>NC_090258.1:35365126-35677626 GCF_037325665.1 Littorina saxatilis
GCAAGTCTTTTTTGTCGCATTCGTGAGGCCAAGAACAGGTACTTTGCAAAGGATACAAGCTGATCCTCCACAAAGTGAGCAAATATCGTAAACAGTCTTCGTCTGAAAAATACTGTATTCTGCCAATATATCTCTGCCTGATGCCATCGTAAGTGGGGCAATAAAAAACAACATGGCTTTCGTCTTCAGCAGTATCCGGGCAGAAAGGACAGTCACGACTGGTGTCAGAGTGAGAGTAACGATGTCGATGGGCATTGAATGGGGAGACCCCCAGTCTAAATCTGGACAAAGCAACTTTATAAAGGCTCACATGAATCATCCAGTCATGTCCAGGTATTCTTCGTGCCCAATACATCTTTTGAAACTGTAGTAAAATTCAAGGCGTGTACTTTCTGACAGACGTGTAAACCATTCCTGTGAAAACTGGTGCCTTCATCGTCTCCTTCAGGTCTCCCAGAAACAACTTTTCATCTGCCACCCAACCAAACGAAACCATTTCCAGACTTGCACAAAAGGTCTTTGACATGTGTGACCCAGTTTGTTTGACCTCTGTCGTGATTGTTCAAAAGAGACAGGTAAGCCATCTTTGAGAGTCGAGAGCATAGTTGTTTTAACAGCCGAAACCAGTATTGCACACATTTTGCAGCAGCATCAACGTAAAGTGGATATCTTCCTAGCTCGCCGTATATCGTATCGTTGGGGGTCGACGGGGGTACGTTTATAAACAACTTACAGGCAAAGAGGTGAACTTTCTCAATCTGTTTATTGTTCTGGTGGCCCCATATCTGCTGCATACAATAATGATGGAACGATCTGATTATCGAACAACTTAAAGAATACAGCGCACGAATGACACCCATTGGTTTTAATTAAGGGCCTTGAGAATTTCAATAGTGCCTATCTTCGCCCTGGATACGAAGTCCTTAGTACACAATATTATAACTTAGCATTGTTGAAAAGTTTAGTCCCAGCTAGGTACTTTTCCAACAACCTCCACTTTCTCATTTCCCAAAGTCCATTTTTCCCTTGCTGACAGGTGGCCACCTTTGCGAAAAACTACCACCTTGGTCTTTTCAGTGTTAACTTTTAGTCCTAGTCTTTGAGAGGACTCGAAGAGAAGGTTTAACTGGTTCTGTAGTCTGCATACTGTGGAGGACAACAACGCCAAGTCATCCGCGAACAGCATTAAGAAGATCTCGATCTGGTTTGGCAGAAGCTGAATACCATGATTTCTTTTAGTCATGACATCATTAGCTAACTCGTTTATAAAGTACGTGAATAAAATTGGACTGCAAATACAACCCTGTTTTAAGCCCTGGAGGCTGCTGAAGTTGTCTGAAATGTCTCCACTACTGATGCATCGCACACATGCCTTGATGCTAGCATACATACTCTGAAGCATGTTAAGCATTTTACCTTGAACTCCTGTCTTTGAGAGTACTGTCCAAAGCATTGTATGGTTGACTGTGTCAAAAGCTTTGTAAAAATCTACAAAAGCAACATACAATTTAGCGCTGCGAGAAAATTGTTTTTCTATCATTCCATGCAGTGTAAATATGTGGTCGATGGTCGAATAGCGGCCTTGCCGAAACCCGGCTTGTGCGTCAGTGATAACGCTATTGGTTTCTGCCCATTCAGTCAGTCTAGCATTTAAAACCGATGTGAACACTTTGCTTGATGTACTCAGTAAAGATATTCCTCTGTAGTTGTCAGGATTGTTTGGGTCGCCTTTTTTGTATAAAGGTATTATGACTGACTTAGTCCACTCTTCCGGGAAGACTCCCTTGTTGAAAATTGCATTAAAAAGTTTAACAAGGTAGGGAATAATTACTCGAGAGAGAGAGAGAGAGAGAGAGAGAGAGAGAGAGAGAGAGAGAGAGAGAGAGAGAGAGAGAGTTTGTTTGTTTGCTTAACGCCCAGCCGACCACGAAGGGCCATATATCAGGGCGGTAAAGAGAGAGAGAGAGGGAAAGAGAGAGAGAGAGAGAGAGAGAGAGAGAGAGAGAGAGACACAGAGAGAGACAGAGAGAGAGAGTGTGTGTGTGTGAGCATGTTTTTGTTTGAAAAACTGCTTGTTTGCATCCCATTTTATTTAATAAATATATACATAGATGTACATTTTTTTATTATAAAATACTACCAAGTTTAATTAGACCTTTGTTGAAGGTAAAGGAAACATGAGACATGGTTACAATGACATAGAAAGTAACTGTTGAACAATTACGTGAGAAAAAAATTACAACATCTAGTCGAAAAGTCTAATAAGCCAGCCAAACAAAGTAAAATAAGAAATTGAAAACAAAAGGTTTTCGAGCACTGGTGCATTATTTACCTACAACCCTTAGTGGAACATGCATATTATCTTTCTATTGTTTGAATAATTGTACATGAAGTCACAATTGTCCTTCAAATGAGCAAGTGCAGTTTTTTTGGTATTTATATGAAGAAAGAACCCATCTTTACTTTGATAATAAAAATTGCCCATTTATTCAATCTTCTGATCACATTTCAAAGATTTCCTCTGATTTATAAACAGAACTCTTTGACCTATGCTCTGCTAAGATCCTGTGTGTTTCAATAAAAAATAGGTAGTTTTGAAAGGAATTAATGTAAAAATAAAAGTAAAAGTGTTGTGTACTATAGTTGACAAGACACGTTTGATTTGCATTTGCAATACAACTTTTTAAAAGCATTCTGTTACTGGTACTGGCAACTTAAATAAAACCTGCATGTTTCATTTCCATACTTTTAATAGAGAAGTCAGTAGAAGTACATGTGTATGAGGTTATGAGCACAGCAATTGAACCTAAATAAGACAGAAACCACAGCAAACATAAACCACTAAAATGACTAATATAATGTATGCCTAATACAGTGATCCTTCTTAACTTATAAGTTCACTTATGAATAGCCAGAAAGGATTAAACGCCGAATTAAACTGATTTAAACAATATTCTTTGAGCATATAGCTCTTAATTTGTACAAGAACAGATACCGTACTTTCCGGGTCATAAGGCGCGACTTTTTCCCTCGAGTTTGACCCCTGCGTCTTGTATAACGAAGCGCTTAATCCGTGTATGAAATACGAAAAAAATCAAAGAGACCGCCTGAGTACCAGTCAAACAACTTGTGATAATGCATGTTTCAGCTACTAGGTACTACCCTGGCCAAATTTCCTCTCAAGACATCAAAGAGACCGCCCCATAGGTTAAACTCGGTCACTGACCCCGGTGCAGGAAGTGTTTCCTCTCTCAGATCTATGACAGGGGAACCACCTCTCATAGCAAAAACTGGGTCATTGACCCCTGGGAAGAAGGTCAGTGTCTAAACAAGGCAACCCAGCTATCACAATGGACCTGCCTTTGATCTCGCGGCACACACAGAGCACACATATTTCCACTCTGTATTCTTCCTTTGATGTGCGACTTATTTTCATTCTTCGACGTTTGTTACCGGTATACTTTTTTAATTTTGGTGCGCCCAATGGGTGACTGGAATACAATTTTTTTTAAAAAGAGGGGGGTGCGCCTTATGCGCTGTAGCGCCTTGTAACCCGGAAAGTACGGTACATGTACAGATGATTTTGGATTAAACAAATTATTTCTCTTCATTATAGCTCTCAAGAGCTGTTTTCACTAGCTCTCCAGCCACTTTAGTGAGTTGCTATTGTACTTTGGAATAGAACATAGGCACATTATTGCTATGGCAAAAGTTGATCATGTGACTAGCTAGATCACATGATTTTAAAAACCATTTGCAACTGGACGCCATCTTCATACAGCACTTGCCATGAAGAGATGAGTAAAGGTTAATCTGAAAGTTACACTTGTATTGAGTCAACTGAATGGATGCATGACATACCCTATGTAAACATACAGTATCACACATCAAATCCAGGTTAAGTGGATTCCAAGATTGACAAGGTGAAAATAAGGATCCTTGCTCCTGCTACTTAAAGAAATTAGGATATCCGCACTCCTCCTACAACTTGCACATGCTTGTTTTGGGACAAGACTCATACTGTATTTGACTTTGACTTGAAGGAAAACAAAATCACAATGAAAAGAATCCAGTCTTCAGCACTGTGCTCAAAATTGTTGACAAGTTATTTACCTTTAAAATCTGTTTTAAAAGTATTTTTATTGTTATCACAGTAAACAGAAACCTTTACGGCGCTGAAGCTAAGGAAGTGCACAGCTATTCTGCTGAGCGCGTTCCCTGGTTTTTGGATGACCATGTAAGAATATGGAAAGGCAACCAGCAAGACAAAATCACTGTGCCTCTTTCTTTCTTTCTGTATTTGGTGTTTAACGTCGTTTTCAACCACGAACTGTGCCTCCTCCATGAAGAAGAAATAACAACACATTTAAGAACTGCTATCAAAGTGCTTGCTGTTAGTTACTTTATGTTATTTTCTTATGCAGGGAGCTATTACATTCCTATGTTGCAGGTGTGGACACAAATACATTATTTGATCTGTTAAATATGTGATAAATGTTTTCCAATTTTATTTCTATCAAGTAAATATCTCAAAACACAGGCACATTTTTACACACTTAAAAGAATTGTTATATCTAGGAAACAAGAAAAAGAACTGCAGGTTTCTTAAACAATAAAACAACAACAACAACAATTGACCAAGAGTTCATGCCAAAGACTCTAGCTATAGCTCGCATCATTGGCATTTTCTATGTCTATATACACATCAAATGGATCGCTTGCTTTGAGCCTATCACAGACAGTTATCACATTAACATCATATGGTATGCTTTGGATGAAGAATTCTCAAGTATTCTCACTGGGAGAATATCAGCACTGAGAAACGACATGGCAACTGCATTTTGAACATTGGGTGGTGTGCTCAGAAGTCCAAAGTCCAGCTGCAAGAAAATACATAACTTATTTAACAGAGCATTAATTTAGGGTCTAATGTTTGCACATTTCTGATTGAAAGTGTGTTAGTTCATAATCAGCCATAAACAGAAGCTCATTATCTTTAAAGAAATAAGGCATTGGGGGAGGGTAACCGCAAATCCAATATAAACAAAAGTGGTGCAATCCCCTCCCCCAGATAACAAGAAAAGCAATTGCATGCTTACACACGACTCGCCTGCATAACCCCCGCCCCTCCCTGAACCACCTTAACCCATAGAAGACTCCCTCCCTTTTAAGACTGCCGACAAGACATTTTCAAGACCCTGTTTTATAAGAATTAAGATATTCTGTTCATAAGCTCTGTAAGTTTACCCCATTTTAAGACCTGATTTTCTTTGGGTTTTGAAGGTCTTAAAAGGAGGATTCCACTACCTATGACCAAAGTTTCAAAGCTCTAGCTTCAAAAACGCCTGAAATAACGTCAATGTTAAGTTATTATCAATTGAACATGACCCCCTGTGACCCCAAAACTTGATGAGGGTCAATCAAACTTAAGTCACGTCGGGAGATTATCAAACCCTAGAAGTGTGCAAGGTTTCAAAGCTCTAGCTTCGAAAACATCCGAGATAACCTCAACGTTAAGTTTTAATGAAACTAACATGACCCCGCTGTGACCCCAAAACTTGATATGAGGGTCAACCCAACTGGGGTCACTTCGTGAGATCATCAAACCCTAAAAGTGTGCAAAGTTTCAGAGGTGTAGCTTGAAAAACATCCGAGATAACCTCAACGTTAAGTTTTTTGTCCACGGCTGGACAGACCTGGCCGGCCGTCCATACAGACGGACACATATGAATCTTAATACTCACCAATTACTCAGGTGAGTCAAAAATCACAAAATACTCACACATCACATTCTGTCTACATTATCCAACCCCAGGAGATTGGGGACATTCAAGAAAGCAATAACAAATCTAACAAGACACCAAACACACACACACACACAATGACAGCATCAGAAAACTCACTCATTAATCCAGTCAGCGAAAGTGAAAGGATCAAGAAACAAGTCGCGTAAGGCAAAATTACTACATTTACTCAAGCTGTCGAACTCACAAATGAAACTGAACACACTGCATTTTTTCACCAAGACAATACAGCTTCGTCAATCCCCGCGAGAAGGAAATCACTCACTTTCCACGTGCAAATCGCAGTGAAATTGACAAGCCAGAATAGCGCGGTAACGTATTGCACTAAGCAGAAAAGCGCGCTTTTCTGTATTCTTGTTAACTTTCTGAGCTTGTTTTGAATACAACATATCATATCTATTTATATGTTTTTTAAATCAGGAAATGATAAAGAACAAGATGAAATCATTTTTGGATTGATTTCTTAAATTTTAATCGTAGTACTAATTAATCTATTTTGTTAATTGTGATCACATTTTAAGAGTCAATATGACATATGTATACATTTTTAGATTCAGAATTTGATGAAAAATACGATGCAATCAATTTTAAATCTGTTTGCGAAAATTCGATTTTAATGACAACTTTAATTAGCAAACTTATTAATTAATTTTTAAGCCTCCAAGCTGAAATACAATACCAAAGTCCGGGCTTCGTCAAAGATTACTTGACCAAAATTTCAACCAATTTGGTTGAAAAATGAGAGCGTGACAGTGCCGCTTCAACTTTCACAAAAAGCCGGATATGACATCATCAAAGACATTTATCCCCCAAAAATTCAAAAATGTCTGGGGATATCATACTCAGGAACTCTCATATGAAGTTTCATGAAGATCGGTTGAGTAGTTTTCTATAAATCGCTCTACACATGCACACACACCTGACACAGACAGACAGACAGACACACATACACCATGAACCTCATCTCGATTCCCTCTCTATGTTAAAACATCCAGTCAAAACTTGACTAAATGTAATAAAAAAGAAGGAACAACATGCATCTAACCTGTTGCTTTGACTTTTGGGTCGATTGTTAGGTGGGGATGATGTGCCAGAAGATCCCTGCAACATCGTGAACAAAAATCATTGAGTTTAAACACATCCACTGGAAATGGTATAATTAAGGACAAAATTCAATCAAAGTGGCCTAAAATGTGAAATCAGTAGAGACGAGGCAGAGGAAACACAACCACACAATTAACACACTAACCAAGAACAACAGAGTCAATGTGTAGTGTTGCTGCAGCAGGCCACCGAAGTGACAACATTTGATTAAAAACTCTAATTAATATACCTTACCTATGGTTTTAAGATTGAAAGCTTTAATTGCCAAACCTGTCAATTATTTTCCGAAACACCAGGCTGACCCTGGTTTAATACCACAAAATTGCTCATGGGGATTCTCATGGAATCCAACAAATTAAATTTCATTATAAAATCCAGACAGTACATAAGGCTTTTGGGGCTGTTCCGCCATAACGCTAACAATTGCCAGGCAATTGGCTGCGCAGCGCCAAAAGTAGGACAAAAATGAACATGTTGTACATAATGCATCAACAAATTACCTCAGCATGTGACTATAGAGTTGACTAGAAGCAAAATAATGACTTTGAAATAAATATACATCAGCAAAGTGACTAGAAGCAAAAATGGCCATGTAACATAAAATAACCGAATGGCGAGCTAGGGGCAGGAGGTGCAGATGTACATGGAAGCATAGGGGTGGGTGGGAGGGTAAAGACTAAGGATATGAATAGAACTAGAGACGAGAGCAAAGTTGATGTTGTCCGGAGCTGTACAAAGAGAATAGCGTGAGTATGAGTAATTGCCCGCCCTCCGTTGCCTCACGGTCATTGGTCCAGTCAACTTGCTTCTCATTAATATGCATGAGGAAGTGAAGCGGGGAGAACTGATTTTCCATAAACCTCCTTGTTACTCACAATATTTTTTATAGAACGATTTTAGCTCGATGAGCTACATGAGGAATTACGCATTTGAATCCTTAATTTACACTGAATCAGAGATAGTCTAATTGCAAGGCTGTCAACTGAAATAAAAAGACAGAAGCTTACCCTTCCCTGGTTTTGACCGAACAAAGAAGTGGCAGACCCAGTGTCATCGACCTCGTGAACCTTCATTGGGCCTGCAAACAACACAACACAGTAAAACACTAATCCAACTTCACAGTGAGTTGGGTAAGTATATTAATCAAATGAAATTTTATTACTAAAATGTTCAATTAAATTACATTCTTACTCCAACTCACATATAAGCAGATTGCTAATTAAGGTTGTGGGCTACTCACTGTTTATGTTCTAGGCAAGATCTGTCCTGTTGGCCACTATTGCGGGGAGAGACCTGTATACTAACCATCTTGACGCATGCTACTTTTATTGCTAGCCAAGTCACGTAGGTAGAAGTTAAATGAAGACATCTTCAGACCTCCAGTTAGCGGTGCTGAGTATGTCGGCAAGACGTCCAGATTTGAGGACGGCCAAGAAAGAGTACCATGCTCCGGATTCGTGCATTCTGGCCGAGGTCAGGGGGAGGACTGACTGCCTCCCCCCCCCTCACCCTGTTTCTGCCACCACTCGTATGCCTGTCTGATGAGTGTGGAGATCCACCTCGTAAGAATAACCTTAGAATTCGGCTGAGGGGCTGAACTAGCACCACGGGGGAGGGTTGACCCGGTTGCTGGTTCTTAGCCAAGAATTCCAGTCTGAAACGTAAAGAGACCAAACCTTCGGCTTCGAAGGCGATGTTGCCTGGATGACCGGAGAGGGCGTGAATCTCGCTGCCTCGCCGGGCCGTGGCCAGCAGCAGGAGAAGCAAAGACTTACGCGTTAGATTGAGTAAGCTGGATGAGTGCAGCGGTTCGAAATCTGATGAGCGCAAAATTCTAAAATGAGGAACAAGTCCCACGCGGGAACCGGGACTCAAGATCTGGAGGCTCCGGTGGACGCGCCTTTGATGACGCCTGAAATGACACCGCTGACACTGATGGAGCATTCGATCTGTCTGAGCGTTCCTGAGATGGCTGAGCATCGGACCGCGTGTGACGGCGGAGAGCGGCCTTGTGATGCCAAAAAGGAGAGGTGGTTGGCTACCTGAATGGAACTGGGTCGACCCCGTTCTCTGTGCACCCCTGGACTCTAAACCAGGCCGACCAATGGGACGAATAAACGGAGCTAGTGGAGGCTCTGTGAGCCCTTTGGACGAGATCGAGGGTCAGGTCCGATGCCCCGGAACGGCGCAGGGATCTCCGAACCTCCAGCCATGAAGGCGGAGGGACTGCAGGTCTTTGTGCTTGATGCCTGTCCGGGGCTTGAGCAGGTCTCCTCGCATGAGGTTAAGGGGGATTGGAGGGCCGTGGGCGAGGCGCAGGAGGGGAGCGATCAGGAGCCGAGAGGGCCTTTCCAGCTCTGCCTTTTGCAGGATCCGACTGAGAAGAGGGAAGGGAGGAAACGCATATGCAATGAGACCCGACCAGGAGACCTCGAGGGCGTTCGCCTGCCACGTTTCTGGGTCCGGAAAGGGGGATACAAAGATAGGCAGTCTTCGGGAGAATCTGGTGGCAAACAGGTCTACCTGTGGTTTGTCCACCAGGGCCCAGAGGCGATATAGAGCTTGGTGAGTGATGGTCCATTCCGTGTGGAGAACATGAGAGGACCTGCTGAGGGCATCTGCCAGAACGTTCCGTTTGCCTGGCCGATAGGATGACCTGATGCTGGTAGGCACAAGGAGGGAGAGCGAGATCCTCCCTGCTTGTTCAGGTAGGCAGCAACAGTAATGTTGTCCGTATTGAGACAGACATGCTTGCCAACAATGTGTGGGGGGGGGGGGGGGGAGGGGGGGGGGGGAGAGAAGAAGCTCTGGGGCCGTGGACAACAGCCTCGAGTTCCAGAAGATCAGGAGATTGATGTGAAAGTGGGCCTGTGAGCTGGTGAGATGAAACCAGCTGTGGAGGGGAACGGAAACGTGCCAACCCTGAGAGGCGGGGTCGCAGAGGGATTTGACAGCCACTTGGAAGGGTCGCTTGTGGACCCTTTCTCCTGGGCGGAGGGCGTCTCTGACCAACACTGGGGTCTTCATCCGGAACCTGACAGTCCTCAACAATTTGTTGACAGGGGACAAGTCTAGGACTGGACGCCATCCTCCGGAGGCTTTCGGGACTACGAACAGCCTTCCATAGAAACCTGGTGAGGAGTGGTCCAGCACCTCCTCCACTGCCCTCTTCTCGAGACGAGAAAGAATTTTCGCCTGGAGGACGGACTGGGCTTCTGGTTTGGCCGGAAACCGGAAATGCGGTGGCTGCCTGACGAGGGGAGCTTTTGCATCCTGCCGAAGCAGCCGGAACCCCGATCGCACCACCCCCAATCTCCATTGGTTGTCTACTCGGGACATCCAGTATGGAAGGGACCTGGAGAGGCCACCCGCCACCGAGGGGGTGGGGGGTGTGGGGGTGCGAGGATAGTGGGTGCATCACTGGGGGTGGGGCTTGCACCCCTTGAGTTGCCAAAGGAGGGCCACTTCTTGAGATAAGGCGCTCCCCTTGGTCGGCCACTTAAAATCATTCAAATTCAGCCGCTTCGTAGAAATAAAATGTCGCTGCTTTTCTCAACATGTCAGGTCAGTCAAAACGACCGCAGAAGACAGAACTGGGAAATGACACTGATTGAAATACCAAAAGATCTGGGATGACGAAAGCTGAAATGACGTCATGTGGTCACACATATCTCGAGAAATAAGCCTCGCACAGGTCAGCGCCTTTCCATTATAACACATAATGTCATCACTAATAGTCTAACCAAGACTATTAACTACCCCAGACACAAAGCTGTGACTTCATTTAATAAAACAAAAACATTAATGCTGCGTCGCCCAAAACAAATAACGGTTTTGGGCGTGACAAAAAAAAGAACAGGGCCGGAGTACTATGAAAATTATGAGCAGTTCTTCCAAACCCATAAAAAAATATATGACACTAGCAGGCATATTGAGCCAGAATTTGTTGTTTTGACAAATCGACGTTGCAGTTCCGGAGCAAACGATCAACATTTCTTTTAAATTTGCGTTTAAATGGGTTTTTCCCATAATATAACAATGCACAGCTCGAAAATATGGCCAAGAACAAATCTACGGAACTTCGAAGAAAGAAGAATAACAACATTTTTGTCCAATACGACTTGCATTTTGCCGTGTGCGCTGTAGAATCTCACTACCTTCAAAGCAGACGAAAGGCAGACATCTTCATTTTTTTCCAAGGGAGAAATTGTTGGTCACAAAGTCTTGCAGGACCAAAACATACTTCTCCACACTTTCTTTTCTTTTCATAATCAGTTGCTTCGCAAAAATAAAATGTCATTCTTTTTCTCAAGTTGTCAAGTCAGTCAAAACGACCGCAGAACACAGAACTGGGAAATGACACTGATTAGAATAGGAAAGATCTTCGATTACGAAAGTATAAATGACATCATGTGGTCACGCCTATTTTGAGAACTAAGCATCGTACAGAACCAGCGCCCTTCCATTACATAATAGATCAATCATTCAATGAGGTTAAGACTTATTTTCTTGGTAGCTCAGTGGATATTTTCAGTGGGGGACGTAGACATTTTCATGCTGAGACCTTGAAATTTGACCAAAAAAACAAGCCAAATGTTGGTTCTGTCTGCTAATCATTAACTAACATCCATAAGTGTGTGAAATTCAGTTGGAGTATCTTCCTTAAAAACATTTGAGAAAACCTCAACTAAAGGTTCTATGATCGTGACCCTGCTGTGACCCCAAAAATTTGAGAAGCATCAACCAAACTGGGATCATTCTGTGCAAAGTTTCAAAGCTAGTAGCTTCAAAAACATCCGAGATAACCTCAATGTTAAAGGCATATGTACGCGCTCCCGTGTTTACAAAGTGTAGTTTGCCCATAATCGATGTCAAACGCACCATAAGACCATGTAATGACGATATGTCGCCATGCGCGGACCATATACATGCATTACAGCTTGTTTTAGAGTCTCAACAACTTTGGATGTAAACAAAGACGCGGAGTTTTTTGTCAGACACTGCTCATTCCTAAGACTCTCCTGATTGCTCAGGTGAGTCAAAGACCACTTAAAATCATTCAAATTCTGTTCTGGTTTCCCATTTCTCCATCCCTAAGCTGAATATTCCCCCAATTGCACAGAGCACTTACTGGTTCTGCTTGCAGGTTTTTTGTAGACGTAGACAGCAACAGCAACAACAACAGCGATCAGGACCACAGCCACAGACAGCGTTACGCCCAATATTAATGCAAGGTTGTCATTGTCAGCTGTAACAAGTGTTGTACTCATTCACAAAACATTGAAAACACATTCAGATAATACTGGAACTACCATATTTTCAGGACTATAAGGCACTCCGTTTTAAAGGGGGCAACCCCCACTTTTAAGATAAAAATGAGAAAAATCACACAATAGGCGCTTCCAGTGTATTGGCCGCACATCAAAGGAAGAATACAGAGTGGTAATATTTTTGCTCCCCATGTGCGATGATATCAAAGGCAGGTGCATTGTAATAGCTGGTTGGCCTTGTGACTTCGGGTCAATTGCCCTGGCAATTTTTACTTTTCAGCCGAGACCAGCTAGATGCCTGCCCTAGTTTACAGACACTGACCTTCTTACTCTGGGTCAATGACCGAGTTTTAACTATGAGACCAACTCCTTTGATGTCTGAGAGTAACAGAAACATGCATATCACAAGAGAGGGTCTCAGTGTTATGTTTCTTTGTTTAGCGATGTGGGTACATGTGCACTCTTCTTTAGCCATACACAAGGTGATACAGGTCAATAGGGCGCAGGGGTCAAAGTTGAGGAAAAAAGTTGCGCCTTACAGTCCCGAAAGTACGGTAGTATTCTTCATTTGATGTTGTATTCAGATAAAATGAGAAGGCGGGACTGCTTACAGAAAAATAAACAAAAGAAAAAAACTTGACTAAATGTAAAAATACAAGAAAGTTTTGACACATACCTCAGGGAATATTGGAACACAATTGGGGAATCCAATGTTCAATCATCTGCTATGGAGAATCTTACAATATTTGCACTGATTTTCTTGCATTTTGTTTGTAATGACAATCTTAAACATTGTGTGAACATGTCAACAGGGGGTGCGTTTACATGTATGTGTGCAGTGCAGACACGTGTACATACGAATCACATGTGCAAGTGAAAATCAAGTATGCGCTAGAGTTTTTATCACCGAGACATTAACTTCGAGTAAAAACTTTGCCTAATTGAGCCCAAAGTTGACTTTGCGAAGAAACTTTAGTGAGCTTCGTGACGTCGAGGTGGACTTGGCCCAATTAATATCAGGCTTAAATCCTTAAGCCTGAGAGAGAGAGAAAGACCACAGCCACAGACAACGTTGGGGTCACAGCAGCTGAGAGAGAGAGAGAGAGAGAGAGAGAGAGAGAGAGAGAGAGAGAGAGAGAGAGAGAGAGAGAAAGAGAGGGAAAGAGAGAGAGGGAAAGAGAAAGAGAGAAAGAGAGAGAGAGAGAGGGAGAGAGAGAGGGAGAGAGAGAGAGAGAGTGATGGAGAGAGAGAGGGGGGGAGGGAGGGAGAGAGAGAGAGAGAGAGAGAGACAGAGGGAGAGAGAGAGACAGAGGGAGAAGGAGATCGGATGATGATGATGATGGAACTTTATTTTTCAAGGATAGAGGTTTAAGGCTACACCTTTTCTTACAACCGATCCTTACTTCTAATACAAATGTCTAATAAATGATAAACAAGTAAAACAACCTGACAAATAAACAAATTAAACGAACAAACCAGCAAACAAACAATCGAACAAATAAGCAAACAAGCAATTATAAACACAAACAACACAATGACAAAGTAAGCATACATACACACACAAAAACACACAACAACATACAAATCAAACAAGCGAAACATGCAACATGTTAAATGAGGTTACACATGTAAAGTGATCGACGGTAAAATTCACACGATACCAACGTTGACTCTAATGCCTATAATGATTATATGGTGTACAGGGGCGGACGAGGGGGGGGGGGGGGGGGGGGGTTTCCCGAAACCCCCCCCCCCCAGCCAAAAAATAAAAATATTTTTGTGTGTTTTTTTGGGTTGAGTTTCAATTTTGGGGGTATTAATCAGTGACAAAATCTGCTGCCTGAAACTGGTAATGATCATCCTCAGAATGCACCAGATTGCACCATTTTGCATCCTTTTTTTCAAAATTTTCCGGGGGTGCATGCCCCCGGACCCCCCTAGCAAGCTAGGCGCTTTGCGCCGTCGGCTCGGCGCTTTGCGCCTTCACACCCATATCTTCACAATATACTTTTGGAAAACCCCCCATAAATTGAACTGATCCACCCCTGGTGTAAATGATGATGATGATGATGACGATGACGATGATGATGATAAATCACAACATCAATTACAACATAATACATGTAATACACAACATATTTTTGTAATTCATAAAGCTTTTTCCATTGTTGACAGCTACTTGCACATGTTAAGACTAGTATTGCCATCTATGTAGACATATAATATTTATGCAGAGCTTGTTTAAAACTCTTTAGTGAGGTTAATGATCTTATTACAGACGGAATGGAGTTCCACACCATAGAGCCAGAGAAGGCTTGACTAGTTTTGAACAAATCAATCCTGGGTATTGGTGGTAGAAAATGTATAGACCCGTACCTTTCGGTGACTCTGTGAAATATGTCCTGAATATAGTTGGGCACTTCGCCATGATATACTGTATACATCATTACAGTCTTATTAAACTGTAACTGTTTAACTAGCGGCAGGTAGTTTAGATTCTTTAACTTCAAATCAGCTGATAATTGTGGACCATTTAACATGAGTTTAGCTGCCCGACGATGTAGAGAGTTTAACTTTTTCATGTGAATATCAGAGACGCCATCCCAAAGAGTTGATGCGTAATTAATGTGGGATAAGATGTGAGCATCATAAAACAGTTTCAGTGTCGCAATATCGACATGTTGCTTTAACTTAGATAGCAGAAACAAATTCTTGGATACTTTTTGACAAATATAATGTACATGAGATTGCCATTTTAATTCTTGATTGACTATCATACCTAAAACACGATACGTTCCGTTACCTGCTGAACAGGTTGTGATTCCAGAGAAAGATTGAACTTAACCTTCGCCCGACCGGGTTATCGACTACACATGGAAGACATCGTGGGGCCGTGTGGACCCATGCTTCTCAAAGAAGGAAAAATATGCATACCCTTTCGTAGACCCATGCTTTCCCAAAAAGAAGGGGTTCCGTAGACGCCGTGGTTACATTTCCGCGAGAAGTAATTAAATTAAATTATTAATTTAATTATTATCGTGCGGGCTAAAGCTTCTCAAAAAAGGAAAAACGTGAATACCCTTCTGTAGACGTCGTGGGGCCGTGTGGACCCACATTGTTATGTATTAATTTTGCTCCACGCGACTTGCTTATTAACTCCAAAATTAAACAGATCGTAGAAAATGATGTTTAGAGCCAATACCTAAAGGTTTGTGACTTCTCTCCCTAGTTTTTATGTAAGTTCCTTCAGTTTGAAATTAGGGTCCGCACGGCCCCACGATGTCTTCCGCGTGTAGTCTAAATTTGACCTTTGTTTTTTTAATTACTTCTTGCTGAAATTTAATGATCTTTTAGGACATAAGAGCTTTTTAGGTGTCTGAGACATTCTTAAAAGCTCAGCAAAAAATTCCAACTGGTTTAAGAGATATTTGCAATTAAGCACCCTTCTGGGTCCACACGGACCCACGACGACCGAAGGTTAAGAGGTCGTGACTGGTGTTTTTGTCTTGTTGTAATAGTCATGCTTTTTGTCTTTCCTGGGCGCACTATCATAGAATTTTGGTTACATCAAACTTCATTCAAACTAGACTGTATGGAAACTTCAATTTCTTGAACAGTCCTACAGCTTGTGTGAAGCGTCGAATCATCTGCCAAAAATTCGGTTTTTAACTTTGGTAGATATATGAAGGGGGATGTCATTAATGACTACACAAAACAAAAGAGGCCCTAAAACTGACCCCTGGGGGACTCCACTCTTTAAACATCCTTTGGGAGAGGTTTTACCGTTTATAGAAACACACTGTGTTCTGTTGACAAGTTATGATTTAAAGAATGAACACGTTGCGGGATTGTTCATGTACAATGCGAGTTCATGTAAAAGTAATGTGTGATCTACAAGATCAAAAGCTTTCTTAAAATCAAGAAATACAGCCCCTGATATATGTCTGATCGATTAATTGCCGATAGCCAGTTATCACATAGTGATGAAAGAGCTGTACTACAGGAATGTTTCGGACGAAACCCAGATTGAAAGTTGTGAAATAATTTGCACCTTTCCATGTAGTTCAGAAGATGCTTCTGGATGTGCTTCTCTAAAGGCTTTGATAAAATAGGAAGCAATGAAATTGGCCTGAAGTTATTAGGGTCAGACATGCATATCTTTATTCTTAGGAAGTGGAACGACCTTTGCAGTTTTAAATGCATCAGGACAAATATTTTGTTCAATGCAAAGATTATACATACGTTAGGGATTCCACTATGTACGGTAGGGCTAATTTAAGCAACGACGGGGAGATTTTGTCAGGCCCCATGGATTTATTATTCTGAAAGTTTTCTATACATTTTCCAACTTCATGCATGTACGGCAATAGTTGGGATAGAGAATGAATCTTGTGATTTCAATTTATAAATACAAAATTCTTTTAATCTAAACAACAGGGAGTCTCCACCCTCGACTTCTTCATTTACATTTTTAAATTGTTTCAATCGATCAGCCAAACATAGAAAGCGCTCATTGAATTCGTCAGGAAAAATGGCACTATTTAATCTGCTATTTCTTCTCTTGGATTTACCTAACACTTCGTTTATGGCTTGCCAAAGCGTGGCAACATCCTTTTTGTCTTCAACCAATCAAATGATTTATATTTTTTGCCTGGCGTACTAACTCGGTAACTCTATTGCGTTGTGCTTTAAATTCTGATTTCCTTTGATTTTCCTTAAAAAAAATCACGTAGTGCCATAGCTTCTACAATCTCAGGAGTAAGCCATGGTGGTAATGTAGGGGATTTTACTCGGTGTTGCCTCAGAGGGGCATGCTTATCAATAATTGGGTAGAGTATACTTGAGAAACAATTAAGCGCCTCCTCAGCCCCAGTACAATTAAACACATCACGGAACGGAGCTGACGATAAGTCTATGAAAAACTTAGACTCGTGAAATTTGTTAAAGCTCCGATATTCGATGGTTGTGTGTCCTTTTTATGACATTTTGGGATTATATAGTTCCATGAGCAGCAAGTCACGTAATGATTACTAATGCCAGAATTTACCACATTGACATTCAAAACCCTTCCTCCGACGCCTGATAGAGCTGACTGTGGGTGTGTCCAAACCCCATCACTTTATCAGAATTACGAAAGAAGTACGCGCTGACCTCTTCATGTGGACACTGTTTCTCAAAGATTTCAATGGCAAATCTCTTTTCCTTCCTGACAGATTCCTGACCTCGGATTCACTTAACCTGTTCACAGATGCATCTGGTTCACTAGGTTATGGAGCAGTCTTTGGCTCAAAGTGGTTCTCTGGGACATGGAACGACCTGTGGCGCTCCCAGTCAATCACCCTGCTTGAGCTGTACCCCATCGTGCTGGCAGTGGAACTGTGGGGAGAGTCCCTTGCTAACAAATGTTTGTCTTTTTATACAGATAATCTGGCCTTGGTGGATATTCTCAACAAACAGACCTCAAAGGATAGACTTATCATGACATTGTTACGGAGGCTTGTGCTCACATGTTTGCAACTAAACCTTGTCTTCCAGGCTGTCCACATTCCAGGCAAAGACAACACCTTGGCAGACCTGCTGTCCCGTCTGCAAGTGGACAAGTTCAAGCGATTAGCTCCTTGGGCAGACTCCAACCCAGTGCAGGTACCGCTGCTGCCCTGCTTGAACCCCTAACCTCCACGTTAAGCCTACTCCTCAAATCGTCACTTGCCCCATCCACTCAGACGTCATACCGTCGAGCCTGGACCTTATTTGTAGAGTTTGCTGACAAGCATTGCCTAGCAAAAGAACCTCCCATTCCAGTAGGCACCATTGCACTGTTCATTTCCTTTCTCACGAATAAGTCGTACAAGCCAGCTACAATCTCCTCATATGTGTCTGCCCTTGGATACATACATAAGATGTATGCCGTCCCTGATCCAACGTCCTCCTTCATGATTCAAAAACTATTGCAGGCAGGGCATAAGCGCACCCCAGCCCACGATTCTCGGTTGCCACTTTCGAAAAAACTCCTTCTTCAGCTGTTGGATTCACTTACCCATATTGTGGTGTCCCCCTTCGATAAAGCTCTTTATTCAGCCATGTTCTCTTTAGCTTTCCATGCTTTTTTGCGAGTGGGTGAAATTACAGTCAGAAATCGCCAGGATCCCAGCCCTCACCTCATCTCATCCCAACAAGTCGCCCTCTCCAATGGTAAAATCACGTTAAAGTTTCTTTCATTCAAGCATGACTCTTGTGGTCGCGCATTTACTCTCACCATCCAACCAGGTTCTTCGGCTTGTCATTGCCCAGTTGCACTTCTCTCAGCCTACTTCCAGTTGCGCAGTCCAGGTAACAGCCCTCTTTTTGCATGCGCTTCTGGCAGACCAGTCCTACGTAAGGAATTCGAAACAGTGCTCAAACGAGCTTTGGTCTTTTGTCAGGTTGACCCATCTCATTACCATAGTCATAGCTTTCGTATAGGGGCAGCAACTGCAGCAGCCGAGCGAGGCTTGTCCGATGCCCAGATCCGTCAGCTCGGAAGATGGAAATCGGATGCCTTCAAAACGTACATACGGTCCTCATGGCATTCGTCCGCACTCTAGTTCCAACCCTGCCTTGTCAGAGTTCAGTTATGCTAGGAAGGGCAGAGTGTACTCTGTAACCACCCCTTAGTGTTATTATGTTAATTGCATTGTTCGGTGTGTCTCTCAGTGGAGCAACAGCTAGGAAGGGCAGAGTGTACTCTGTAACCTGTCCCAGGTTATTATGGTTACTGCCCTGTCATGCATGTCTGTTTGGACTAACCTCCTGCAGAGATTTTTTCAGCTCTCCTCCAATAATTTCTTGTCTTTTTTTTTCCAGCTCCTTGGCAAAGGCAGACAGTATTATGACTCCGTACATTTTATGTGTCCATTTTACTGCCGGGAATCTCTCTGTTTCAATTTGTGCAGGATGTTCTCCTGCTCGGTATCCACAACAACAACATAGTCTTTACCTACCACACGGAGGAGGGCCGCTACCAGAACACTGCTCAAATCTACTCATATATGATGACACGTCTGTGTCTCCATCCGTTGGATTTCCCCCTAATCAGTGTTGTTGCATAGGCCACTATTTCTCTTAATTCCTACTTTTGGCGCTGCGCAGCCAATTGCCTGGCAATTGTCAGCGTTATGGCGGAACAGCCCCAAAAGCTTTATGGACTCTCTAGATTTTATAATGAAATTCAATTGTTGGATTCCATGAGAATCCCAAACTAAATTAATTAACAGGTTGGGCAATTAACTATCTATTCTTGAAAAACATAGGTAAGGTAAAATAATTACAGAATTTAATAAAAATAATTGTCACTTCGGTGGCCTACTGCAGCAACACTATGCATTGATTCTGTTGTTTTTTGCTTGTATGTTAATTGTGTGAACTGTGTCTTATCTGCCTTGTCTCCACTGATTTCACATAAATTGTGTTATACAGGGTAGGGGTCAAGCGAGTCGTGATTGCTGGGTCCGTGTGTCTCTTCAACATGCTACAAAAATCGTAAAAATGCATATTTGTTAACAAGGAAAAGACATTTTTGGAAGAAATTCATTTCTCAACAACACCATTTAATTAGTGTTATTCACCAAAGCGTTTAAGACTAACAAAAATGAGCAAAGATCACTTAGACAGTGTTAAAAAGGGTTGTTTGGCAAAAGCTCATCTGCACGGAATTGACGTGATGATTTCTTTGAAAAAACAGGTGCTATTTGTGGCCAAGTGTCTGGTCTACGCGATCAGGCTATAACTAGAAACAAAAAAGTGCGGGTTTTTAAACAAAAGAAAAATTAACATCGAACGATTAGCGATAGTGATTCGTATGAAAGTACTATGAAGCCAAACGCATACGTCCCCCCTCCCTTAGCTCATATTTACACACACATGCACACAAATACACACATGCATATTCATACAAACACACAGACACACACATCCATACATACAGATAAACAAACAGACAGATAAACGAACAAAGTCGTGATGTGCAGGAGTTTGTCTGTCACTATTTCTCCAATGTTATATTTCTCACATTTAAAACAATGGACACAGAGACAAAGACACACGCACACACAAACACTCATGCACGCACGCACACACATACACGGACAGACGCGCAGACACACGCCGGCCCGCCCGCCTGAAGGCACAACCACAACTCACACACACGTAGGCACACACACACACACACACACACACACAGTCCTGACCAGTCCTGTTATCAACTGGCCCCTGAGGGCAGTCAGCATCTCCAGACCCTCGTGTTTGGTGGGGGAAAGAGGGATAGGCTGGTGGGATGAGCTGTGGGGGGCTGGGGCCTGTTGATGGATGCCTACTGGCTAGGGGAGGGAAGTGGGGGTGATCACCAGGAGGGGGTGGGTATGTGTTGGTAGGGTAGGACGGAGGGTGGGAGGACGCACCTGCACCTGACCAATACTGGAGAGAGAGAGGGAGAGACAGAGACAGAGAGAGAGGGAGAGAGACAGAGAGAGAGAGAGAGAGAGAGAGAGAAGGAGAGGGAGAGAGAGAGAGAGATGTTTACTCACATTCAGGAATCTTTCTGAAAACAAAAAACAAAAATATCCTTGAAACACTGTGGTTTTAAATTTGTTGTTTCAGTCTAGCGATTCAAATCCAATGACAAAAACATGTCAAAGTCTTAACTGATGCTCTAACTCTCTGGGTAGCTACCTATGGCGACAGGTCAGACATAACACTGCTTCTCATTATCACCCTTGTGCATGCATAAGATCCTGTGCTAAATGTACTTACCAAAAGAAAAGCGGCAATGACCAGAGGTATTGCCTTGTAAAAGATGCTTTACATACACAGTGCTCAAAGCAGATTCCTCAGATAATCAGGGAACACAAAAGGGGAAATCTGAATGTTTGTATTATTATCTACCATGACATATCTTAGAATATATCTGCACTCTGGGAGTTATTTTGGAAAGTAAACAGCAACGATATTGCCAGATCTTACTGGCAAGATGGCTTCCCGTCTGTCAGCTGGCACTGGGTCCCTGTCAGACAGGGGCTCATCATTTCAAGGACAGCGCAGGCACCGGCCGAGGAATCCACTGAAATAATAATGCAATTTAACATCAACACACCTGGAACCCTCTGGTAGAAATATTCATACAACTTTAATAGGGTCCTAAAATTCAAAACAAATTTAGAAGAAAATAAATCTGAGTACTTGGAAATTACTGGAATACAGTTGATCTTCTTTTCTCCATATTCATCACAAAAACTTTTGAGGAGATTGTTTTTAAATATTTGCCTATATATATATATATTTACGTATACAGCTTTTCACAAGGATTGTTAACAGAGGTAAGTTGTGGATGTTAAGAACTGTGCCAGTAATGAAACACAACCAAGCGTTCCCCTATCATATCCATCAGGACAGTGAGAGTCAAAAAGAAATTTATGTGGAGAAATGGTTTGGCATTTTTGGTTGCGTCTTAAGAAAGTTGTTTCGTACCGATCCAAAGAAAAAATGCGTAACTAAATTGAATACCCATAATGCAAAGTCACTTCCGTCCGCTACAATTAACAAGAGACAACGCTTTTATAATTTAATCAGCTCTGACATTAATGGGTTTTTCTGCGTCTACGCCGCGGGGTTTCCATTGTTGAGTATAATTTATGCGTTTGTGGATTGTGTGTTTTTGTAGTATTACAATCTTTATGCGATTTTTCATACAATAGGGTTTTTAAATTGGCGAATCTATCCTTGGTTCCTGCTAGAAGCCAGCGCGCTGATTGACGAGTGACGTCATGGTGTCACCCAGCCTCGATGTACAGACACAAAATTGGTCTGAATTCGCGACCCTGGGGCATTCGTTTGCTCGCAGATTCGGGGGATTCCTCAAGAATGACACGCAGGTGTCGGCTAGTTTGGGTTTCGGGACCTGTGAGATTGATGTGTTTGGAAGGGGAGGGTGGAAAGTCAAAGATTTAGCAAAATATATAGGTCAGACGCTGGCTTCTGTAGAGACACCGGAGTTTCTGGTTGTGATGATCGGCGACCACGATGTTGCCCGTGATCGATCGCATATTCTGGCATGTGTATCGTTGATACAGGGTGCCAGGGTGGGGGTCGCCAACATTGTACTTTGTCAACTCATGCCCCTTTTTGAATCTCGCAGGTATCGTTTCGATCCCTCGTACAACGCTGCAGCTATGGAAGTCAATGCGTTGCCTCGACAGGGCACTGTGGACTCCCCTAGAGTGGTATTTTGGGACCACGATTTTGTATGTTTTCCACAGGAAAACAGTTTGCGTTACCTGAATTTGCAGCGTCATTTCCTGGGTGATGGTGTGCATCTAGCAACGTCAGGACAGGCCAGGTTGTACAAGTCCCTTCGTCAGGCGATCACACACAGTCGGTTTTTGTGTGATTAAATAATGTGGTAACTTGTAGCCGGGTCAGGTTGTATTGTGCGTTTGACTGATCAGCTTAGAAAGCACGGTTATTTTTTACTTTTTCTTGAGCACTGGTTTTGATGGGCGTGGGTGACATTATAAATTGAAGGCTCTAAATGGGGTTGAGCCGGATCGGTAAATGGGAAGTAACTCCAGTTTATGACAGGCTTGTTGTGGATGATGTCCCCTGTCTAAAAACCAGTTCAAGGTGGAATGGTTCTTCGATCAACACGATTGTTGAGTGGTCTGTCAAATCAAGATATCGTGACATGTTTCAACAGTATGTTTCTGTGTTGGTGGATAGTATGGATCAGTGGTTTTCCTGAGTACTTGGAAATAATTTTCAGGTGAGGTTCTAATGAACATTGGTGTTACAATGCCTTTTCATGTGGGCGTTTGTCAAATCAGAGAATCAGAATATTGGTTCCTGTGGAGGTACTGTATATCGATTACCTGTTAGGTGGGTGTTTGTTGTCATTTCTGTGAATTAGGATATATTGGTTCCTGTGGATGTACTGCATGGCGATTACCTGTTAAGTTGGTGTGTGACATTTCAGAGAATCAGGAAATATTGGTTCCTGCGGAGGTACTGTATATGTCGATTACCTGTTAGGTAGGTACGTGTGTGACATTTCAGAGAATCAGGAAATATTGGTTCCTGTGGAGGTACTGCATGTCGATTACCTGTTAGGTTGGTGTGTGACATTTCAGTGAATCAGGAAATATTGGTTCCTGTGGAGGTACTGTATGTCGATTACCTGTTAGGTTGGTGTGTGACATTTCAGAGAATCAGGAAATATTGGTTCCTGCGGAGGTACTGTATGTCGATTACCGGTTAGGTTGGTGTGTGACATTTCAGAGAATCAGGAAATATTGGTTCCTGTGGAGGTACTGTATGTCGATTACCTGTTAGGTTGGTGTGTGACATTTCACTTTCAGAGAATCAGGAAATATTGGTTCCTGTGGAGGTACTGCATGTATGTCGATTACCTGTTAGGTTGGTGTGTGACATTTCAGTTTTAGAAATGTCCCAATTACAAAGGGAAGGTCAAGGTAGTTGAATGCCGCAAGCGGATGTAAACAAACTCTCAGCGCCAAATTCAAAACACGAGAAATGGAGAATGCTTCCCACAAAATTAAACTTACAGAGAAAGCATAATTTGGAGATCACTTACTAAGTTTAAAAGAAATATAAACAAACAAAAGTTCTCAGTGCATCTCGTCTGTCGCTTGTCTTGTGATGATCTTTTATTATGAGCTTCGGCGGTGTGTCAAGTTTATCATCGTCTCAAAGTAAAATAACAAGAATAATGGAATCATCAACAAATCAAAAATGTACAGTTAAATTGTCGTTGAGAAACTGGTTACATCTTGTGCTCAGTTTCTCTGCAACAAGCAAAGACAGTGGCCGTGTTGACTCGCTCATCGTTATAAAACTGTACAGTGTACACTTTTTAAGATTACAACGAAAAGGCCTCAGCAAAGCCCTGTACAGCGCTTCTATGCCGTGGA
Source organism: Littorina saxatilis (assembly GCF_037325665.1). Taxonomy (NCBI): domain Eukaryota; kingdom Metazoa; phylum Mollusca; class Gastropoda; order Littorinimorpha; family Littorinidae; genus Littorina; species Littorina saxatilis. Next base: position 35,389,262 of record NC_090258.1, read on the forward strand.
ACATCGCCTGCGACTAAATTGGGTTACTCATCCAGGGCAATGTTATGATGTTATATATCTGACTGTGTGACAGGCGAGACTGACCAGGGATGGTTCGCGACATTTGGAGAGACGTTTCAGTGGCTTTGATTACCTTATGACAACCCGGTGGGTTTGAGTCAGCCACAACAGGAGGGGAAGAAGGCGCCACTGCCTTGGCCGCGGTATTGGCTGAGCTACGCAGGCTGGGGGAGCGGTAAGAGGCCTGCCAAGTGGCCATGGTCTCGCTCCAGAAAGACAACCAGCGTCTGCAAGAAGCTGTTTCGGGTGATCATGAGGCATATTGCCTCAACATCCGGATCAACGACAACCGGTACCAGCAATCCTACCCCGTCTGGCTCGGTCGCCAACCTGGTCAATACAATCACAGGTGAGGCGGTCGCCCAATTGGTGGTTAGTAGAAAAGAAGACTTAAGGGAATCGATCAACGACAGAATTGACCCCGAGAGATCAAGTGTAAAATATGCATCCATTGAAGATGCCATCAGACTGGTGAGGGGGCTGTGTTCGGGTGCTTTCATGGCTAAGACCGATGTGAAGAAAGCATTTTGAATTATGCCAATTCATCCCGACAATTACCCTTTATTTGTATTTACATGGAATGGTTTTTGACTCACATGCGAAGCAAAAGTGAGTCTATGTACTCACCCGAGTCGTCCGTCCGTCCGTCCCCCCCGTCCGTCCGTCCGGCCGGCCGTTCGTCCGGAAAACTTTAACGTTGGATATTTCTTGGACACTATTCAGTCTATCAGTACCAAATTTGGCAAGATGGTGTATGATGACAAGGCCCCAAAAAACATACATAGCATCTTGACCTTGCTTCAAGGTCAAGGTCGCAGGGGCCATAAATGTTGTCTAAAAAACAGCTATTTTTCACATTTTTCCCATTTTCTCTGAAGTTTTTGAGATTTAATACCTCACCTATAGATGATATATAGGGCAAAGTAAGCCCCATCTTTTAATACCAGTTTGGTTTACCTTGCTTCAAGGTCAAGGTCACAGGAGCTCTTCAAAGTTGGATTGTATACATATTTTGAAGTGACCTTGACCCTGAACTATGGAAGATAACTGTTTCAAACTTACAATTATGTGGGGCACATGTTATGCTTTCATCATGAGACACATTTGGTCACATATGATCAAGGTCAAGGTCACTTTGACCCTTATGAAATGTGACCAAAATAAGGTAGTGAACCACTGAAAGTGACCATATCTCATGGTAGAAAGACCAATAAGCACCATTGTACTTCCTATGTCTTGAATTAACAGCTTTGTGTTGCATGACCTTGACCTTGGGTCAAGGTCACATGTATTTTGGTAGGAAAAATGTGTAAAGCAGTTCTTAGTGTATGATGTCATTGCTAGGTTTAGCTGAAGGTCAAGGTCATGTAAAGGTCAAGGTCAAGCATGTGAGTCGTATGGGCTTTGCCCTTCTTGTTTCTATGTTGATCTTGCGGTACAGATGGGGGCTCATCTTCATGTCAGATCTTTGAGTCCTTCAGTACAGCCGTTGAGTGGATTGCTAAAACAAAGTTAGGGATTAACCTGGTGCACATGCTTGACGATTTTCTCTTGGTTTCGGTTTCAAAAGAAGTAGGCAGCTGGCAGTAAAAGACATTTTTACTATGTGCTAGAAAAGATGGTAGAGCCCAGTCACATCGTCATTGGCAGTATGTATGAGATTTCAGGCTATGTGTGCACTAGCTTTCCATGCTCTTCTGCGGGTGGGTGAGATGACATTATCTCACAACAACTTGCAGCGAGAAGATATTTCTATGGAAGAAGACGGTATGTCCATAACTTTTCGCAAGGTTAAACACAGTATGGGGGCAGTTGTCAGACATACAGTAAAACCGTGCTAGAAAGGCAGCATCTGTGCAGTTTCTTTAGTACAACGGTATTTGCAGATGAGCGGGTGGTAGTACAGGTCCTCTTTTTCTGTCGGACACTGGAGAAGCCGTTTTGCGCTCTAGTTTTTGTAAAGAGCTCAAGTCAGCGCTTCAGTTTAGTGGCTACCCGGAGGGGAGATACAACACACACAGTTTTAGGATCGGCGCAGCTACACACCTAGCATCACAGGGGGCATCTGATGCACAGATACGACTAGCGGGGCGATGGGCATCAAATGCATTTACTTCCTTTATTAGAATGCATAATATCTCAAATTTCAGTTTTTATAATGGAACGGACGGTTCAATGCCGCAATCATCGGCCAAGGGTACATTTGGTGGCTTGCGCGGTGTTTGTAGTTGTTGGACTGTCCGTGTCAGGCTATGGGGCGGTACCAGCTGGGCTGGTTGGTGGCTTTTTACCGCCCTTGGGGTTAAAACACAATTTGACCTGTTATTGCATTGATTGCATTGGTGTAAATATATTGTAAGAAAGTTTGACAATTAACCAACCGCTGCATAGCGAGACATCTTTTACATGGTTTTTGCATTGTTGTAAATACTTTTGCCATTTCCAATAGTGCATATATACAATTGGAAAGGCAGCCATTGTTTGTGTGTAAGGGCGGCTGTGATAAAACAGGGTACATGTGTCCATCTATCTAGTCAGCCCATGCCCTTACATTAAATTTGGTACATGATGAATATTTCTTTGTTGAAATATGTATCAAAAATTTGATGTGTTAAATGTATATTATTTGACTGATGATATACATCAAGATGGTGCCTTTCAATAATGCAGTCGCTGAGTGAAATCACTCAGCGACAACACCATTACCAATGTGTTTGCGTTTGTTTATAGCATGAGTGTGGAAGGCGGTTAATTCCTGGTGGAGTAGACAGGGGAGGCAGTTCCTGAACAAACCTTTAAATGTAGTAATTTATGACACAAACCAGGGAGGAACATAAATTAATTTATGGGAGACCATAAAGGCATTTTATTGTCTTTGTTTAGAAATGATGTGTATATATCTAAACACTAAGCAAACAACAAAAGCAAATGCTCTATACAACTCCCCTTCAGCATGTCCCATTACATTCACTAAATTACAGTGGACCGGCCCCCCTAATCCCCCCCCCCTCCCTCCATAGATGATTCCCTCCCTTTTAAGACACCCCCCCCCCCGCATCCGTCTAGAAGACTCCCTCCCTTACAGCCCTGTTTTCTCCGATTGCTTGAGGGTGCCACTGTATATATGAAGAAGAGGTTACACACTGAGTCTCAGTGGATATTAAAAATAATGGTCAAAGTTAGCGGATCATGAATAATGCAAGCTTCAGCATTACTCAGGGGAGTCAACAAAATTACTCACATTAATGTTGAAGAAAAAACTTGAAAGAGTGATTTGTACACTTACATGTGCTGACACCAATGCTGATATTTACAGGGCCTGTATTGTTTCCAATGGTGAGGTCATCTTCACTAAGATCAATCAGGGCCAAGGACAGGTCAGAGGTGGCTTTTGGGTGCGTCACATTGTTGAGGACCACATCTGACTCAACGATGAGACTGCCTCGCCTGATTTAATTAATTAGCACCAAGAACTGATTATTTTCTGGACACACATTGAACAATGATCATTAGCAGTAATCAAGCAGAATGTTATTGAGTTCTAACAAACTGGTGGTTGTAGAGACAGCTTAACAAGTCGCGTAAGGCGAAAATACAATATTTAGTCAAGTAGCTGTCGAACTCACAGAATGAAACTGAACGCAACGCAACGCAGCAAGACCGTATACTCGTAGCATCGTCACTCCACCGCCCGTGGCAAAGGCAGTGCACGTGGAATTGACAAGAAGAGCGGGGTATTCGTTGCGCTGAGAAGGATAGCACGCTTTTCTGTACCTCTCTTTGTTTTAACTTTCTGAGCGTGTTTTTAATCCAAACATATCATATCTATATATTTTTGGAATCAGGAACGGACAAGGAATAAGATGAAAGTGTTTTTAAATTGATTTCGAAAAAAAAAATTTGATAATAATTTTTATATATTTAATTTTCAGAGCTTGTTTTTAATCCGAATATAACATATTTATATGTTTTTGGAATCAGCAAATGATGGAGAATAAGATAAACGTAAATTTGGATCGTTTTATAATTTATTTTTTTTTTTTACAATTTTCAGATTTTTAATGACCAAAGTCATTAATTAATTTTTAAGCCACCAAGCTGAAATGCAATACCGAACCCCGGGCTTCGTTGAAGAGTACTTGACCAAAATTTCAACCAATTTGGTTGAAAAATGAGGGCGTGACAGTGCCGCCTCAACTTTCACGAAAAGCCGGATATGACGTCATCAAAGACATTTATCAAAAAAATGAAAAAAACGTTCGGGGATTTCATACCCAGGAACTCTCATGTCAAATTTCATAAAGATCGGTCCAGTAGTTTAGTCTGAATCGCTCTACACACACACACACACACACGCACGCACGCACGCACACACATACGCACATACACCACGACCCTCGTTTCGATTCCCCCTCGATGTTAAAATATTTAGTCAAAACTTGACTAAATATAAAAACGTGACACCAAAACATGCGTCACTCTAAAAGAACAACTTTTTACTGCGAAAGGAAACAAGCACTTTGGACTGAGAACCAACTTCTATTTTCATATGTTTCTGACACACTGCATGACAAGCAATTTCAACTGTTACCCAAGCCATTATATCACCAGAAATACTGCAAGAAGGGATGGAAATGGCACTGGGCAAACCTACATTTCTGTGCTATAAAACATTCCGCTGTTTGAAAAACCTGCTTCGTTACTAATTCTGGCAACAAAATGCAGTATACATCACAAGGCACATTGGAATATCCCGGCGCCAAGGATTTTTCTTCAGGGACAGAATTGTTTTTAGCAAAATGAATTTTCACCATGACGAACGATTCGCGCAAATGCATGCAAATAAACCAGTTTCAGTTGAAGATTAACTTCTGCTATAAAGTAGCTTCCAGTACAACGAGCAGGGGTATCGCCATACCCGTTTTTGGTCGAAATATTTGCGTGACACGCGAGTTTGATTCAGCTATAAAGTCTAGAAAAAAACATTCTTTTATTCAATGCTGTGCCTCCCCCCCCCCCCCCCCCCGAGTCACAAACTTTCCATAAAATAATCAAAATACAAGAAATCACATGGAAGATTTTATTAATAGTCTTTCCCTCTCCAAATTAACTTGCCAGTTTGTTTTGTATGAGTGAACTTTGTTAGATTGAGCGCAACAATCTTCTTCTAATGATTATTTTACTGTTGGATTTTGATGATTTTGTTGTGGGTTTGAGTGAATGCCTCAAATCATTGGAGACTTCTGAAAACTATTCTTTTTAGTTTCACCACGTACTTTCTTACATTTGGCTAACAAAAAAAATGTTTCAACGTTTAAAGGGAACTGAAATAAATGCAATTGAAAAAATTGTCACCTCATGCATGCAAACCTTTTGGCGCTTAGTAACTTATTATTTTTGAAAGCTATCATATCATTTTCTTTGAATTACTATTACATAGTTTTTCATCATGATTGCACTTTACATAAATCACACACACACACACATGCAAAAAAACATACACACATACACAAGAACACATGCAAGCAAGCAAGCACACACACACACACACACACACACACACACACACACACACACACACACACACACACACACACACACACACACACACACTGAGACACTCACAAACATGCATGAATGCACTGATCGACACACACGTATTTATACCCAGCACACTTCACCTGAGTGACTTAATGATGACATAAAATAGTCCTGGGACATCAGGCTTCAGCTTGTTGAACAGCTGTGGATAGAGCGTAAACCAGAAAATCGTAAGCGCAAACATAATAATAATTTTGCTTTCAATAAACAACTACCCCAGTCATGCTGCGTTTAGAGAAGAATTTGCAGCTCTCCTATTTATAAAAAATGATTACCGCACGTCTGTGTTTGTTCGTTTGTTTGTTTGCTTGACGCCCAGTCCACCACGAAGGGTGATATCAGGGCGGTGCTGCTTTGACAGTTAACGTGCGCCACACACAAGACAGAAGTCGCAGCACAGGCTTCATGTCTCACCCAGCAGTCACATTATTCTGACACCGGACCAACCAATGCACGTCTGTGTGTGTGTGTGTGTGTGTGTGTGTGTGTGTGTGTGTGTGTGTGTGTTTGTGTGTGTTTGTGTGTGTCTATATGTCTGTGTGTGTGTGAGAGAGAGAGAGAGAGAGAGAGAGAGAGAGAGAGAGAGAGAGAGAGAGAGAGAGAGAGAGAGAGAGAGAGAGAGAGATCAAATCAAATCTAATTTTATTTTGAGGGTTGTGGCATAAGCAATACAACAAGCTTTTTTTTCAACCAGCCCTCGCCCAGAGAGAGGACTACTCTAATCACTTTTATTACACGGACATTCACGAGAGAGAGAGAGAGAGAGAGAGAGAGAGAATGGAACTTTATTTTACAAGGATTAAGATATAAGGCTATGCCCTTTCTTACAATCTGTCCTTCACACACACACACACACACACACACACACATGTGCGCTAATTATGTTTATTAATAGGAGAGAGAGAGAGAGAGAGAGAGAGAGAGAGAGAGAGAGAGAGAGAGAGAGAGAGAGAGAGAGAGAGAGAGAGAGAGAGAGTCGAGATATTGAAGCCTATTTATGGTGTGACTGAGTTTCAATGTCAGGGAAACCTCTTGTGACAGTTTTTTTTTTAAAGTTTAAGTATAATGGCAACAAGACCTGGCATGACAAGTGCAAACAGTAAGACATGACTGATGAAGATGTATGGTAAATGACTCACTGCATCTTGTGCCAGTTGTTTCCACATGGCATAGATGGCTCCAAAGGGATTGGCCAGCTCAGTCGGGGCTGTGATGTCCACCGTCACCACCACATTCACTCTTTGCAGTGCTTAAAAAAACGCATTTGTTTCCCTTCGTGCATGAATATATATATGATTAAAAAAACAGCTAGCTGTCCAATCAGATTTAATTCTGGAATAAGAACAAATGTTTAATTCTTGACATACAACAAAACAATTCTGATCGCTGTTTGAAAAGAGTTTTTGACACGGTTGAATACTAAGTCTTGAAAATCATTTGCTCAACCTGTCCTCACAAACTGTACTTACAAACATGTACACTCAAAATAACTTTTAAAGGTTCCAAAAAGAATACTGGATAACTCGCATTCTGACCACAGTACTAGGTAAAGAAATTGAACCACCACGGGTACAAAGATGTGAAATGACAGAATTGATGCTGATAAAATCACAACAGTTGGAATTTTCATGAAGACAGTCTCACGCCATCACCATCACACGAAAGTCAAGATTCTTAGCATTAGCTTTGATGGTCCAGTCCAGCTGCAGATCTGCTGTAGGTCAGTTTCATTTACTGACTGAGACGCCATCTCTTCTCTCCCTTCCAACATACACACCTGCATTAATTGCTGTAAGTAAGCCTGAGGCCATCATGTTTTTACAAACCTCTGTGCTCCCTCCCTCAATCACTGACCTTTTCCTCCGTTGACAGAGCCAACTCAGAAGCTAGCACAGCGATAAGAGACTTATAATACTGTTACCATACACCTGATCACAGTTCATAATAAGCACCTAGAGTGCCTCCCCTCACTTGCAGAAAGGGTCTAATTCTGCCAAAAGTGGCTGCATTTCCTGAAGGTGCACTGCACATAGTTTTTTTTCCTGTATATAGGGAATGGACCCGGGTGCAGTTCTTGTAGGAAAACAGATCACACTCATTTCGTCTCGTACGCGAGACTGCCATAATTAACGTCCGAGTTCAGTTTCACTTTTACTGATAAGACTGAAGCACTGCTACACCGCATTAACTAACCTAGCAGGAGGTAGAACACTTGGCGTGCAAGGGGTCCCTCCCGCATGTCCATCGTTATAAGACTAGTGTTCAATCATTGTGAATAAATTGAAAATGCCATCAGTTTTGCACTTTGGATTGAATGATTCTAAATCAGCAAACTTCAGGTGAAAACGTTATTTTTGAAGGTGTAGCAAAGTGTAATGTAAACTCCAGCGTGATCCGAAAAACAGGAAAATGCACCTACAGGAAATGCACCCACTTTTAGTTAAATCAGAGCCTTTTTGCCTCACTTGGCGCAATGTCGTCACATTTAATTACTCTCACCTGTACAGTCATTACCGGAGCCTAGGTAACCAGGAGCACAACTACAGGTGTAAGATCCCACAGTGTTGTTGCAAACCTGATCACAGTCATTTGCCTGATCGTTCAAACACTCATCAACATCTGAAAGGGATATATTACAAAAAAGCTTAAACCAGCTTGTATAGATTTCTTTTCATGTCTTGACACAGATATGTCTGTAACACAATAAGAAATAGCAATGTAATGTAGCCAAGTAATAAAGACATTTAAGCCTCAATCTTAAATGTTGTTATGTCGGGCGAACGACGTACTCCTGTATGCTGAATTGGTTTTATTCCTATTCAGCAGGCTACTGTGTCAGCATTTTGGGTTATTCTCAAACAGCTTGGTCGGGAGACAAAACACCCTGGATGTTAGACCAGCACCGAAATTGTGGCGCAATTTATAGCTCCAGTTTTCTTCAATTTGTCTAGCTATACTAGTCACCTTGGTTTTGCTCGACCTACAACAGTAGCATAGCAGTTTCAATTTAAAAGCAATTCACTTTTTACATCGATTCGACGAGGAGAACGAAGTTTTGGTAGTGTCTGACGAGTCACATCGGAGTCGAGGGAAAGACAAAGGAAAACCGCGGAACCGGCGGCCACGACACCGTGACCTACTTTTTGCTGGGGTGTGATGTCTGGGAGAGGACGACCTCAACGCCGGGGGGCTGGCAGGCGACCAGCCAGACTGAGGTCACGCAGCCCAGTGCAGCAGCAACCAGGGCCGAGTGGGCATGGGCAGCCAGGACCGAGCCAGCGAGACGGGGACCATGGGCAGCCGGGACCGAGCCAGCGAGACGGTGGCCATGGGCAGCCTGGCCCGAGCCAGCGAGACTGGTGGGATGATGGGCGAGAGACCAGACAGGATGCGACAACATCGTCGGATGCCCACACTTCAGCGCCCACGAGCGGAACCGATCCAAGTATACGGGAATTACGTGAGAGGCTGAGATTTTTGGAAGACGCTTTCGAGAAAGGGGCGGGAGGACACAGGGGTCATAGAATGGACCACCTCTCTATAACAGTGGCACATGATGTCAGAAGAAAGATTGTGGAGGGGAAATCCATCGACCTGGCAATTCTCCTTGCCAAATCCTTTATGGACAGGCAAGAGGACAGGCAGACAGTGGCCTATGTCTTGGACGACCAGGGGCGCCTGGTCCCAAAGGAAGAAAAGAGGGGAAAAGGAGAAATGTCCTTGGCGCAGTGGACCAGTGCGTTCCACATTTACATGTCGGTATACCTGGTGGTCCACCCTGAATGTTTGCAGGACATGCTGGCTTATGCGGAATTAATCAGAGGCGCGGCCCGGGATTTCCCGGGCAATGGCTGGTTGCTCTATGACCAGCAATTCCGCACAGTAAAGGAAGCAGACCCAACGCGCCCGTGGGGAAACATCGACAACCAGCTGTGGTTGCAGCTGTTCTGTAAGCCACCAAGTGTGACCTCATCCCTTGTTAGGTCACCTCCAGCTCAGTCGGCCCAAGGGGGGGACAGTGCCAAAAGAGGTGGGGGCGCGTGCCATTATTTCAACAGGAAAAGGGGATGCACTCGCGACAACTGCTCATACAGACACGCCTGTTCAAGCTGTGGTAGCTCCTCCCATGGAGAAGTCAGTTGTCGCAAGAAAGGGGAGGCTACCAACACATCATCAGATAGGTTCAGTGATACATTTGAAGACAGTAGGTAGTCATCGCCAGGTGTGCCCAGTTCGGTGCATGAGAGCCTACTTAAGTGCGAGACCAGCCGGACCAGGTCTTCTGTTTAAGCATTTCAGTGGCGCTCCTTTAACAAGGTACCAATTTCAGGCAGTTTTGAAAAAGGGTGCGGCCACCCTGGGCTGGCAGGTAAACCGATTTTCTTCTCCTTCGTTCCGTATTGGAGCTGCAACTACAGCTGTCATAAGCGGTAGGACAATGGAAGAGATAAAGATATTGGGAAGGTGGAAATCACAAGCCGTACGGGTATACATAAGGGAATAACTTAGGGAACCCAGTGACACAAGATGGCGGATTTTCACAGGTTTCGTAAATTGGGCAAGTTGTTAAAATCAATTCGCAACAATAACAAGTGTTCATCTGAAGGGGGGGGGGGGGGGGGGGGAAGGGGGTAAGTTAGGCGTATAATAGAATAATTTTTCTTTTTAAGTTAATCTAGCAGTTGCTGTAACATAAGCAACGACAGCCGGTGCCTCGCCGCAGATGGTGTACACCTCAGCGAGTGGGGCAACACACTCTTTGTTGCGAACTTAGAGAGACAGCTCATAGGTATAATTAGGGCGGGCAGATGTGGGGTAAATTGCTAGCAATTTGTTGGCATAAGATAGACATGGCCACAGGCGAAAGTAATTCTGCTTGGAAGCACACACTATTCAGTAACTTTAACGATATCTGCAGGATCCTCCCAGGATTGAGCCCTTACAAAAGGCCATGTTGTTGTGGCCTGGTTCAGTGGAGGAGGGTCCTGTGGCTGCACCATTACCGACCTGTATCCATTGCTAGTCTTTCTCACCCTGTGAGAGCCAGGGGTTGGCGTGCTAAACAGAGTGATTTGGTTGGTGGACTCCACCAGATTACTTCTGCAAGTATAGTACGTAATGGGCAAAACAGAGCTGAGACGTCAGCCAGGGGCCTGCTGATTCGCTGGTACAGATGAGGGCAATTGGATACAGAGAAGCGGAGGGGGTGCATTTCTAAATTTTGTGTTTAAAAAAGTGGATAATTGCTGCCTGTGGTTATGTCTATCTCCCCACTCTGCGCCCGATTATGCCAAAAAGTATTAACCTGATTGAACAACATGTTTGTTTTGAACTTATGTAATTGTGGCTGAGGAGTAGTGACTCAGAACAGCTAAATGTTTGATTGTACATGGATAGACTTTTTACCCTGGTCAGGGGGGTTTTTTGCTTAAAGAGGAATGTACAGCAGCAAGTTTGTTGCTCGTGGAATTTTGAACCCCAGTCAGGGGAGTTTGTGGACGTGTGGATACACATGTGTATATACCAGCTCAATAAATGTTGGAAATGTTACTATCAGGGTGAAGTTTTAGATGGTGCGGTATGAGGATGGAAGTTGTGTGTATATGTGTAAAAATGTGAGAGTGGTGTCGCGACATAAAGACATTTAAGCCTCAATCTTAAATGTTGTTATGTCGGGCGAACGACGTACTCCTGTATGCTGAATTGGTTTTATTCCTATTCAGCAGGCTACTGTGTCAGCATTTTGGGTTATTCTCAAACAGCTTGGTCGGGAGACAAAACACCCTGGATGTTAGACCAGCACCGAAATTGTGGCGCAATTTATAGCTCCAGTTTTCTTCAATTTGTCTAGCTATACTAGTCACCTTGGTTTTGCTCGACCTACAACAGTAGCATAGCAGTTTCAATTTAAAACCACCCACCCACCCTTCTATAAGTTAAGGATAATTTTAATTTTATTTTAGTCAATTAAGTAAAAGGGGTTGAATCTCATTACAACGTGTTTTGTTTGTTGTTTTTGTGAATTTTTAATCATTTTATAGCTTGTGTTTTTGCATTACTGTTGTGTTACGGTGCTTTGTGGGGGCATAAGATAGACATGGCCACAGGCGAAAGTAATTCTGCTTGGAAGCACACACTATTCAGTAACTTTAACGATATCTGCAGGATCCTCCCAGGATTGAGCCCTTACAAAAGGCCATGTTGTTGTGGCCTGGTTCAGTGGAGGAGGGTCCTGTGGCTGCACCATTACCGACCTGTATCCATTGCTAGTCTTTCTCACCCTGTGAGAGCCAGGGGTTGGCGTGCTAAACAGAGTGATTTGGTTGGTGGACTCCACCAGATTACTTCTGCAAGTATAGTACGTAATGGGCAAAACAGAGCTGAGACGTCAGCCAGGGGCCTGCTGATTCGCTGGTACAGATGAGGGCAATTGGATACAGAGAAGCGGAGGGGGTGCATTTCTAAATTTTGTGTTTAAAAAAGTGGATAATTGCTGCCTGTGGTTATGTCTATCTCCCCACTCTGCGCCCGATTATGCCAAAAAGTATTAACCTGATTGAACAACATGTTTGTTTTGAACTTATGTAATTGTGGCTGAGGAGTAGTGACTCAGAACAGCTAAATGTTTGATTGTACATGGATAGACTTTTTACCCTGGTCAGGGGTTTTTTTTTTGCTTAAAGAGGAATGTACAGCAGCAAGTTTGTTGCTCGTGGAATTTTGAACCCCAGTCAGGGGAGTTTGTGGACGTGTGGATACACATGTGTATATACCAGCTCAATAAATGTTGGAAATGTTACTATCAGGGTGAAGTTTTAGATGGTGCGGTATGAGGATGGAAGTTGTGTGTATATGTGTAAAAATGTGAGAGTGGTGTCGCGACATAACTGGTGGTTTCACGAAAAGCCGGATATGACGTCATCAAAGCTATTTATCAAAAATATGAAAAAAACGTCTGGAGATACCATACTCAGGATCTCTCATGTCAAGTTTCATGAAGATCGGTCCAGTAGTTTTCTCTGAATCGCTCTACACACACACACACACACACGCACGCACGCACACACACACGCACATACACCACGACCCTCGTTTCGATTCCCCCTCGATGTTAAAATATTTAGTCAAAACTTGACTAAATATAAAAAGAAGAAACAAGTCGCGTAAGGCGAAATTACTACATTTAGTCAAGCTGTGGAACTCACAGAATGAAACTGAACACACTGCATTTTTTCACTATGACCGTAGTCCGCCGCTTGTGCATAACGGAGTGAAACTGACGAGCCTGTTCAGCAGGGTAGTGGTTTCGCTGTGCCGCATAGCACGCTTTTCTGTACCTCTCTTCGTTTTAACTTTGTGAGCGTGTTTTTAATCCAAACATATCATATCGAAGAATAAGATGAAATTGTTTTTGGATCGTTTAATAAAAAAATAATTTTAATTACAAGTTTCCGATTTTTAATGACCAAACTCACTCATTAGTTTTTAAGCCACCAAGCTGAAATGCAATACCAAACCCCGGCCTTCGTCGAAGATTGCTTGGCCAAAATTTCAATCAATTTGATTGAAAAATGAGGATGTGACAGTGCCGCCTCAACTTTTACAAAAAGCCGGATATGACGTCATCAAAGGTATTTATCGAAAAAATGAAAAAAACGTCCGGGGATATCATATCCAGGAACTCTCATGTCAAATTTCATAAAGATCGGTCCAGTAGTTTAGTCTGAATCGCTCTACACACACACACGCACAGACACAGACACACACACACACATACACCACGACCCACGTCTCGATTCCCCCTCTATGTTAAAACATTTAGTCAAAACTTGACTAAATGTAAAAAAGAGGTTACTTACCAGTGCAGTTGTGAGAGCTATCATACATGTAGCCTGTCTCACAACCACAGGTGAATCCTCCATGTTTATTGATGCAGATCACATGGTCTCCAAAACAGTTACTCTGATTTGTTGAACACTCGTTGACATCAACCTCACAACGTGTGCCTTCCCAGCCTTCTTTACAAGTGCATGTGCCATTGATGTGGTTGCACGCCTCAGCATTGGAAGTACAGTTACAATTCTGGTCGCAGTCTCCGCCATACTGGTTCAGTGCGCACACTGCAACACATTCAATGATACTTACTGGCTTGCTAGTGAGAGAAATATAGACAACTTGGATGAACATACACATTATACTTATATCAATACAAATGTGGGCTGGTCTATTGAGAATTAAAAAAAAAGCAGCATCAAAAGGCATGCCTACCCCTAAATCACCTTTTCAGGAACACAAGTCATGAAAATCAGGAACACAGCATCAGAATCAGGAACAGGAATAAGCAGCAATCTGAGTCACCACAAATATTAACAGAAAAAATACAACTTGTGCACCCATCACAAAATGCGAACGTGTCTCTTTTCTTCCGTGGCTTGATATAAGGCAATTTTTCAGAGTATTCTTTTCGGAATGTCTGAACCGCGCCTCTTTGTAACTCCACTTGTAGAAGAAATATCTCCACCACTTTGCATGCTGTCGTTTCGACGCCATTTTGATCTGTGTCACTATGTGTGAAAATCAGTCACGCTCGCATGCGTGATGACGCTTCGGATCGCTTCGTAATAGACCCGGCTTCGACAATGCTCGGAGACTTCCGGTATTCACGTTTCCGCGCTCGCAACTTGCTCTCTCTCTTTTTCTTCCTCTTAACGAAACACATATTTTCGTTTTTTACATTTAGTCAAGTTTTGACTAAATGTTTTAACATAGAGGGGGAATCGAAACGAGGGTCGTGGTGTATGTGTGTGTGTGCGTGTGTGCGTGCGTGTAGAGCGATTCAGACCAAACTACTGGACCGATCTTTATGAAATTTGACATGAGAGTTCCTGGGTATGAAATCCCCGAACGTTTTTTTCATTTTTTTTATAAATGTCTTTGATGACGTCATATCCGGCTTTTTGTGAAAGTTGAGGCGGCACTGTCACGCCCTCATTTTTCAACCAAATTGGTTGAAATTTTGGTCAAGTAATCTTCGACGAAGCCCGGACTTCGGTATTGCATTTCAGCTTGGTGGCTTAAAAATTAATTAATGACTTTGGTCATTAAAAATCTGAAAATTGTAAAAAAAATATTTTTTTTATAAAACGATCCAAATTTACGTTCATCTTATTTTCCATTATTTGCTGATTCCAAAAACATATAAATATGTTATATTTGGATTAACAACAAGCTCTGAAAATTAAATATATAAAAATTATTATCAAATTTTTTTTCGAAATCAATTTAAAAACACTTTCATCTTATTCCTTGTCGGTTCCTGATTCCAAAAACATATAGATATGATATGTTTGGATTAAAAACACGCTCAGAAAGTTAAAACGAAGAGAGGTACAGAAAAGCGTGCTATCCTTCTCAGCGCAACGAATACCCCACTCTTCTTGTCAATTCCACTGGCACTGCCTTTGCCACGGGCGGTGGAGTGACGATGCTACGAGTATACGGTCTTGCTGCGTTGCATTGCGTTCAGTTTCATTCTGTGAGTTCGACAGCTACTTGACTAAATGTTGTATTTTCGCCTTACGCGACTTGTTCTTCCTCTTAACGAAACACATATTTTCGTTTTTTACATTTAGTCAAGTTTTGACTAAATGTTTTAACATAGAGGGGGAATCGAGTTGGTGTATGTATGTATGTATGTATGTATGTGTGTAAGTGTACAGCGATTCAGAGATAACTACCTGACTGATCATCATGAAACTTTACATGAGAGTTCCTGAGTATATCTCCACACTTTTTTTTTGGGGGGGGGATAAATGTCTTTGATGACGTCATATCCGGCTTTTTGTGAAAGTTGAGGCGGCACTGTCACGCCTTCATTTTTTAAGCAAATTGATTGAAATTTTGGTCAAGCATTCTTCGACAAATGCCGGACTTTGGTATTGCATTTCAGCTTGGAGGCTTAACACTTAATTAATGAGTTTGGTCATTAAAAATCAGAAAATTGTAATTAAAATTATTTTTTTATGAAACGATCCAAAAATAATTAAATCCTATTCTTCATTACTTTCTAATTAAAAAAACATTTAAATATGTTATATTCGAATTAAAAACAAGCTCAGAAAATTAAAGAATATTAAAATCATGACTAAAATTAGATTTCTGAAATCGATTTAAAAACAATTTAATCTTATTTCTTGTCGGTTCCTGATTCCAAAAACATATAGATACGTTATGTTTGGATTAAAAACAAGCTTAGAAAATTCAAAAGAATAGAGATACAGAAAAGCGTGCTATCCTGCTCAGCGCAACCACTACCGTGCTGTACTGGTATGTCAATTTCTGCCTTTCCACGAGCGGGGGACTGACGATGCTATAAAAAAAACATTTTTTTTCTTTTTTCTTCTTTTTTTTAACCTGTATAGGCTTTACATTACATTACATCACATAGACAAGGGGACAATTACAACACACAGGGGGTGGGGGTGGGGGTGGTCATGGCTTGGTGGTCGCAGTATCAAAAATATATGAAGGAAAAAGAATCTAAGGGTTACATCAAACCGTGCATATACAAGCGCCAATCCTTGTAAAATTTATCTAGTGTATAGCTGCATTGTACTTTTCCCAAATAAATCTTTGCTTAAAATTTCTATTCAATGTCTGAAAATGAGGGATCTTTTTGTTCATTTTGGAAATATATATGTGATGTTTGTACAAATTACTAACACATCAAAAACTTTATCGGTGACTACATTGTTCGCCACTCCAAATAGAACCAGTTCTTTGGACAGTGTTATATTGTCACAATGGGTGCAGTTCGCCTTTAACCAATGTACAAATTCTATCCAAAAAGTCTGCACTTTATCACACTCCCAAAACATATGCATAAGGGTTTCTTCGTCTCTACCGCAAAATGTACACAATGACGTAATTCCACAATTTTTCGCAAAAATAGAAACCGTTCTGTCAGCAAAATTCTGTACAATAATCGGTACTGGAACCATCTCAGACAGGTATCCTTTGTTGTTTTAAAGACATGTTGAAAAATAACCTTATCTAACAAACAGTTTACGGATTCAGACCATTTTTCAATACATTTTGGGACCGTAACATGCTATACGGTCAAAATGCTATATGGTGATAAAATGATATTTTTGGGTGTGAAGAGAAGCGAGATTGTGGTGTATAGACGGTGCCAGAGCACAGGTCATATGCATAACTAATGAGCGGAATGCCGTCTTCCCATTGGCCAGCCGGCCCAAGATCAGTCTCTCTGCCATTTCTGCATCTGCGGTAGCCAGTGCCAGACGTCCCAAACAACTGTGCGAAAATTTTCAACGTTTCAAGGATTTTGGAAAGAGAAGGTACACGTACTTTTACCTTTTTTTGTTTTGTTTTGTTGCTTGATTGTCGAGAGGGGCGATTGAGATCGAAACAGCGGTAATAGGCTCGAGTGGGGCCAATTAGTTGTCTGCAAGGAAAGTTTGGAGTTTGGGAAACTGGGAGACAGCGTGGCACCGTAGGCAGAAACATGTGGTTTCACGTTTGCCGGGAGTGACACTCGAAGGAACGAGGGTGATAGCTAGGTAGACGGTGATGGTACAATTAGCTGACAGCCGTCAGTAAAAGTGTTCAGGGAGAAAAGAAGACAGTATCATCTTCTCCTGGCATTAAAATTGGTCCGAGCAGTGGCAACGCGAATCGCTCGGTCACGTGACTAGTTTCTTTGTGAAGAAAGACGGCGGGAGCGAAAATGTTTACAAGTTGTGCGGTGGTCGGGCACTCTTTCACGTGGAGGTTTCAGCGATTTGTGAACACAGATGAGGGGGTGCGGCCAGATTTAGGTTTTGATGGTTTTGAGCAGATATTCGATGGGAGAGGGGGCCGAAAAATAAGCGACGTTGAATCAATGCTAGAACAGAACAGGGCCATTTTCACCCGGAAAAAATGGGGAGTGATAGTGCTAATGGTGGGGGACAATAATATTGTTCCCGGAACGACACCGAATAAAGTGTTTCGTGAGCTGTGGCATCTGTGTGTGAGGGTGCAAACATTGGCAAACTCAGTAGTGGTGGTGTCAGGGATGACACAGAGATACAGTGGCTGGGGGGGTTTCAATGACATAGCCAGGGAGGTGAATAGGCTTCTTCATCAACAGCTGAAAACGGCACACAGGATAGTGGGTTTGTTCCCCCACTACGTGGCTTTCCCTCCAGCAGAGAAGTTTGCTCAGTATCAGAAACATTTTTTAGCAGATGGGATTCATCTGTCAGGGTCGGGGCACATGCTACTGTACAGAGCACTGAGAAAAGTTCTGTTGGACAGTCGGCATATAGACCAATGAGGTAAGAAGGTGTTGTGGTTGTTCAGCGGGTGAGAGGGAAGTGGGGGCTAATAGTGATAGCCGGTATCCTCTCGTGCTGATGGCAGAACCACAATAGGGGTAGATGCAGCACGGACGGGGTACCAAGGTTTATTCCCAGACTGAAGTGGTTGGGTTCTACCGAAGACGCCAGACGCAGAGCTTTGATGCCGGGAGTGGAATAGGATGGGGTATCCTTTCCAGCTTTTGGAGTGACGTCATTGTTGGTTCTGGTTTGGTAGAACCGGTTGTGACTTCATGGGGAATGTGTATTGGTACAGCCCGTGCTGCATGATCAGATTGACAGTGTTTTCTTAGGTGTACTCTCGTGCTGAGGGCAGAACCACAATAGGAGTGTAGATGCAGCACGAACGGGGTACCAAGGTTTATTCCCAGACTGAAGTGGTTGGGTTCTACCGAAGACGCCAGACGCAGAGCTTTGATGCCGGGAGTGGAATAGGAGGGAATATCCTTTCCAGCTTCTGGAGTGACGTCATTGTTGGTTCTGGTTTGGTAGAACCGGTTGTGACTTCATGGGGAATGTTTTATTGGTACAGCCCGTGCTGCATATATATATAAAAAAAAAAAAAAAAAAAAAAAAAAAAAAAAAAAAAAAAAAAAAAAAATAGGCCCCTGATGCTTAGGGCCTTTGAAATGTTTCAGGATGTCGAAGCGTCCAACCAAGCGACCGGGGCGTCCCTCAAAGCAGCCCCCGAAGAGGTTTCGAGACGAGGAGGCTGAAGGAGAGGACGAAATGGGCGTGAAGGAGTCGCTAACCCAGCTCCTTGCTGAGCAGAAGGCCCTGAGGAAGGAGATTGCGGAGATTCGGGCCGCCAAGACGCCGGCGCCTGAGGCATCGCCCGCAGGATCGACCACCTCTACGGGTGGAAAATCCAACTCAGGCATGGCTGGGCACTCTGGACACTCCGGTGAGCAATCTAACACTAGCGGTACACAGGCGTGGGCAACCGGCAACCAGAAAATGTTGCCCATTGACCTACACGTGCCAAAGACAATAAAGGAAAAGATCTGGAGCGGTGTGGCGGTTAGGTTCGCAATACTCCTGCCCGCGGACCCGAAGGAAATGCTGGAGGAGGACTCGGATGAGGACGATGAAGACAAAAAGAAGAAGAAGAAGAAGAAAGAAAAGAAACTGTTAACCTTCACAGAGTGGGTGAAGGCCTGGAACATTTATATCACTATACTACAGGACAGAGCGAAAGAGGTACACAGGGGCCTGGGTGCCCACTTTGCTCGGGTGTGTACCCTGCATGAGCTGCAGGGCAATTGGCGGGACTATGACTACCGCTACCGGCTCGCAATTGCTGCAGGAGAAAGGGCATGGGGGGACAGCGACGCGGACCTGTTCGCCACCACCCGCTTAGAGCCTGCCACCCAGACCCATGACGGGGGAAAGAAGAAGCCGCAGGGTGGCGCAGGGGGGAAGACTGGAAGTGGAAACCCAGCCAAAGTGGGGGGCTTCTGCTTCCAGTTCAATGAACAGGGATCTTGCAGCCGCCCCAATTGTGGCTTCAAGCACTTTTGCTCGCAGTGTGGGGGGCAACACGCAATCCGAAAATGCAGCGCCAAAGGGCACCCCTTTCGAGCGGGACGGGGGGGAAAAGAAGCAGGAGAAGGAAAGAAATGAAGACTGGGGCACGGGGGCCACGCCAGTGAAGGCGGACAAGCTGGAAAAGTGGCTGGAAGGGTACGATCCACAGAAGAAGCGGGCTTTAATACAGGGATTCAGAGAGGGTTTCCGGGTAGGGTTCACAGGAGCCCCAAATAGTGTAGTTCAGAAGAACCTGAAGTCAGCAGAAGAAATGCCAGAAGTAGTAGAAGCGCACATAAAGAAGGAAATAGAAGAGGGGAGGTTAGTAGGTCCCTTTAGGCATATTCCTTTTACTCAGTTCCAATGTTCTCCAATCGGCTTGGTAGAGAAAAAGATGAAAGGAAAGTATAGGATGATACATCATCTATCTCACCCGAAGGGGGCATCCATAAATGATTTCATAGAGGAAGACATGGCCACAGTGTCATATGCCAATGTGCAAGATGCAGTACAGTTAGTGCAGACAGTAGGAAATACAGCATTTATGGCAAAAACTGATGTGGAGAAAGCTTTTAGGTTGTTGCCTATTCACCCTAGTGACCAAAACCTCTTCGTACTGAGCTGGCAAGGAAGTTTTTATGTTGATCTTTCGCTTCAGATGGGTTGTTCTTCGTCTTGTCACTTGTTCGAAGAACTAGGCACGGCTTTGGAGTGGATTGCTGTTCAGAAGTTAGGGATACCATTAGTGCACTACCTGGATGATTTTTTCCTTGCGGCAGTATCGAAGCAGCTAGGCAAAGAATACCTAGACAAATTTCTGGGTTTGTGTGAGGAAATAGGAGTTCCCATGGCACCTGATAAGACGGAGGGCCCAGAGACGAGGTTGACATTCCTGGGAATAGAGATAGACACAATCGAAAGAGAAATTCGGCTGCCGGTGGAAAAACTCACGAAGTGTGCCCAAGAAATACAGAACCTACTACAAAAGAAGAAAGCAACAGTGAAGGAAATTCAGTCGGTCATAGGGTTGCTGAACTTTGCTTGCCAGGCAGTGGTGCCAGGGAGGGCGTTCTTGAGGAGATTGATCGACTTGATTAGAGGCATACGCTCTCAGCTATTCTTCGTGAGGCTGAACCAAGGGGTGAAAGAGGATTTGAAGACTTGGCTAACTTTTCTGCAGTCATTTAACGGGAAGTGCTTTTTTCTCATGAACAAGGAAGTATCCTCAGAAGAGCTGGATTTAGTGACGGATGCATCCGGGGCAGTGGGATACGGGGCTTTGTTCGGTAGGCAGTGGTTTCAGGGTAGGTGGTCCGACTGGTGGCGACTCCAAAATATCACCCTACTGGAATTGTATCCTATCGTTTTGGCTCTGGAGACATGGGCGCTGGCCTTTCAGAACAAATACTTAGTCATTCATACAGATAATTTAGATTTAGTATCCGTAATTACTAAGCAGACATCAAAAGAACCCCTGGTGATGATTCTGGTGAGACAATTGGTCTTGTGCTGTTTACGGAACAATATTGTTGTCCGCAACGGGGCCGTTGTTCCGAGCTATGTCGGGGGCACCCATAACGGCCAGGGAATTCAACGAGCAACTACAGTTGGTTTTCCAATTTTGTGGCCTGCCCAAACAGAACTTCAAATCGCATAGCTTTAGGATTGGGGGTGCCTCCCACATGGCTCGGAACGGGGCATCGGACGCTCAAATCCGTCAGGCGGGCAGATGGTCTTCTAACGCTTTCTTGTCTTACATCAGGGTGCACAACTGGTAGATCAGGTAAAACGTAGGGCTTCTCTCTGTGTGCAGTGCAACAGAAAGGGGGAGGTCAGGCACATGTCTGCGTGCAGTGCAGCAGAACATTAACATGGGATCACAGGTGTGCAGTGCAGCCTGGGATTATAAGAAAGTGTGCAGTGCAACTTTCCGAGAAAGGTCGATTTTGCTTGGTGGCGGTACCTGATGTGAGTCATCAGGTGGTGGCGCGTACCGCCGGATTGGTGGTGAATGACAGACATTATGTATTTAATCGATGTGCTTTAATTGGGCTAAAACACAATGTTTATTGTTTTTTAGAGTTGCCAATATAAGTTTTTTGATGATGGTCTAATGAGCGGATGCAGAAAGCGGTAGATAAAGGGAAGTAACCCGGTGACCAGTCTAGTAAAATTTGACAGCTTGTTGGTGAAGCTGGAAACAAGAACAAAAAACAGTAAGCTAATACATAGTGGACAATGCCATCTATGATGTGTAAGACAATTTTTGTTCTTGGTGAATTTATGCAAATGTACAACCCAATGTATATGATTATGTCAATCATAGTTGTGGAATTTATGAAAATATTCCACTGATTTTGTATGCATTATCTGCGCTGAAAATGAACGACCTGTGGTGTCGACCAATAAACATTTTCAGCGTAAACTGGCAATGAACGTTTCATGTGGTTGTGGTGGTGACTGTGGCGCTGGCTGGCGCTGGCTGATTGTCCGGTTTCGGAAAACTTTTTATCTTAAATTCTTGTCTATCCTCGCACATCTGAACATGCAAAAATGATTTTATGCACAGCATAAATGATATTTTTGGGTGTGAAGAGAAGCGAGATTGTGGTGTATAGACGGTGCCAGAGCACAGGTCATATGCATAACTAATGAGCGGAATGCCGTCTTCCCATTGGCCAGCCGGCCCAAGATCAGTCTCTCTGCCATTTCTGCATCTGCGGTAGCCAGTGCCAGACGTCCCAAACAACTGTGCGAAAATTTTCAACCCCACCGCCATCCCCTTACTCCACCATAACGTAGTTGTGTGGGCGCGTACCGCCGGATTGGTGGTGAATGACAGACATTATGTATTTAATCGATGTGCTTTAATTGGGCTAAAACACAATGTTTATTGTTTTTTAGAGTTGCCAATATAAGTTTTTTGATGATGGTCTAATGAGCGGATGCAGAAAGCGGTAGATAAAGGGAAGTAACCCGGTGACCAGTCTAGTAAAATTTGACAGCTTGTTGGTGAAGCTGGAAACAAGAACAAAAAACAGTAAGCTAATACATAGTGGACAATGCCATCTATGATGTGTAAGACAATTTTTGTTCTTGGTGAATTTATGCAAATGTACAACCCAATGTATATGATTATGTCAATCATAGTTGTGGAATTTATGAAAATATTCCACTGATTTTGTATGCATTATCTGCGCTGAAAATGAACGACCTGTGGTGTCGACCAATAAACATTTTCAGCGTAAACTGGCAATGAACGTTTCATGTGGTTGTGGTGGTGACTGTGGCGCTGGCTGGCGCTGGCTGATTGTCCGGTTTCGGAAAACTTTTTATCTTAAATTCTTGTCTATCCTCGCACATCTGAACATGCAAAAATGATTTTATGCACAGCATAAATGCAGTGCGTTCAGGTTCATTCTGTGAGTGCAACAGCTTGGTTTTTTTTTCTTCTCCAATTGTTGTTGTCTAAATGATGTTCGCTTTGTCTACAATGAGAAGTTCCACAAACCAACTTAGCTTGTTTTAAATTTTCCGGAACGCAAAACATGAAACCGTATTTCCGGAACACCATGCTCATTTTAATCATTTTCTGGAACAAATACGGCCACTCCATAACGGTAGGCATGCCTGCATCAAATACAATGTTTTAAATTTAAGTTTCGATTTAAGTCTATGTAGTTCTACAGTGGAACCTCCATTTTACCTATACCCGTGTGACTTGGAATAATAGGCCGTGAAAGGTAAATATGCGCCAAAATGGCTGCAATCTACTGGCCGTATAAAATTTCATCTCACACTGACACGGCATCACTGCAGAGCGCCTAGAACTGTACCCACGGAATATGCGCGATATAAGCGTCATTGATTGATTGATTGATTGATTTTAAGACCCACCATTTTAAGACTCCCTTCATTTTAAGACATGTTTTTGCAGATTTTCTGTTCATAGCCTAGACTGTAAATGTACCCCCATTTTAAGACTTCCTCCTTTTTAAGACCTTGTTTGTTTGTTTGCTTAACGCCCAGCCTTCCACGAAGGGCCATATCAGGGCGGTGCTGCTTTGACATATAACGTGCGCCACACACAAGACAGAAGTCGCAGCACAGGCTTCATGATGTCTCACCCAGTCACATTATTCTGACACCGGACCAACCAGTCCTAGCACTAACCCCATAATGCCAGACGCCAGGCGGAGCAGCCACTAGATTGCCAATTTTAAAGTCTTAGGTATGACCCGGCCGGGGTTCGAACCCACGACCTCCCGATCACGGGGCGGACGCCTTACCACTAGGCCACCGTGCCTTTTAAGACCTGATTTTCTCAGGGCTTTGAAGTTTTAAAAGAAAGGTTTCACAGTATCATGGTTATTATCCAAGCGGAGCGCGGGCGAAGCCCGCGCGTAGCGAGGTAGTTTTTTTTTTCATCTCCCAGCACTGAAATTTTTTTTGCCAAGTGGTGTCTGTCTGTGAACATTGTTCTAGAATTTATCTTTTAGCACAATATTAGCGACACTGTTTGGACAATTCTATTAAAATTAGGCGTACAAACTGATTTTGTTTCGGGGAATCCTCTCAGAGGATCAGAATTTTCATATAATATCATCGGAAGCTGTTACAACGGGAAAATGTGAAACTTTTGTCACTTTTTAACATGGAATTTC
This sequence comes from Littorina saxatilis, assembly GCF_037325665.1. Taxonomy (NCBI): domain Eukaryota; kingdom Metazoa; phylum Mollusca; class Gastropoda; order Littorinimorpha; family Littorinidae; genus Littorina; species Littorina saxatilis. The sequence continues at coordinate 35,413,497 of NC_090258.1, forward strand.
ATCTTTGAGCGTTTCAAGCGGACTTTAATAAAATAGTTATTTGCGAATTAAGCAGCGGAAGACACTCACCGGTTCAACATGTGTATGGTCATTAAACCTCAAAACATTTCAGTAAGTGGTTTAGACAAACACCTCCGACATGTGAGGGTGACTGGTTTGTAGCTGAAGAGTTTTTTTCTAAAGTGTGTTCTAAATACAAATGATGTACTGGTAATGATGTAATGAGTTGTTCTAATCTTGTTCTTGGAACTCTTGCTGTTCCAAGCTTGTTCTTAGCAAGTCTTGGTGACGAGAACAAAGACTATCAATGAAATCTTTAGAAATAACCTCTGACAACGACGACGATGACGACGACGACGACGATAACAACAACAACAACAAATGACATCGACGACGACGACGACAACAACAACAACAACAACAACAACAACAACAACAACAACAACAACAACAACAACAACAACAACAACAACAACAACAACAACAACAACAACACGAGAACAACAACAATCACGACAACGAACATGACAACAACAACACCAACAACTACGACGACAACTACAACGACTGGGTTATGATGACATCACCAATGATTTAAAGGCCGTTAAAAAATCGTTAAATCCTATTTCTTCACTGATTCTTATGAAATTTTAAAGGTAGGTTTGTTGTCCCCAACTTATTTTCACTCCATACTTTTCCAGAAGAAAAACATAATTTTGGCAGTTAAAAACCGTTAAATTTCAATTCTTCACCGATATTTATGAAATTTTGTGGGTAGGTTCGTTGTCCCCAACTGATTTTCACTCTATACTTTTCCAGAAGAAAGACATAATTTTGGCAGTTAAAAAACGTTAAATTTCAATTCTTCATCTATCTTTATGAAATTTAGTGGGTGGGTCCGTTGTCCCAAACTGAATTTTAAGACATACTTTTCCAGACAAAAAACCCTTATTTTTGGCAGTTAAAAACCGTTAAATCTCAATTCTTCATCGATATTTATGAAATTTTGTGGGTAGGTTCGTTGTCCCCAACTGATTTTCACTCCATACTTTTCCAGAAGAAAAACATAATTTTGGCAGTTAAAAACCGTTACATTTAAATTTTCACCTATCTTTATGAAATTTAGTGGGTGGGTCCGTTGTCCCAAACTGAATTTCAAGACAAACTATTCCAGTCAAAAAAACTTATTTTTGGCAGTTAAAAACCGTTAAGTCTCAATTCTACACCGATATTTATGACATTTTGTGGGTAGGTTTGTTGTCAGATTTGACATGATGGCAGAATTGAAAGTGTGAGATATCCTGATGTTTCACAATTTATGCTGCATAATTCAGCCCCATAGGCGCTTGAATTTTAGGTGGAGTTGGGTTTTTTTTCAGCCCAAACCAGTAACCCCCACATGGTTTTCATGTCCCTTTCTGAGAGACTTCAACAAGTTTCAATTTGACGTCATGATTAGCCTGCCGCATTAGCAAGTATGAAAACACGTCATCGATGACACATTTTAAGACAGAGAGAGAGAGAGAGAGAGAGAGAGAGAGAATCATGTACACACAGATGGACGACTTCGCTTGGGGTATGTACTGCCCGGCAGTACACATCTACTTTATTTTTAAAGGTTCTGTTGCCGTGTCTTTTCCTCAATAACATATTCAGTCTTTGCTTCCTTGCTAGATGGGCTGATGTTGTTCTTATCGGTACTGTATCCTCACCTTTGACACTATCACGCTCAGAAAAAATGCCTTATTTCGCAGTGTCTTAATCTGTTTTCCACAGCCACTTACCTGAAACATCCTACCTGAAACATCAAATACTTTCCATAAAATGAAACATTAGGGTGCAAACATGCCTTGAAAATTCTTATGTCACCTCGCAGCACCTTACCTTCACATAGACTGGACGAGTTCTTGAAGTAACCAGGTTGGCACTGACACACATAATCCCCCTCAGTGTTGAGGCAATCAGAGTGGACAGGACAGGTTGTGGAGCCACTGCTACACTCGTTAATGTCGTCATTGCATGTGGTGCCACTCCAACCCTCACTGCAGCTGCATGCACCAGTCACGTGATCACAGGAGACAGAGTTTTGCGTGTTGCACGTGCATGCGTTGCTGCAGTCTTCCCCGTAGGTACCATCAGGACATGCTGCATGATTATACATTACATATAAATATGGTTCACTCTTGTAGGCATTCTGAACACAATTCAAACATAAATAGACATTTGTAGGCAGCAGTTGCAATTGAATGCACGTTGGTAAGGAAGTGAGGAAATTAGAATTTTGAATAAAAAAACCACAACACTCTTAGATATGGTAACATGATACACTAAATGTAGTATGTCTACGGTAGTTAGAACTTCGCTGGGCAGCACTAAAAGAGTTCTCCATTGTGCAGATTCAGGAAACCCACAGAAAAGACTACTAAAGATCTTTATTCAAATTAAGAACAGACAATGGTATATCTATTCATATTAATAACAGTCATAACTCATAACTCATAACATTTTATTGATCCAACAAAGGAAATTAATTTAGTCATCAGCACATATAGGTCATTAATTAATAACTATAAAAGAATAAAAGAAGAAAATTCATAAAACCCATGATATAAAAATACCCTTTTTTCTTGCACACCTGACACACCGACACACCAATACACATGCATACATGCCTACATACATACCTACATACATACCTACATACATACCTACATACCTACATACATACATACATACAGAACAGACTACACTATGTACTTTTAATGAAAGTAGTAATAATGACCTCTGCATGTTTGCTTGTCTCTGTTCAGGAGGAAACCATTCAAACAGCTACACAGAAAGTTTCTGCCACCGCTGGTTTCTGAACAGTTGTGTTCACACACACTGTATGCACACAGGTCTTCATCTGCAACATAGTGCATGAAATACTGGAATACAACTACATTCACCCTTGTTCTGTTAGACATAGTAACAACCATAACAGGTCATGATTTTTAAGCAGGGATACGGCTCAAAGCGCTGTAGATTCAAAGGAAAAAAAGAAAAGAAAAACAAACCAACAAGAGTAAAACTATTGTATGACTTGTCATCTCCTACCCACATTCTCACTCTTATGTATGTATGTAACGGGGCGGGGAGATAGCTCAGTCTGTAGCAGTGCTGGCTTGAAGCACGAGGGATTTCTTTCCCAGAGTCAATATTCAATGCAGACTCTCCTCAGTGCCTCAAGAACTCCTTGTGCACGCATGCACACGATGAAGATCCCAAGCTGACATCGAAAAGTCTCAGGGCTTGGAAACATGAGTGCACACATGCAGGAAAAAGAAAACAAAATTTGGTAGTGCCGTACTGTATGGCAGCTCGCTTTCTCCAGTGAGAAAGCAGCCCGAATTGACATGAGGGTAACCTCACATGATCATATGATACCAAAAATAATACCAATAACTAATTAAAGATCACACAACATTCATCGTTTATTCATGCAACAGATATCAAATAAAAAAACCTTCAACTAACAAGCAAACGAAAAGCCCAAGCAGTTATTTACCAATCCATTCACACGTGTTGTTGCCACCGTTGTTGTAAAGTTGGTAGCCCTGGTTACAGAAACACTGCTCCTGACTGCAGCCCCCATTGTCTGCTGGGCAGTCTGTCCTGTTGCACTCTGTCACGGCTGAAAGACAGTACACAGACCTGGGAACACCTGTTTGCACTTGGAGTATTCTCAAACAAACTTGGTGTATTTCCAGACAAATGAGCGTACTCCACACAGCATTTCAACATCCATGATTTAAACACGGTTCACACGCGCCCGTCGCACCGTTTATTAAGTTTACCAAAACATTTAAAACAAATGTTTCTTTCAATGTTTTCTGACAAAAACTGTAATCATGTGTCAAAACACTGGATCGGCTTCGGGATGCGCTTGTGAAGAAAAGTAGTCTAGGAATTTTTCTCGTATTTTTTTTCCACTGACCGTACTGATCCTATTCTAGACAATCATGTGTACAAAATACGGCAAAATCGTATGGGTTCCCAGGTCTGAGTACAGCAACAACCAATCTTACCACATGGAAAAGGAGGGACACAAATGTGTTCGAGTGAGTGTGTGTGTGTGTGTGTGTGTACATGTGTGTCATGTGTGTGTGTGTGTGTGTGTGTGTGTGTGTGTGTGTGTGTACACACAGTGTGTTAGCTGAATCTCTCTCTATTTTCCGCTGACAATGTATAAGAACTCTTAAACATGATCATGCATGAAATAAAAATTAAACAAAACAAAACTTAGAAGAATCATGAAAAGAACGCAACACCATGTTTTCTGTTGTTGTTGGGTTTTTATTTACTTGAGTGTGACAGATGTAAATTCTGACATGAAGGGTACGATGCACAACAGACATTTTATATTTTTCATAAACTTATAAATGCTTTGCTTGAAACTGCTGTCATTACCATTGCTACTGCTGCCTTAAACACTGGACATGGTGATACCCCTATATATAGCTGGTACCAACAGCAGAAACGATACGAGAATCAACACAATCAAATTAAACACATCAGCCTTTCAACTTTAGCTAAGAGAATTACACAGCAACATTAGCGCCTTCAATAAAACAGACAGTGTGTGAGACTGCATCAAGGCTCGATCAGTACACTCCGATTACTGGAGATACATGACAAGGTTGAGAAGCTCTGAATGGCAATAACGTTGCTTACCGACACAAGTGACAGCGTCGTGGCCCAAGGTAAAACCAGTGACGTTGCAAGAGCAGCGGTAAAATCCCAGTGTGTTATCACACCGCTGTGTACACTGGTTGGTGACTGTTCTGGAACACTCATCAACATCTGCAGACAGGCAGATATCACACATTGTACATTGGATTTAACGCTTGAAATGAAAAGTTTGAAGATTGCAAACGTCAATGTGAAAATGAGGTGGTTTTTTTATTACAAAGTGTTTACTGGCTAGCCATTGAAGTGGATCACTCATGATATCTGTGGAGAAAAGTGCAGTGCACATACATTTTTTTTTGTATCTCTTATTTTCCCCATAGGAGCCTTGTAAGTGTACAAGAGGAGATACAGTACGAATAGCCCGTGCGTTGAGCAGAGAAAGTAGGTCATTTTAAGCTGACAATTTTTGAGCAGCCAGATAGGAGTTTTTCTCTATTCCTTAGCAAAACTCCGGTACCGAGCGAGTTAATCACTTTCACATGTGTTGCTGAGGCGAGCTTTGCTGGCCCTGAGAAGCCGACTGACCACAGAGAGGCCTTTGTTCTAGTTCCCCCCCTCCCCGAAACATCCGGCAGAGATGGCGGCTAATTGACTGGACTTGCACCCCTTGTAGTTGCATGTACAGTACAAAGTGGCTCGAGTTTGAGTTTTGGGATTTCTTTTGCCCTACCTTTTCCGATAATGTCTGAAGTACATGTTTTCTGATTCTACACACACACACACACTGACATAGCCTACTCTCTCTTTTTCTTTCTCTCTCTCTCTCTTTCTCTCTCTCTCTCTTTTATTTTGCCTTCTTTTCCTCGATATTCCTTTTATTCGTATATTCAATACATGTATTCATTTATTCAGTAGAATGTAGGCTTTATGTTAATCATATATATGGCTAATGCGAATGTACAAAGACGATTGAAACTGGTGTGTGCAGACGGTTTTTGTTATGGCAATGGCCGTTGGTGCTTGGAGCACGAGTTGTTTTTGCGGGTCAGTTTTATGGGCATGGATTTGCCGTTTGATATGAACGTCTTGTGTACGTTTTGTGTACTAAAGAGAAAGAAGAAGTATTTTTGTGTGTGACATAATTGCTCAGTCTTTGAGAGACAGTTTGTAATAGGAAGCTTTGCAGTTCGTCTGCGGTTTTTGTCTGCCTGTAAGTGTTTGGTACCTACGGATACGTTGTAAGGTTCGTCGTTTAATGACATATGTTTGAACATCATTTTTCCTGTAGGCCTTCTTAATAGAAGAGTTTTTGTGTATTTTTGAGGAAGTCTAACTTCAGTCTGTAAGGAGGCTGGCAGCAGGCTCGGAGCCCTCCACCTCCCCTCCCTTTTGCTCCCGCGCTGCCAGAGCGAGATTCTCATTGGTCCCGCTAGGGTGACGTGGGAAGAAGCCCCGTTAGCTATAAAAGCCGCTGTCCTCATGAGGTCGGGGGAGATACATTGAGCTGGGTAAAAGGTGCGGGAACCTATGCCCTATGCTTGGTGCCTCTCCCTGGAGTTGCGTGTGGTTTTGCTAGCATGTGTGCGTTAGTACCTGACCTAATAAACCACGTCCTCAATACGCGGCTCCAGTCCCACTTGCAATCGTGAACAGGGGGAGGATACATTGAGCTGGGTAAAAGGTGCGGGAACCTATGCCCTATGCTCTAAGGCGAACAACCCTGTCACACTACCGTCGCCCTTCACAGCAGACTCTGCAGAGTTGTTCGCCTTAGAAGTTGCGAACTATTTATAGCTCGCAAGGCAACACCTGTGGATTGTAGAGTTCTGTTTGTGATGGGGTCTGGCGGCTTTTCTCTCTCTGTATGTTCATGGATTCCTTTGCGAATGCATAACAGTTTTTATAGGGCTTAGAAATAAGCTCTAAAATTCTCAATCCTGTTTGATTGGACTTCGCCTCCAAAGGTGATTGTGGTGTTTCGGCACTCGGTTACAACTATAACAAAGGGAATTTATGCAACACATGATGACACAATGTGTACAGTTACTTTTTACCTTGGTCTGCTACAATAGTAGACGACTTTATTCTGTGTTAACCCGGATGTATTCGGGGGTTGGGTATTGCAAAGGATGTTGGGTAGTGCTAAAAATAGCCCTTGGCCAGTTAAATGCTTTGTGGGATTTTTGTGTTTGGTGGTCCCGCTAGCAGGTGAATGTGAGAAGTACGATTTATATAACCGCGTGATATTTTTAACCATGTACAGCGGGACCACCTTATATTTTTATAATGTATATACAAGTCTGACCTCCGTCGCTTTAAAAAATAAAGCGTCCTTTACCTATCACAAATTTGGTGTGAGTCTGAGTTTGTTGCATAAATGATTTTATGTGAGCTTGCGAACATAAAGTGATTCATACTAGGCATGAAACATGAATGTCATAGAATATTCCACACTGCCACACATATAATGTGCATGCACGCTTGAATCATTGTTGATTTCAACATTTACTGATATCCATGAACACAGCTGTAGAAATCACACCGTTACATCTAGCTAAACTAAGTGAGCAAGAGAAAAACAATATTCACTGCCTTGTTACTGTTAACGAATAAAACTGCAAACTGCATTTACAGATAGGTAACCTTTATTAATATCACTTCAGATTTGAATATTATTCTGTTAGTATTTACCTCCTGACATCCAGAAGTAGGAATTCCTGCTCATTAAATTGCTATGCATACTGAATTGTAACTTCATGTCTCAGGACAAGGGGCAGGGGGGAGAGGGGGGGGGGGGGGCTTGCTTTAATTAGGTGCCCCTTGGAGAAAGGGGCTGAGGTAGAAGGCAAATGAGGAATTCAGTTTGTTCTAATTTTGGATATTTTTTCTCACCTTCACACATGGCCACGGTAGTGTTAAAAGAAAAGCCTTTGTTGCAAAGACAGCGGAAGCTGCCAGGAAGGTTCTCGCACTGCTGCTGGCAAGGATTGCTGACACACTCGTTCACATCTACAACAAATCATGGTTCATTGGAGAGGAAAACAGAAAATTGGGATTTGTTGACCTCATGTTTGCTGCAGACCTTCCAAGGGGAAGCAGTAGAGAGAAGTGAGTTGCAGACTCTTAACAGGTCTGTGAGTGGCACTGGCAAGCAATATGATCACAATCAAAAATCTATTTCATGAAGTTTAAGAATGTTGTGCACATGCATGTGTGCGTGCGTACCATGCGCAAAGCTTCTCAACCATTTCTTTATCTTATCTTTTGTCACTAATCAGTTCAGGCTGCTATCACCTGCATGAATGGTACCTGTGGTGACAGGACACCCTCAAGACCAGCCCATAATGTCTCTTTTTTGCAGGTGGCCTTTCATGACAGGGAATCCCCCAAGGACAGTAAGTACAAAATACCAACAACACTATTTTGTTCAAGATACCTGACAAAGGAACACCTGCATGGTGTCCTTGACTGGGAGGTGACCTCATCAATGGCGTCTTGCATCAGAGGTACCACTGTATTTCACACTTTTAAAATTCGCTTTTTCTAAGCTGTGAAAGCACAAAGAGCAAATGAATGTCAAATGAATTACCTTCACAAATATTGGTGGCGTTGTTGGTGTAGCCCTGTGCACACTGACACATGTATCCGCCCTGAGTGTTGACACACAAGGCGTTGAGGGCTGAGCATGACTGCAGTGTCTCAACTCTGTCACACTCATTGATGTCCTGGTGGCAGCGCCCGCCCGTCCACCCTGACTTGCACACACAGCCTGTGGTGACGTCACACTGCGTGGAGCCCGCACCACACGCACACTCCTGGGAACAATTCTCGCCGTACGTTCCGCTTTGGCACGCTTCGATGGGAATGCAAATAAAAGAAAAAAAAATTGTTTTAAAAGCACTGCAATTGTGTGGTTCACTGTTGTACATCTAAACTACGTGTCATAAAAAACTAGGCAGATGCATATGAGTGCAGCTATATAGATCTTTGTGATGAGGCTGTTTATTGTAAAACCAGTTATATGACTGGAAAGGTCATCCATTCCCCTATCATATTCAGCAAACAGATTGAATTTTTGTAAGGTAGTGTCTATACAGTGGAACAGTGGAACATACAACACAAAAAACAAAAATCAAACTCACAAAAGCAAGGTTCCTGCGTTAAAATCGACACAAAATGTTAAAAGCTAAAACGCAACAAGTTTTGCCTGTCATTGGGAAGAAAATCAAATCGGATCCAAAACAGTCAGTTTTGTCTTAAAATGATGTTATGGCATGCTGAACGGTGTATGTGTAATTCCTCTCAGAAGCCATAGAACCAATAAAGGGCGGTTTTTGAAGCCATTTACTGGTAATGAGACCAAAACAATGGTGGATTTCCATTGCCTTCAAACTTTTGGTGAATTGTGCTAACACATGTCTTAAAATACACATGGAATCGCAATTCATTTGAGACATTAGTTATGTTGTTATGTGACATGCCAGAAAGAGTTTTAAAAATAAAGATGTATCCTATCAGACTTAAAAGAACAATTTGAAACCGGCCCCCCCCAAATCGCAACCGGCCCCGAACCACCTCAGCGGCTCGTACCGACATACGTCACGCGACAACAACGCTCATAATGCATACATTTCCAATGCTTGTAACTACCACAAACACACAAAAGACACAATTATGACAAACACAGTCATAGTATATATATAATGTATATGTTCTAATAATTAACCTTGGTTCAATAAATAATAAAGAATGAAATAAGTCTTGAAGAAACAAGAAATCAAAACAACATATCAACCCTGTCACAGTCACACATTAAACTGACACTGAAAGTTACTACTTACAAACCCCTTACCATAAAATTTAGATACTAAATGAACAATAGAAATACATGTAACAATAGAAGTTATTGTAATGTCTTGGGGTTGTTATGCGGACAAAACCAACGAACACAAGAAGGGTGAGGTGCAACGGTTTATTCGGTGACCACATGGCAGGCTCTCTGTACGGAAGTATCAGTGCGCATGACTGATCCAAACATTGAACCCCGATAGTACATAGGTACCGTAACTGGTCAAAGTTTTAAACTTCAGAACCAAAATAAAATCCTTAGCTAATTACAGTTCAATATACTTCTTGAAAACAAACTTGGTCTTTACTATTCATCATTTGACTAATAATACCTGAAAACTGAAAAGAAACACATCTGTCTTGATATCACTTTAAACTGAACTAAGAAACAACTTAATTGTACGGCATGATTACTGTCTGTCTCTTGTTTGTTGTTCGTTTTGTTGATAAGAGAATATTAACACACTAAAACTTGGATTTCTAGATTGTTATCTGGAAATGTTTTCACATCTTGCACTTCAGTCTTTAAACACACATATGTGACCCTCCACGACGGTATGAGTCGCATGTCACCTTTGCATGATTTTCATATTTTTACATTTTTATAAAGAGTTTTTTATGCTCTATCCAGTGGTGAAAACCGTTTTAGAAAAGAGCGAAAACTCTTTGAGTTATAAACCAGTGACTAAGGTGACCCTCACTCTGTTATCAGACACTCCCCGGACTTATATTAAGCCCAGCGCAGAACCGCGCGAGGTGACATGCGACTCATTTCGTGGTGGAGGGTCACATATAGTCTTTCATGTGTTGTGGAAAAGTGCGATTTCTTTTGGACCGACGTGGGCTAATACTGGCAGGCGGAACTGAACCGTGTGAAGAAGGTGTAGTGCTTGACAGAACATCGTCATCAGTTTCACCAGCAGTTGGGGCTTCTTCGTGGTCAGTCCTGGTTGTCTCTTCAGCTTCTGTAACTGGTGCGTCCTCTTTGTTGGAGACCACTTGTGGTGTGACAGATGGCGGCAGTCGACGGAAAAGGGAAGAGTTTCTCGTGACGTTCGACCCCGGGCCATCAGGCTTCTGTGCGGTGATCATGGAACCTTTGGTATCAGTCACAAGAAGAGGTGTTGGATTGAAATTAGTGGAGAGTTTGTTCTGCTTCATCTGCTTCACCAAAACGCTGTCACCAGGCACAATGTTGTAGTCTTTGGCATGATGTCGCTTGTCGGCAGCACACTTCATTTTCTGCTTTGCAAATGTGTCTCTCGGGCGCACTTCTGCATCAGCAGGATGTTGTGAACTGTTAGACTGGACTTCTGGCAGCTTCGTTCTCGGTTCCCGACCAAACATGAGGAAGTAAGGAGTGAACGACGTGGTGCAGTGTGGTGTTGCTCTGTAGACTCTGCAGAATCTGTGGAGCTCTTGTCGCCAGCTTCTTCTCTCAACGTGGGCTGAGCGAACAAGTCATGGGTTTGTTGAACGTTTCTGCTTGAGCGTTTGCTTTCGGCCACAGAGGAGTAATGCGTCGGTGTTTCACTCCACATGACTGCATGAACTGTTTCCACAGCTTACTGATGAACTGTGGGCCGTTATCAGTTTTCACCTGTGCAGGGTAGCCAAACAGAGAAAACACTTTGTCGACAACAGGAATCACAGCCTCAACTGTAGTGTTCTGGAGAACTTCAACTACTGGGTACCTGGAGTACTCATCTGTGATGACCAGAAGTAATGCACCAGATGGTAGAGGACCACAAAAGTCGATGCTGAGTTCTTGCCATGGACCGCATGGTAGGTTGGACATGAGCAGCGGTTGATGTTCACGACGGTTGTTGATTGCTTGACATGGGATGCAACTGCGCACAGCTGACTCAACCGCGGCGTTGATTCCCGGAAACCAGACTTTGCTTCTGAGAAGGGCCTTGGTTTTATTCATTCCCTGATGTCCTGCGTGTGCTCGCTTGAAGAGAAGAGGGTATTACAAGCTGTGAGCTCTTGAGAAGAATGTTTTGCTGAGCGTTTACACACAGTGAGTCCTTGATGTTGCGAAAACATGTGAATGTTTCTTTGGCAATACCATGAGTGTTTTCATGCCAGCGACCACTGTTCACACATTTCATGATGGCTTGAAGGACTGGATCGTTTGCGGTTGCTGTTTGCACGTCTTCAAGCGTGATGGCGTCAGGAGTGGACGACATAGCAGTGAAGTTGACAAACTCTTCTGCTATCTTTTCTTCATGAGATGACGCTGTGGCGGGACCAGGGTGACGAGACAGATAGTCTGCAGGGTTGTCTTTTCCTGGCCTGTACTCCATGTGTACGTCATAGGGTTGGAGACGTAGAGACCATCTGGCAATGCGTGCAGGTGGAAATGGTTTTTCCCAGATGTAAAGCAGCGGTCGGTGATCGGTGATCATTTTGAAGCTTGTTCCTCGAATGTATATGTCAAAATGTTCGCATGCCCAGACTACTGCGAGCGCCTCTCTTTCCGTCTGAGAGTAGCGCTGTTCTACATCAGATAGGGCGCGACTTGCGTAACATACAGGTCTACCGTCTTGTGACAACAATCCGGCGATCCCTACAGGGCTTACGTCTACCAGGATCTCTGTTTGCTTCTTGATGTCGAAGTAGGCAAGAGTTGCAGACTTGCATAGAGCGGTTTTGACAGTCTTGAAAGCAGTTTCTTGCAGTTCTTCCCATGACCAACTAGTAGCGTCCTGCTTCGTCAGTTGACGAAGAGGTTCTGTGATGGTGGCGAAGTTCTCGATAAAGCGTGCTGAGTACTGAGCCATGCCTAGGAAAGAATGTATGTAGTTCTGTGGCGTTGCTGGGCGTGGCTGCTTTGCGAAGAGATCGAACTTTCGCTGTATCTGGTTTCAGTCCTTCACCACTGAAGATGAAGCCATAGAACTCGACTTGTGGTTGACTGAAAACACATTTCTTCTGATCGAGTGTCAGACCTGAATCATGGATGCGTCTCAGCGTTTCATGCAGCATACGATCATGGTCTCTTTGATCACGACCGAAGATAATGATGTCGTCGCTGACGTTGCGAGCACCTGTGATGCCTTCGATGACAGTTTGTATGGTGTGCTGAAAAACTTCTGCGGCAGAGTTCACACCAAAACTCAAACGTTTATAGCGATACAGTCCGCAATGAGTTGAAAAGGTAGTGATGTAGCGGCACTCTGGTCTGAGAACGAGTTGATGGTACCCTGATCTCAGGTCAAGTTTGCTGAAGACAGTGGCGTTGTTCATGTCAGAGACGAGTTCTTCAAGAGTGGGTGTAACATGACGTGTTCTGAGAATTGCTTTGTTGGCTTCCCTCATGTCGACACAAATTCTGATGTCATTCGGATTTTTGGGTTTCGGAGCGGCTACTATTCTTGACATCCACTCTGTAGGTCCTGAAACTTTCTCGATCACATCTTCTGTTTCGAGTTTCTTGAGTTCTGCTGCAACTTTGTCTCGCAAATGAAACGGAATTCGGCTGTGCTTTCTGGCTACTGGTGGCACCGTCTTGTCGATATGGAGGGCTACTTCAAAGTGTTTCAGTTTCCCTATGCCGTCACAGATACCTGGGTACTGACTGAGAGGGTCTTGATCTTGACGAACGTGGTTTACGCCAATGTGAAGAACGCCTAGCGCTTCAGACGTCGATCTTCCAAGTAGAGGAGGTGAAGATCCAGGAATGACCAGGAACTCAGCAGTAACTGGTGTACGACCAGCAATCTGAACATCAGCGGTGGTGCACCTGCGTGCGAGGATAGGCGGTGAACCATACGGATGAATGGTTCTGTGGCAGGACTCGAATTCAAGGCCTCGGCGCTTCAGCTTGGCTGCTACGGCAGAGTTGATTATGTTGCAGGAGGCTCCAGAGTCAACGATCATCTCGACTGGTTCTTCTTCGATGAGAAGTTTCATTGTACCGTCTGCTGGTGCGATCGTGAAAACATAGTCCACGTCTTCCTCTTCTGATGTCGTGCCGACGTTTTCTGTAGTCTGGTCACCATCATTGAGAAAGTGGACAGGTCTGCGGGTATGGCGATTCTGCGGAGGAGGTTTCGATTTACACATTGAAGCGAAATGTCCAAGTTTACGACACTTGTAGCAGGTTATATGACGATAACACCTGCATTCGGAACCTGAATGTGTCTTTGAACCACACCGATCACACTGGACTGCTGGATTCTGACTGTGATGTTGACTGTAAGATGGAGATGAATCATGATGTGCTGGACGGTGTCGCTGATTCTGTCGATTGTATGAGTGCTTAGCAGCAAAAACTTTCTCGTCAGCAGCAATTGCTGATGCTTGATGTTCAGACAGCTCTTTTGCAGAAGCTAGTTTAATACATCTTGCCAGAGTTAAGTTTTTTTCAGCGAGTAGCTTTGTTCTCAGCGGAGTTGATGAACACTTGTCGATCACCTGATCTCGGATGAAATCATCTGTCCCATTACCAAAGTCGCAGTCTCTTGCTAATTGGCGAAGTCTAGTGACATACTGTGTGACAGTTTCGCTTTCCTGTTGTTTTGCTTGGCGAAACAGATGGCGCTGGTACGGCACGTTTCTAGCAGGTTTGAAATAGTCAGTAAGTGCAGTCTTCGTTGCTGCATAGTCTGCTGGCTCAGGGTCAAACGTAAAGAATATGTCTTGAGTTTCTGCGCCTGAACAATGTAGAAGAAGTTGACGCTTTTGCGTGTCATTACTGCACCCTGATGCAGCGGCAAAAAGTTCAAAACTTCGCAGCCAACGCTCCCAGCGCTGGTGCACGGCGGCGGATTCACCATGTGGGTCAAACGGTTGCACTGGTGTAACGGTTATCGATATAGCTCTCGGCTGCTGCATAGTTCTTAGAAGAATGACTCACGTTTATCCTCGTCGCCAAATGTAATATCTTGGGGTTGTTATGCGGACAAAACCAACGAACACAAGAAGGGTGAGGTGCAACGGTTTATTCGGTGACCACATGGCAGGCTCTCTGTACGGAAGTATCAGTGCGCATGACTGATCCAAACATTGAACCCCGATAGTACATAGGTACCGTAGATACAATGAACTGGTCAAAGGGAGACAACAGCATGCTAGTCATTATAGTTATCACACACACACACACACACACACACACACATGCACCTTGTCACACATGAACTCTTCTCAGGGAAAAAAAACATGGACATCACACACACACACACACACACACTAGTAACATTAACAAAACAAACACAACAGCATTACCAACTGTTAAAACGGAATTTTGTGAGCTGCATTTATCTAAGACGATGTAGTGTGAGGAACAGACCGTTCTTGGTCCTGCCGGTGTAACACGAGAAAATTACTCCCACGAGATTTTTACTCCGGAGTAAACATTTCGTACGAAAAAGTTACTCCCTTTACGAAAAAAGCACTCCCCCATTGCACGAGAAAATTACTCCCCAAGACAGGTGAGTTCCGAGTAAAAATTTCGTACAAAAATGTTACTTCCCTGACGAATAAATAACGAATAAATTACTTCACCCCAACACGAGCAATTTAACTTCCCATGCCAGGTATACGAAATTTTTACTCCCTTGTCCCCTGTTAGTCTTGGTGGTGGAAGGGGTGGAAGGAGGGTAGCGCGACATTCGTGTGCGCGAGATCACTTATTGGCATTATCCCTTCGCCCGCATCCCATTTTTACGTACGAGATTTTTACTGGAAGTAAAAAAAATGGGGAGTAAAAATTTCGTGTAGGGAGTAATTTTTTCGTGCCTTGGGGAGTTCTTTTCTCGTACGAAAAGTGTACTCGGAGTAAGAAATTCGTACGAAATATTTACTCCGGAGTAAATTTTTCGTGGAGTAAAAATTTCGTGTTACACCGGGTTGTTTTCAAGCTTGAACCTGTTTCACTAATTTCCGCGGCCTCTCTCATTTTGCTTGGGTTTGATACCCATTACCACATGTGCAATGCATTTCTTTCGATTCGTCGAACACAATAGCCACTCGTTCTTCGCCAGTTTTTCTTTGATGCTTTTCATCATAGATTTCATTTTTTGACAAACTCTATTTTTAATTTTCAAATTCTCTCTTCATCGTCTTTTCACCGGTGGTCGAGTTAAAGCGTCGCGAAATCTCGACATTGCGGCTCAAACGCATGTACGAAGTGAAAGTTCAAAGCTTGGACTGCAAGTGAGAGAAAAGAGGTAGTCTTGCGCAAAATAACGCTGCGACGCTTGAAACATAGTGTCCAAAGGCAGACGAAAAACGCGAGACTCTTTGCTCACCGACCGTTCTGATTGACAGCGTTCCGTTTGCGGATTTGTGGTAAAAAAAATGTCCGGTCGCCAGGCGGGCGGGTGAAGAAGTATTTTGAATTCTCCCGCCGCGATTTTAACCCGCCTTAGGTGGTCGGTTGGGTGTTAAATTAAGGTACAGCCCTGATAGGCACAGGCTTTCATTTGCTGTCTACCTATGAAAGAGCCTACTTCTTAAAGATTACTCTCACGTTGAAACCCGAATATGAACCATGTCTGCTTAAAGGCTGACATAGTCCTATTTAATTAGTTTAATTACTTCCAGGGCTTTTCCCATCGTTGCCGGGATGTATAAATTAAGCTTCCTGCAAAGTTTTAGGTTTGAAGTTCTCACCAATTACGAGAAATAATTATTTCTTTATTGCATTGTTTAGCAACAGTTCTCCAGGACTTGGGCTATTTTTAGACCGTTGACATCACTTCGTGACGTTTCGTAAACCAAAGATGGCGTTTGAGACTGTTATGTTTACATTCGACACTATCAACACCACTTTGCAATACTGAAATAATTTTTTTTGTGTTCCAAAGCTACAGCCAATCGTTATTATATCCCCTTTGGTACAGTTTTATAACATTATTGGCACATGTAAACAATATGAATTAATTAATGAACGCTACGAGTATGGCAACCTTTAAGGATGAACATGAAATCTTAATTTGTGGCACATCTCTTCACGAAGAAACACAAAAAAGTCAAGTCTGCAAAAACTCTTTCTGGCATGTCACATAACAGCATCTGCCTTGTTTCTTTATGAAGGGTAGTACAGTACAGAAATAGGGTGGTTTTTACATTTAGTCAAGTTTTGACTAAATGTTTTAACATAGAGGGGGGAATCGAGACGAGGGTCGTGGTGTGTGAA
Source organism: Littorina saxatilis (assembly GCF_037325665.1). Lineage (NCBI taxonomy): Eukaryota > Metazoa > Mollusca > Gastropoda > Littorinimorpha > Littorinidae > Littorina > Littorina saxatilis. The sequence goes on from NC_090258.1 coordinate 35,430,163, forward strand.
TAGAATAGAATAGAATAATCTTTATTGCCATGAAACACACAGTTTATAAGGCACATAATTAATTAACAAAGAAACTGTAGTAAAAGAAAACATCACCGTTTTTTGAAACATTCGTAAACAAACTGTGCTAGCTGGGTTTGTAGTTTGGGTATTTGTAATATTTGGCTGGGAAGAGTGTATTGGCCTGAATAGGCTATGCTTGATATGAATTTTTCTCTAATGGAAGTATATTTGGTGCATTTATCCAACAAATGTATTTCATCCTCTATCACATTACATTTTTTGCATAATCTGTCATTTACTGGTGTATTTAAATGTCGACCCTTTTCAATTTCTAAATCGTGTGCACTTATTCTTAACTTTGTTAATGCTTTTCTGTGATCTAAATTTTTTACCTCATTGATATAAGATTGCAATTCGTATTTCCTCGAGTCTGTTACTTTTGCGTAGAATTTTAATTTTGAATTTCCTTCAGACTTTTTATTAATCCAGAATTTTATGAATTTGCATTCTAATTTCTCTTGTATGGCTTTTTGTAACTTTTTAGAATTAAATGTAGATTGATTTTGCCAGACATGATTAAATCCTAATTTATCTACTGCTTGTTTTATGAAATGTGACCATGAACTTTCCCGTGACGGATCTAATAGTGATAAATATGCTTGATATATGTAGGAGTCTTTTTTAGTCTCTAGTATATGAGCCCAATATTTTATGCATTGTGATAATATTCTCAATCCTATTGGAAACCGTCCTAGTTCTGCTAGCACTGGAATTTTCATACTTTTCTTATGCGTACCAAGAATGAATCTGCAAAATTTTATATGTGCACTTTCATGAGGGCATTCCTTGGAGATGCAACATTGAAAAAAGGCATCAATGTCGTCAAATATATGTGTATTTTTTATAATGTATGGAAACCATACTTCTGCGCCGTAACAAATAATTGGGGACACTAACAAGTCAAATAAATTTAAAATTGTTTTTGTTTGAACAAGACTATTTCTGAACGCTTTTCGAAGAGAGTAAGCTGCTTTGTTTCCTTGTTTGCTAAGATGCTCCTGGGCAATATTTAAATTTCCATTTTGGTTGAACACTATACCCAAATATTTATACTGGTCTGTTCTTTTGATAATACAATCTCCACATTTAAATATTGTATTCATTTTGGGAAGACTACGACAAAATATTACAATGTTCGTTTTTTCAGTATTTATTTTTAATCCCCATTGTTGACAGTATATATTTAAGTAATCTAATTTTTGTTGCAGACCTAACTTTGATTTGGATAGCATTACTAAATCATCTGCATACATTAAACATGATATTTTTGTTTTTGAGTTTATATCAATGTATGGTGAATCAAAATCAGGTATATTTGTAGTGAAGTCGTTTATGAAAATGTTGAACAGTATAGGACTTAATGTATTTCCTTGATGAACACCTTTTCTGACATGTATACTCATTGGACAATCTTGATTGTATTCAGTTCTAATGAATGAATTTGTATACATATCTTTTATTATATTGAAACAGTATCCTCTTATCCCTAGTGTATATAGTTTAAGTAGAAGTGCTTCGTGCCATACATTATCAAAGGCTTTCTGAAAGTCTACAAAACATGCATACATTCTTCCATTTTTTAATTTTAAGAGATCGTCTACAATTTTTTTTAATACGAAAATTTGGTCCGTAGTTCGATATCCTTTTCGGAAGCCTGCCTGTTCTTTCCTAATTATGTTATCATCTTCTAAGAATTTTGAAATCCTTGAATTCATTACTTTGCAGAATAATTTACTAAGATTACTGCTCAAAGTAATACCTCTATAATTGCTTGGGTTAAGAGGGTCTCCCTTCTTATAGATTGGTATGCTTATACTTGATTTCCAATTTTTGGGATAATGTCCAGTAATTAATATTAAATTAAATAACTTTGTTAAAATATGTACAGTTCGATCTAAGCTTGCTTTAATAATCTCATTTGATAGTTTATCTGGTCCTGGTGCTTTTTTGTTTTTCAATGACTTACTTTCAATTTTAATTTCTTTTCCTGTAATTGGGTTATCTAATGTGGGTATATTATATTGATGAGTACTCTGTTTTAGTTCCTCTGACACTTCCTTACTTCTTTGTTCTGAAATATCTGGTTTAGTTCCGATTAAATTTGCTAAGTGATTTAGCCATTTGGTTGGATTTATATTACATTTATTATTATTTTTGTCATTATCACCCATTGATTTTAGGTCTTTTAATGTTTTCCAAAGTTTATTTGGATCATTATTGAATTGGTCATTTAATATTAAAACTAATTTATTTCTATATTCTCTTTTTTGTTTCTTTATTAGAGAATTATATCTTTTACGTACACTATAATATTTTTGACAAAGTGAGCTATTAAATGAATATCTGTTTAATATGTGTGTGTGTGTGTGTGTGTGTGTGTGTGTCTGTCGGTGTGTGTGTGTAGAGCGATCCAGACCAAACTACTGGACCGATCTTTATGAAATTTTACATGAGAGTTCCTGGGATTGATATCCCCGAACGATTTTTTTCATTTTTTTGATAAATGTCTTTGATGACGTCATATCCGGCTTTTCGTGAAAGTTGAGGCGGCACTGTCACGCTCTCATTTTTCAACCAAATTGGTTGAAATTTTGGTCAAGTAATCTTCGACGAAGCCCGGACTTCGGTATTGCATTTCAGCTTGGTGGCTTAAAAATTAATTAATGACTTTGGTCATTAAAAATCGGAAATATGTAAAAAAAAAAAAATATTATAAAACGATCCAAATTTACGTTCATCTTATTCTCCATCATTTTCTGATTCCAAAAACATATAAATATGTTATATTTGGATTAAAAACAAGCTCTGAAAATTAAATATATAAAAATTATTATCAAAATTAAATTGTCGAAATCAATTTAAAAACACTTTCATCTTATTCCTTGTCGGTTCCTGATTCCAAAAACATATAGATATGATATGTTTGGATTAAAAACACGCTCAGAAAGTTAAAACAAAGAGAGGTACAGAAAAGCGTGCTATCCTTCTTAGCGCAACTACTACCCCGCTCTTCTTGTCAATTTCACTGCCTTTGCCATGAGCGGTGGACTGACGATGCTACGAGTATACGGTCTTGCTGAAAAATGGCATTGCGTTCAGTTTCATTCTGTGAGTTCGACAGCTACTTGACTAAATGTTGTATTTTCGCCTTACGCGACTTGTTATTTTTTATTTGGAGAAAAACATATAGATATGATATGTTTGGATTAAAAACAAGCTCAGAAAGTTAACAAGAACAGAGATACAGAAAAGAGTGCTATCCTGCTCAGCGCGCGGCAACCACTTCCGCGCTAGTCTGGCTTGTCAATTTCACTACCTTTCTCACGAGCGGTGGACTGACAATGCTACGAGTATACAATCTTGGTGAAGAAATGCAGTGCGTTCAGTTTCAGTTTCATTCTGTGAGTTCGACGTCGACAGCTTGACTAAATGTTGTAGTTTCGCCTTTCGCGACTTGTTTGTCTTAATTCTCTCTCTCTCTCTCTCTCTCTCTCTCTCTCTCTCTCTCTCTCTCTCTCTCTCTCTCAAACACACACACATACATACACACACACACCCACACTAACCAGACACACAGACACATTCACATATCATCATATGTCACCAAATAGAGCTATTATGCATCTTTCGACAAAAGCGTTTTCGGACCACCTAGCTTGCTTTGCGCTTTTTGCCTTCGACTATGTAATGTCCCATCAGAATTTGGTTGAGGGGGACAAATGTCCCATTGTCTTTTTCTTCAAGGCTAAACCCTGACACACACACACACACACACACACACACACCACATGCACACAAGCTGCTTGTACACTGACACAAACACTGACATAAAAAAAACATGCTTAATGTCCATTCTTACTCAGCTACCAAAATTTGATCTGTGTATCTCATCAGGGACATCCATGCATTCCCTCTTTCAAGGCCTACGACTCACGCAAGCAGGTCTTTTGGTCATTGTCCAAGACGGCACCCACAGGACAGGTACAGCGGTAGCCACCATCAGTGTTCACACACTCACTGTTCTGGCTGCAACCTGACCTTCCCAAGCTGCACTCATCTTCGTCTAGAATTCAAAACATTTTACAATGATTGTTTGTGAATACATATGCACAATAAAGATTTCAAGGTCACAGCAGAATTAACACATGCATGGAAAAAAAATTGGGCAGCGCTATTCTCTCGCTGCTCGCTATCCCCAAGGGATATCAGCCCCAATTTTCTTGAGGAAATTCCCCAAGGACAATGAGATATATACCAATAACAAAAACAGAAAGGTCTATAGCTACTCTACAACTCCATGTACTTTGACAAACAAAAAGCAAAGAAAACCACAAAGGTAGGTCTTTATTATCTGTGACTTGCTTGTAGCCTACACATGAATATTAAGCGCAAGCCACATCCTATACCCACCGAGACAGGTGATTGCATCAGTGGCCAGTTTGAAGCCCGTACGACAGAAACAGTAGGCCAGGTCAGAGTCGTCCAGCGAACACCCATGGTCACACACCAGCCCTTCAAATTCTGCGCACACATCTTGGACTGCAACAACCAAAAGTCATGGCATTGAAATTTGAATCTCAAACATTTATATGTGCAATTAGTGTAACCGAGTGTCAGAACACAACAATCACCTTTGGAGGCAAAGGTCAGTCAAACAGGATTGAGAATTTTAGAGCTAATTTCTTAGCCCTAAAAAAACTTATGGGTACGCAAAGGTTCCCAAGCACATACATGAGACAGCTGCAGCCAGACCTTATCACAAACACATTCATTTATTGATCTGTATAAATGTTTTCACCGAGTGTCTGGAGACTGTCGAGGGCATACCGTGTGACCTACTTTTGAAGCGTCGGTACCCAGAGTCAGTCAATACAAACGCTTGCCTCTATTAAAAATAATCATCTACATGCTTTTCCACACAGGTGTGTAAAAAAGGCATGCTTTGAACTCGATTTGCATTCTAATGGGGGTTTGTGTTGCTCAACATGCTCACTATATGTCTTTTCAAAGAGGGAAGTAACGAGGATAGTGTGTTAATATCGTACCGTCAGTCTTAGCAGACGACGTGTCCATGACCTTATACATGTACAGTCCAAGGGACATCACTCTGGCAGGTTAGCCTCGTTCTGGTCTTCAATAAAGCACGTTGTAACTACACACGCCTTGTGTCTATATTTGCCTGTATCCGAGAATACTACATGGTGGCAGCGGGTCTCATCGACCCACAAACATGCAAAACGAAGATGGAAGACAGGCTCCGGCAGCTGAAAGGGGTCAGCGCCACACAGCACTTCCACTGCCGAAAACGTTCGACGGCACGCCCGCATCGTGGCCAAAATGGCGCCAGCGATTTGACAGATACAGAACAGGGTCTGGGCTGTCAACAAAGCCAAACAATGAGCAGGTCAGCACCTTTTTGTATGCAATGGGGGAGGTAGCTGACGACATATTGACAACCCTACCTATTGTCGAAGCCACTGCTACATACGACGAGGTAAAGGGGGCCCTAGATGACTACTTTGGGGCCCGAAAAAACATCGTTGTGGAGAGGGCCAAGTTCAACAAACTAACCCAAAAGACCGGCGAAACGGTAGACTCTTTCATCCAGGAGCTACACAGGATCGCGGAGGAGTGCGAGTACGGCACTCTTAGGGAAGAACTTATCCGAGACAGGATCGTGGTGGGAGTGACGGATGATGATCTATCAGAGAAACTGCAGAGCATGGCAAACCTGACACTTGCGGAAGCCATACAGCACAGCAGACAGGCAGAGGCAAGAAAGGAATGTCAGCCCCTCATCAGGGACAGCAAAGCAGGGGTGGACTTCGTGAAGCACAGGCAACACAAGTCACACCCAGAAACAAAGCAGAAAAACCGCTACAGAAGTAACAGCTCCCAGTCGACATACAAGCACGATAAGTGTGGGTACTGCGCAGACCTGTTTACCCTGACATTGACCCATGAGGAAGATTTGAAGGAAAATGAGGAAGATTTTCCACTTCATGCGGAAGATTTTTTTTGAAGCCACAAACTCGCTCTAAAGCAATAAAACACTCTTTTTTTCATAATTTGCTGTGTGCAAAGAAATGATCAACTTAATTCTACATTACATGATAGCGTCATTGTATATTTGAGATGTAGTTTTCGGAGAAAGCAAATAGAAAGAAAAAAGTGATCGAGAAATGGCTGTCACACAGCGTGCAGTAAGAATGGCTTGGTCCAAATTTCCTGGAAACCGTCAAGTCCGGATACTTCTTTGAGTAATCTTCTTTCCACTTCTGATAATAGATTCTCTTCTTCTCTGCCCCACACGCACTATCGCGCTCTTCATCGTCAGTTTCGTGTCGGTGTCGTTCCTTTCTTTTTGGAGGCATTTTGCAAAAGGAACAGGCAACACGTGTAACCAAAGTCCCGGAAGAAGACACCGTTCTAACCGGAAATTGACGAAAGACGTCTTAATACTGAGAAAACTATCGCAACTTTTTACCGAAAACATCACAAATATTTTTTTCTCGAAATCGCGCCAAATTGCGGAAGATTTCAAGCAGTGCGCGGACAAGTGGAAAGACGATCTTAAATCCGTAAAACTTCCGCCCATTCCGTAAGAGTAAACAGGTCTGACTGCGGCAAGGAACGACACTCTCGTGAGAGCTGCCCTGCGAAGAAAGCTACTTGCCGGGCCTGTACCAAACGTGGACACTATGAAACAGTGTGTAGGTCCAAGAAAGGCAGGCCTGTCAACCAGCTAAGCGACAACAGTGACTCTGAGTCTGAAGAAGAAGAAACCAGCCATTTCCTTGGATCAGTGGACCAGGGCGGGGAAGAGTACTGGAGTGCTGACATCAAAGTCGACGGCCGATCGACTCGCTTCAAGCTTGACACAGGCGCCTCCGTCTCTGTAGTCAGCGACACTGAAGATTGGCTACAAGGTAGGCAACTCCAGCAGCCAAAGAAAACACTGCGTGGACCGGGAGGCACCAAGCTGTCTCCAGTTGGTACCCTCGACGTCACCCTAAAATACCATGACCACCAAATACAGGAGAAACTCTATATCCTAAAGAATCAACCTTGCTCTCTCCTCAGCAAAAGGGCATGCGTTGAACTAGGAATAGTTTCACGCGTTGACGCAGTTAGCGATTCAGAAGCCAAGCAAGAATTCCCATCTCTGTTCAAGGGCCTGGGCTCCATAAACAAGAGCTACCAGATCTCACTGAGGGAAGATGCAGGACCAGTTTGCCTCTACACCCCGAGAAAGATTGCTCACCCCCTTGTGCCCAAAGTGAAACACGAACTGCTCTCAATGGTGGAACAAGGCGTTATCTCCCCAGTGACAGAGCCAACAAGCTGGTGCTCGGGCATGGTCGTCGTCCCAAAACCAAGCGGGGCAGTGAGGATATGTGTTGACCTAACACAGCTGAACAGAGCGGTACAGCGTGAGGTCCATCCAATGTCCACAGTCGACGAGAGCCTTGCCAAACTAGGCCAGAGTAAGATCTTCACAAAGCTGGATGCCAAGAGTGGATTTTGGCAAATTCCTCTCTGCCAGGAATCCAAGCTACTGACTACATTCATCACACCCTTTGGACGGTACTGTTTTAACAGGCTACCCTTTGGCATCAGCTCTGCGCCTGAAATTTTCCAGCGGATCATGTCAGAGATTCTGCTCGACCTTGACGGAGTGATCTGTCACATGGATGACATCCTCATCCACGCTGCTGACCAAGCTATCCATGATCAGCGCGTCAGAGCTGTCCTCACACGTCTTCAAGAAGCTGGCCTCACACTGAACGAGAAGTGTGAGTTCTCCAAGACATCCATAAAGTTCCTGGGCCACATCATTGACGCCAATGGGATACATGCAGACCCGAAGAAGATTGAGGCAGTGAAAAACTTCCCAGCTCCGACCACTGTCACAGAGCTGCAGCGCTTCATGGGCATGGTCAACCAGCTGGCCAAGTTCATACCCAGCCTGGCTGAGACCAACGCTCCTCTGCGCCATCTTCTCCACAAAGACGCAGTCTGGGTGTGGGACCAACCACAGCAGACAGCCTTCCAGAAAGTCAAGGACCTCCTTATCTCACGGGCAGTCCTTGCTCACTACGATCCCCGGAGAGAGACCATCATCGCCGCCGACGCTTCAGCTACAGGCATTGGGGCGGTCCTCCTTCAGATACAACATGACGGGTCACGCCGACCTGTGTGTTTTATCTCTCGTTCCCTCAGCGACGCAGAGAAGAACTATGCGGTCATTGAGAAAGAGGCACTGGCAGCAACGTGGGCATGTGAAAGGTTCAATGACTACGTCATGGGACTGAACTTCACCCTGGAGACCGACCACAAGCCGCTTGTCCCCCTCTTTGGGACAAAAGAGCTGCATAAAATGCCACCCCGCATCCAACGCTTCAGGCTTCGTCTCAGGCAAGGATCAAATTACAGCTGATGCTCTATCCAGAGCGCCCGTCGCTGATCCTGATGACTCAGACCTGGACCTTATCGAGAACGTCGCAGCCTTGGCCAGCCAGACGGTCAGCATCCTACCGGCCACCTGCAAGAAATCCGCGACTCACAAAAAGCAGACGAGGAACTGCATCAAGTCCGGGAGTATTGTACAATCGGGTGGCCAGTGTACATGCCTGAGAACCCTCTCTTCAAGCAGTACTGGCTCAACAGAGAACATCTGACCATCATAGACGACCTCCTCCTCTTCGACGATCGTCTTGTCATCCCAAGATGCCTCAGGCTCGACATCCTCGGTCGCCTCCACGAAGGTCACCTGAGGATTACCAAATGCCGAGCCCTAGCCAGAACATCAGTCTGGTGGCCATACATCGCGAGGAAATGGTGAACAAGTGTACCACGTGTGCCATCCACCGACCAGAGAAAAAGGAGCCCCTCCTCCCATCATCATTCCCGGAACGTCCTTGGGAAAGAGTGGGGATGGATTTCCTCACACTCCATGGTAAAGTCTACCTCAGTATCGTGGACTACTACTCGAGATGGGTGGAGACAAAACTGCTGAAATCTGAGTCCAGTGCAGAGACAATCAACCAAATCAAGAGTGTGTTTGCGGTCCATGGAATACCAGATGTCGTAGTCTCTGACAACGGACCCCAGTTTTCGAGCAATGAGTTCACAAGCTTCGCAGCTTCATATGGGTTCACCCACGTGACCAGCTCCCCGAAATATCCACAGAGCAATGGTGAAGCTGAGAGAGCTGTGCAGACAGTAAAACTCCTCCTCAAGAAGAACAAAGACCCATACCTTGCTCTTCTCATGTACAGGTCAACACCCCTCCAGAATGGCCTTTCTCCCAGTGAACTGCTCATGGGCCGAAAACTCAAGACTCTTGTCCCGGTACTCCCCAATACCCTCAAACCCCAAACCCCTGACCATGACTCTGTCAAGGCTAGCAAGGAAAAACAGCGACAAACCTTCGACAGGAGACATGCAGCGAAAGATCTGCCATCGCTTCAACCCGGCGACTCCGTCTGGATCCGCGACATGAAGCGATCTGGAGAGGTGGTTGCCAAAGCCACCAGTCCTCGATCCTACATCATCCGTACGGAGAAGGGCACCATCCGGCGCAACAGATCTGCTATGGTGTCTACCCCAGCAGATGGCAACAACCAGCTATCAACACCAAAGGCGTCACAAACACCACAACAGCCAACACCAGACGCACAGCCAACATCCCCTGCAGTGCTACGGTCATCACTACCACAGCCTTCACTCACACCAAACCCAGGGTCAGCACCGTGTACCAGATCCGGGAGGCCCGTGGTTAAGCCTAACAGGCTTAATCTGTGAAGCGATGTATAGAAAATTCTTCTATTTCGTTTTCGAAGAAGAATTCGAAAGCTTTAGGCTTCTGTTGTGCTGTGTAGGAATTCATAGTCACGGTTCTTCTATTTAGTTTCGTGGAAGAACACATGTCAGTGTATTTCTACAAACGCACGCACTAAATTACATCAAGAATGTAATTTTGCAACTGCCTTTGTATGTCAGTGTCAATGTATTTCCACAAACGCATGCACTAAATTACATCACGAATGTAATTTTGTAACTGCCTTTGTATGACACTTTGTAGTAAAACTAGTATGCATAAAATAGATTTATGAATCTATTTCACTTAACCAGCAGTATTATTCAAAATGGAATTTCTCATGTCATCAACAGTGTGGAAAATTCATGAAATCCAGTAACAGACTGAAACCAGCAGTATTATTCAAAATGGAATTTCTCAAGTCATCAACGGTGTGGAAAATTCATGAAATCCAGTAACAGACTGTGTCCCTTCTGAACTAAACAAAGAACTGTATGTCTTAGTTTCTAGTCAAAGATATTAACATTGCAGTATTAATTCGTCATTGGTGCTAATTTACCAAAGCATGCTTGTGCAAATGATTTATTAAATACAGTATTGCTAACACTTGGACTGATACAGAAATGGACAATCATCAGATTATTATAATTAAGATTGTTTTAAAGTTATTATTACTGGAACAATAACTTGGAAGGGAGGTGTGGTAATATCGTACCGTCAGTCTTAGCAGACGACGTGTCCATGACCTTATACATGTACAGTCCAAGGGACATCACTCTGGCAGGTTAGCCTCGTTCTGGTCTTCAATAAAGCACGTTGTAACTACACACGCCTTGTGTCTATATTTGCCCGTATCCGAGAATACTACAGATAGCAGAAGCTACTATGACAAGCAAAGTGAAAGTGTGCCAGTGTTACCTTGGGTGCAGGTGGCCCTGTCCTGGTTGAGCCTGAAGCCGTACCGACAGAAGCAGTTGTAGGAGCCAGGCACATTGCCGCAGCGTTGCTCACAGTTGTTCTGGCTGCTGTCACACTCGTCTATGTCTGTGCCAAACAGTCACACAAAAACGTCAAGTCACACCTTTTGAAAACCAAAAGTCACTCACAAATGTCAACTCACACCTTTTGAAAAGTAAACATAGTTACTAAGTTAGCTAGATTATGCAGGGTCAGCGGGTCATGGGGCTGAGATCACAATGCGGATTTTTCTTTTTTCTCCCTCCCCTGACTTGAACAACTCTTGGCCAAACATCAATTTTAGCCTGCCATGTCAATATTGTTTAATTTAAGCAGGGTCACGAAAGGTCGTGTCTCAAAGCTGATTAATGAAAAAAGAAATCTTTTATGATTTAAGAATGTTTGTGTTACAAGCTGTCAATTTATTATTTAGATTTTAAAAGTTTGTACTGTAGATCAGACGGTCCACGAAAATAAATTCTTTGAACATTTCTCACTTGACGGAAAGCAGCCAAGATGTTCCCGTTCGGTGAGCGTTCAAATGGAAGGGTGTTTGTACTGTGTGTAAAAGCCTGACAGTATCTGTGATGGTTTACGGGAGGCTTACGTACTGTGCCTTTAAAAAATACACACTGTGTTTTCAAAGCAACTTTCACACTGTGTTTTCAAAGCACTGTGTTGACAAGCAGCACAAACAAAACAAGAAGAGCAAACGCTCGATCGAGTCACTTTCGCAGTTCTGAATATTATATGAGGCATCAGATGGACAGGAAGAAATTGCTATTCACAACACAATGCATACCTGAAGCATACCTGTGACCTTGAAAAAGGTCAAAGGTCACCAAAGCAGACGTCAAAGTGTAGAGGTCACTGGGAGTCACGTTCACATAAAATTTGAGCCCGGTCACTTTTATAGTTTCCGAGAAAAGCCCAACGTTAAGTTGTGTGTTGCCGAACAGAAAAGGCTAGTTATCTCCCTTGTTTTTCTGATAACGTTCGTAAAAGGCTACAGATGTAAATACTTTGATGTAAAGAATAATCCTACAAAGTTTCAATCACATCCGATGAACTTTGTCAAAGATATAAAATGTCTAATTTTTCCTTTGACGCTGACCTGTGACCTTGAAAAAGGTAAAAGGTCAACGAAACCATCGTTAAAGTGTAGAGGTCATTGGAGGTCACGACTAAACAAAATATGAGCCCGATCGCTTTGATAGTTTCCGAGAAAAGTCCAACGTTAAGGTGGTGTCTACGGACGGCCGGCCGGCCGGCCGGACAGACTAACACTGACCGATTACATAGAGTCACTTTTTCTCAAGTGACTCAAAAATCATTCTAAAATCCCTTCTGGTTAGGAGGCTAGACTACACATATCCTGAGTTTGTTAATAAGACCAGCCCGATTTGGTGGTCCCAGGTGTGAACTGCGGTGAATGGTGAGTGTCCAAACAAGAACTAAGGATACCTGTACACTGGCTGTTCACACTTGCATAGCCCGGTGTGAACTGCGGTGAATGGTGAGTGTCCAAACAAGAACTAAGGATACCTGTACACTGGCTGTTCACACTTGCATAGCCCGGTCTGAACTGCGGTGAATGGTTAGTGTCCAAACAAGAACTAAGGATACCTGTACACTGGCTGTTCACACTTGCATAGCCCGGTGTGAACTGCGGTGAATGGTGAGTGTCCAAACAAGAACTAAGGATACCTGTACACTGGCTGTTCACACTTGCATAGCCCGGTCTGAACTGCGGTGAATGCTGAGTGTCCAAACAAGCACTAAGGATACCTGTACACTGGCTGTTCACACGTGCATAGCCCGGTGTGAACTGCGGTGAATGGTGAGTGTCCAAACAAGAACTAAGGATACCTGTACACTGGCTGTTCACACTTGCATAGCCCGGTCTGAACTGCGGTGAATGGTGAGTGTCCAAACAAGAACTAAGGATACCTGTACACTGGCTGTTCACACTTGCATAGCCCGGTCTGAACTGCGGTGAATGGTGAGTGTCCAAACAAGAACTAAGGATACCTGTACACTGGCTGTTCACACTTGCATAGCCCGGTCTAAACTGCGGTGAATGGTGAGTGTCCAAACAAGAACTAAGGATACCTGTACACTGGCTGTTCACACTTGCATAGCCCGGTGTGAACTGCGGTGAATGGTGAGTGTCCAAACAAGAACTAAGGATACCTGTACACTGGCTGTTCACACTTGCATAGCCCGGTCTGAACTGCGGTGAATGGTGAGTGTCCAAACAAGAACTAAGGATACCTGTACACTGGCTGTTCACACTTGCATAGCCCGGTCTGAACTGCGGTGAATGGTGAGTGTCCAAACAAGAACTAAGGATACCTGTACACTGGCTGTTCACACGTGCATAGCCCGGTCTAAACTGCGGTGAATGGTGAGTGTCCAAACAAGAACTAAGGATACCTGTACACTGGCTGTTCACACTTGCATAGCCCGGTGTGAACTGCGGTGAATGGTGAGTGTCCAAACAAGAACTAAGGATACCTGTACACTGGCTGTTCACACTTGCATAGCCCGGTCTGAACTGCGGTGAATGCTGAGTGTCCAAACAAGCACTAAGGATACCTGTACACTGGCTGTTCACACGTGCATATCCTGGTCTGCACGTGCAGTAAACAGAGCCTGGAATGTTGTGACACTGCTCCAGCTCTCCGCATGTGTTCAGTCCCGACTCCTCGTTGCACTCATCAACATCTGAATAAAAAACAGGTCACAACAAAGAAGACAAAAGAATTAATGTCATCTAAAAAATATTGAAAATGGGATAAAAGTAGGTCTTAGTTCCTCACCTACTCTCACTGCCTTGATTCTCACCATGGGGAGAGTAGGGGGAGAGGAAGTGGGTTTGGGGGAAAGTAATCCTTGTATCTTCATCCACATGTCTCTTTAGTTAGATCAGTATCCATTAAAAACTACTGCGTGATAAATGAAGTCCTAAACTCAGTTTTCACTTGTTCATAAAAGTCTCAGAGGCACACAATTTCAACGAAAATTAAACAACAGTATCCCATTTGGTCAAGTGATTCTCTTCAACCTGAATTTGAACACAAAATTTACTGAGTGAATTGATTTGAAAAGCCAAAATTATCATTTTCGCCATAGTTTTGCCTCAGTTTCAAAACACTGCCATGATTCTCTGTCGGCAAATTTTAATACCTTGCAACAACTTCCTTGAATGTGGAATGGAACACTATTCTTGGACATTAACAGCTAACATATACATTTTGGGTTTGTTCAGTAACCTATAACATAGAATTTCTCAGATAAGCGACCCTGCTTGCCTGTTTTTCAAAGGACATTCTGCTGAAGCTTTAGAACGCTCCTGACATACATCCTCAAAATCAAATTACAGGTGCATTAATGTTTAATCTGTAATCCCAAACTCACCTTGACAAACACCTTCAGCGTTCTTGGTGTATCCATCCAAACAGAGGCAAGAGTATGAGCCATTGCTGTTCATGCACAGTTTCCCCTCACCACACACATTGGGGTTCTGCTCACACTCATCTATGTCATCCTGACACTGACTGCCAGTCCAGCCAGCCTGACACACACAGCCGGTGACAGGGTGACAGCTCAGACCACGCCCACTGCAGGAGCAGGTATGACGACACTCAGGTCCGTAGCGCAGTTTGGGGCACGGGACGCATGTGCGTTGGTCGCTGCCCATGGCGTATCCCGCGTAGCATGTGCACACAAAGCTACCATCAGTGTTGTTGCAAGACTGGCTGCAGACACCTTCCGCGCACTCGTCTCGGTCCAGGCAGGTGTTGTTGTCAGCCAGGTCCAGCGTGTAACCACTGAAGCAGAAGCACTGTGCCTGGGAGCCCTGGCTGGCCGAGCAGCCTTGGTCACACTCATTACTGTTGCACGCCGCACTGATGGCACTGATGTTCACCTCACAGGTTCCTGATCACACAAAGGGTCCCATCAGGGACACGTTCAGTACTCTCTTAATGGAAGTTATCTTTTAACAGATTGATTCCGCATAACTCTCAACGGCTTATTCTTGTTGCGGAGTCAGCTTACATCCCTTTGTTTCTTGGATATTATCATTAGCACTCTGCTTCATTTGGTTATGAGTATCTCTTGACAACCTTATTTCTTGTTTTACTTTGTTTTGTTTTGATGGTTATGTGAAGAAACCCTACAGATGATTTCCAGAAAAACACTTTCGGTTTTTTTCTAACACTAACACCCACCTGAATCAAACATCAAGAATCTGACCCTTAGAGGCATCATCAAGTAAAGCTCCTTCGTTTGTGTGCTGATATTATTAGAAAGCTTATATTCATAAGCTAATAACTAATAAACAATCATAAGCGCTTATAACTATATATACTACATGAATCATAATTATGTTTCCTACAATCGTCGGTGCTTTGGGTGCCCTATTCTTTGATCCATTAGACTATAGGCATAGAGCATGCCAGTGCACACTGGTTTCACTGCCAAATACTCTTACTACATTGTACTTCTATCCTCATAATTATGACCAGAAAGTGGCAACACTTGGTTTTGTGGCCACGTAGCAGGTCTACTGGTTGATATAACACAATGACACACATTTACTGACACATGTAAGACAGTTGAACTCCCCTTTGAAGACATCTAAAAATTATGTGGCAGAAATGATAATCGATACGACGATTGTGGCCGCCAAATGGATGATGAAGAAATGACAAACAGGTCAGTGTATCTATGTAATAAGAATATGTAATGCAGGAAAGCTGGTACCAACCTTTATCAGACAAACTATAGCCAGGGAAGCAATGACACTGGAAACCTCCCTCCGTGTTGTTACACTGCTGTTGACAGCTGTCCGTTTTCTCAGCACATTCATTGATGTCGTCACAGCTCGCTAGATCGTGACTGAGACGGTAGCTGTCATTGCAGGCACAGGCGAAGGAGCCAGGCACGTTGATGCACTGATGAGAGCATTTGTTTGCCTGGCCACACTCATCCACATCTTTGCATCTAACACATCAAGAGGAGGGAGACGTGTCGTTAAAGCTGTGGTCTATTTATGACTTTCCGGGGCTACGAGGTTGAAAAGATAGGGCTGAAAATCATGTACAGAATTCTGTACAGCAAACGCTGAGAAAATGTAAGTGTTACGCCCTCACGGCAAAACCATTAGGGGCATGTTACATGGGAAAACCCGGCTTTGTATGAAAATAAATAATAAAAATGCGGGGGGGGGGGGGGGGGGGGGGGATGGGGATGTAGACAGCTGGCTGCCGGCTGCTAGAGGAGACCTGAAATGGGCTAGGGACCGGGTTGGGTCGTCTTGGGTCGCAGTGCTGAAATGGTTACTTTATTGGCTGTTGGCCGAACGGACACCCGGGCTTCATATTTTTGCATGCATGTATTCGTGTTTCCAAGGCCTGAGGCTTTCGCTGTGACCCTGGGATCTTTATCGTGCGCATGCGTGCACACGGGGGTGTTCGGACACCGAGGAGAGTCTGCACAAAGTTGACTCTGGGACACACATCCTGCGCCGAACTTGGGGGTTGAACCCACGCTGATAATAACAACCGGTTTTAAAGGTCCTTGTCTACATTTTAATACATGACCATTAAAATGCGGAGTCTATTATCCACAAATATCAACAATTCACCCCCTTTCGATCAGGAAAGACGAAGCCAGTGTAGCCGTTTGAAAATTCATTGTAGTATTCCAGCGTAGTACTCATAGTAGGATATCCTTATTTGGAAAATGCCACGCTACCCAAAAAGAAAATCTTTTTTTACATATATTTTTTTTCTATAACTTTTTTCCCCATGGTTCATTCATCATTTGACATAATTTTGTATCGAAATCTAACCATAAGATTATTGAAAAAAAGCAAAAATGCAGACGACCACCTTTAAAGCCCGCGCCTCCACCGACTTGGCAAACTCCCCACCCAATATGTTGGGGTCAAGAAGTTCCATGGAGGGCGGGGGTATGGAGTAACACATAGTGTTTTGCTCAGAACAGTCCCACCCAAGCAGAGCCGCGTTGGGGGTACGCATTACCGTGAAGCTGGCAGTCAGTGCTACCAAATGTCGTCTGTGTCTACCACTCGGTGGTGACTTAATGTGGGTCTATGTAAGCAGATGCCAGCGCAAGCAATCTGATGCAGAGTCAGGAGGCGGTTTGGTACAAGAGAACCTTAGAGGCCACAGCCTCGGCCGTCTAAGGGATCTGTGTGTCTGGAGGCACATTTGGTTTCTGAGGTTCAAGCGGAGCTATTGCCTCTGCTCCCAAGTTCCCGTGTCTGGAGGCGTTTTTGATATGGAAGCAAACCTGTAGGTTGGGGCCTCTGCCTTTCAGGATGCCAGGACGACAAAATGTGTGTCTTGAGACACATTTACCGAAACCCCACCTATATGGCGTGTATGACCTTAAGAGCTTCAGTCAACGCTTAAATGTTGCAGTGGTAACATCCGGTTTGCTCTCTCAGAACTGAGCATACTTGTCAAGAAGGATCGAGCAGAAAAAATAAACGCCTTGGCAGGGATTCGAGCTCAAGACCTCGAAATGTCGGGGCAGATGTCTTAACCGCTAGGCCACTCCACCAGTGTCGTCAAAGATAGAACAAATGATAATTTTATATCATTCTACGCTTGAATTACCATTCATGCGTTGCAAAAACGTAAAATTGCCGTTGAAATTTGCCTTTATTTGCAAACATGTTCCACGGAATCGCAGTACATGTTTACACCGCCTTGCTACATGACATTCGCGCCACTCGAGAGCTGCGATATCTCTATTTACAACATGCAAGAAAAATGAGAAGAACTGTAATTGAATCCCTCCAAAGCTCTGTGCAGTTGAAAACAGACATCAAAGAAATAGTTATACATGTATTCACTTCTGAACAGTGGGCGGATAGAGATATAAATCATGCTGCTTCAAGAATAATATAAAATGAATTCATATCAATGTTTTCCCTTCTTTTTTTCAAATGACGCATGCAGTAGCCTAGTGGTTAGGGCATCAGTCACAAAAACTCAAGTTTGAGAGTTCGAATCTTCGCCGGAGCGTTTATTTTTTCCCCTTGATCTCTCTTAAAGATAACATATGGTCAGTCTTGAGAGAGCAAACCGGATGTTATCACTGCAACATTCAAGCCTTGACTGAAGCTCTCAAGGTCATACACGCCGTATAGTTGGGGTTTTGGGTAGCGTTTGCTGTACAGAATTCTGTACATGATTTTCAGCCCTATATTTTCAAACTCGTAGCCCCGGAAAGTCATAAATAGACCACAGTTTTAAAGAGATAGCGCCTACCTACAACAATAATACACCTCCAGTTAAAGTGGTATCTAGGGTAGTCATGAATTGATGATCTCAGTGCAGGCGTTTGCTTGGCCACAACATTATAAGATGTTTGGTGGCAATGTTGATAGACAAGCTTTTTTGTTGGTCCGAGGGGGGGCATATCATCTTCGGTTTCATCTTTATCGACCAAGGCCGAAGGACCACATAAAAATGCTGCTCTGACAACAAGCCACCAAACATCGTTTTTGTCATTATTTTGGATGAGCGAAACTACGCACAATAACGTAGTTTTTAGAATTCAATTCCGGGCCTCAAAACGCGTCACAGTAGTTCAAGATAACACTGACAATCATACTTGTCTGAGGTAACTTCTTCGTCGCTTTTCTTCCAGAGAGCTGTGCAGAGCTGCCATCATGTTTGCAAGTTCTGTAAGTTTTTGTCATATTCCTTTTCTTTTCAGTGTTTTATGACTTTTCGTTATGCATTTTGCGATTACGGAGATAAGTTGCAAATTGACCATGAGTCGCCGCGGTAATTATCAACACTGATTGGGTCTTTGAGAGTGAATGCTTACAATCGTTGTCCTCGGAAACACGAATCCAAAGCCGTGATGGTTCCACGCCTGATAGGCTTTTACTTTGACAATCCACGTTTTGCCTGAAAGCTCAAACCCATTCACCACTTTGATTTGTTACATGGGGAACAGCGTTATTTATTCCCCAGCTGGTTATGAATCGAAAATTTCAAAAATAAATTTTCATTTGATTAATATACTTACACAACTCACATATATTGCATTAACTTCAGTTTGGTGCTTAGACATTGAAGTACTTACACAACTCACATATATTGCATTAACTTCAGTTTGGTGCTTAGACATTGAAGTACTGACCCTGGTAAGAGGGGGAGGTAACGGCATGAAAAACTTCATGCCCTTTAACATAGTCCGTTATGGTGACCTCCCCTCGGTCTCCTGCGCAAGTGCGGGAAACCTGACCGGTAATATCTTTCCTCACTGAAAACGAACCCCTTTGAAAACATTAGGTACAAGAAAAGAAGTTGATCAGAGATCAACAGGGCGCAATCATGTTGGTGAACATTGTTTCCATTGGGGTTATTATATATAAAACATCAGAAGTTGTGAAAGAAACATTTGAAAGTCAGCAGAGACTTTCTTCTGAGATTTGTTAAAATATATTTATGTGTGTGTGTGTGTGTGTGTGTGTGTCTGTGTGTGTGTCTGTGTGTGTGTCTGTGTGTGTGTGGGTGGGTGGGTGTTTTTTGTGTGTGCAATAACTGATTTGCAAAAGGAAGTACATGTACATTGTATCTTCATGGTAAGAAGGATTGTAAGCATGTGTAAGAGACAATTAGACAGGCAGAATTTTTGTAGGAAGCTGTTTGAGGAACCGAGGAGCATTTTGTTGAAATAGTGATCAAAGTGATAAATTCAATGAAGCAGCACAGATGTCGACCTGATGTACATGTCATGAGAGTAGCTGCTAATTGATGCCGGTGCTAGTATGTGAATGCACAAAATTGTGTTTGTAATCTTTCTTTCTTTCTTTCTTTATTTGGTGTTTAACGTCGTTTTCAACCACGAAGGTTATATCGCGACGAGTTTGTAATCATACAGAATATTAATCCTACCTGGAAAATCAAAATGTGTTTTTCTTTTAGACAATAGAGTTCAAGTACCCCTTAATATACATTTTAAAGTCCGTTTTAACTTAGTCATTACATAGGTTCAGTTCTCAGTGCATGTAGGCAAGACATGTACATCACCGGTACACGTATTAGAAACTTTATCCATATTAATACCATGCATGGAACTACTACGAATAGCAGACGATCTAATTGCCGAAAGTCATTCTGTGTTGTTTATGTTCACAAGCTCACATAAAATTATTTATGCAACACACTAAGACCAGACCAAAGTTGAGATTGAAATGGGCATGGTGGAGTTTTTGTGTGATAAGGAACGCATACCTAATCAAGTTAAAATTGCTCAATTCAATATGACTAAAACGTTTGTTACTGCGGTAAGATCTGTCTCTCTTTGGTCGATGTGAATGCGTGAAATATTGTGTAAAAAATTCCATGTCACACGGCATCTATAGTTATTGTAAAGCGCATTGAGCATATATAGGATTATGCGCTATAGCAAATGTCCATTATTATTATTATTATTATTATTATAATCCAACACAAGCTTCCAGTTCCTTGAAACAGAACATACAATTCTGCCGTTGTTTACCCTTCGCCTTTTCATGATAAGTTACAATGATGCTGCGATTGTACAGACAGGGAACCTTTAGAAGCAAAGGAATTCGTCTTCAGCTCGATCGTTCTCTAAAATTCATTTACACGTACTTTAAAAAATGTCGCAACTCTACAACATGGTAGAAAACAAAAGTTACAAACGACATACGGGACCTTACTTCCCATGCATTATACAGGGTGGCCACCAAAACAAATGCCACTTTCTGTCATTCTGTGAGTGTGAGAAAGCCTGGATGAAATCGACAGTGAAGGCTGATTTGAAAATCGCAGTTAAAAATGTAACATAAAATTGTTAAAAAGAACTTGAGAAGTAAACATATGAAAAGAAACTGTTAAAAACAAAACAAAACAAAACGAGCGACCACTGATTGATAAATGAACATTATGGAAAGTAAATAATAAAGATGGGTATACATGAGTGCAGAGTATGTGCACGAGATCACATGTAAACTTCGCAGAAAGGGAATCAAAGGAGTGGGCAACAATCACGGCACACTAACACTCTCTTTTCTATCCTGTTGAATACATACGACCACACATAATCAAGGTTTCAGTGTTTCAAGGTTTTATAGTCGTGATTAGATCCGTAAGGGTTGTTAGCTAACACAATAAACAACTAACCCAAACCAATAAAATGAAAATGCACCCAGAAACAGCCAACAATGAAAAAAAACTAATCAAAACAAAGAACAGTAGTGAAAGATGACCTACTCAGCCATACCTCTGTTTTCCTCTCTACTGCCCCTTCACCCCCCAGCTTCACAACAAACACCTACCCTACTTTCCCGGCATGTGTGACCAGCCGACAGCTTCCTTGTTATGTATCGCAGAGAGAGAGATTGAGAGAGAGAGAGAGAGAGAGAGAGAGAGAGAGAGAGAGAGAGAGAGAGAGAGAGAGACAGACAGAGAGAGACAGATAGAGAGACAGAGACAGACTGAGAGACACAGAGACAGAGAGAGACACACACAGACATAGAGACACAGGCAGAGAGAGACAGACATAGAGAGAGAGACAGAGACAGACAGACAGACACAAAGACAGAGAGAGAGACACACGCACACACACGCTGCGCTGAGGACTTATTGTTATATGAAGTCTTATATCGCGCGCGTATCTCCAGACTCGGACTCAAGGCGCAGGGATCTATTTATGCCGTGTGAGATGGAATTTTTTACACAATACATCACGCATTCACATCGACCAGCAGATCGCAGCCATTTCGGCGCATATCCTACTTTTCACGGCCTATTATTCCAAGTCACACGGGTATTTTGGTGGACATTTTTTTTTTATCTATGCCCATACAATTTTGCCAGGAAAGACCCTTTTGTCAATCGTGGGATCTTTAACGTGCACACCCCAATGTAGTGTACACGAAGGGACCTCGGTTTTTCGTCTCATCCGAAAGACTAGCACTTGAACCCACCACCTAGGTTAGGAAAGGGGGGAGAAAATTGCTAACGCCCTGACCCAGGGTCGAACTCGCAACCTCTCGCTTCCGAGCGCAAGTGCGTTACCACTCGCCCACCCAGTCCACTTCGGAAATTCTTCCGGACTTGAGTACCGCCAGCGAAGAGGCCCAAGCTTCGTGAGTCCTGGCTGACCTAAGAGGAAGGACTGACTCCCCCCCCCCCCCTCCCTTTTCTCTCCCACCACTCGTATGCTTGCCTTATGAGAGTGGAAGACCATCGAGCGAGCGTAACCTTCAATGTCTTTGCTTCTTTTGGTATTTATTGAAATAAAAAGAAGTTTTTGTTCCCTTGCTCTGATCAGAGCAGTGCGAGACAGGTAAGCGCTAAGAACTCGGACCGGGCAATTAGCGATATCAGGGTCACCTGGTGACAAGATTTTGGTAAGGGGCTGAATTGAGATTACGGGAGATGGTTGTCCAGGTTTCTGGTTTTTCGCTATGAAATCTGGACGAAAACGAAGTGTCATTGATCCGTCTTTCTCAAACAAAATATCTTTAGCAAGACCAGAAAGGGCGTGAATCTCACTACCTCGCCTTGCGGAGGCGAGCAAAATCAGCATTAGAGCTTTGCGCGTCAGATTGGATAAGCTTGCTTCGTGTAGCGGCTCGAAGTCTTGAGACCTTAAGAATTCTAAGACGAGCAACAGATCCCATGACGGGATTGGTGTTTTTGCTTTAGCTGAACTTAACGCGGCGCCTTTGATGACTCCTGCTATTACACTGCCTAGGGTGATAGAGTGTCCTAGCTGTTTTAACGTTGCCGAAATGGCAGAACGTCTGACTCTTAACGAGGACGGGGAACGGCCTTGGGACGAGAGATGATTGGCGACATGCATGGACCGTGGCAAGACGGGGTTCACTCCGTTTCCCGCGCACCATTTCGTCCATGTGGTCCAATGAGAAGAGTAAACAGAGGTAGTAGAGCTTCTATGTGCCTTTTGAACCAGGTTTAGGGTCAATTCTGAGGTCTCCATCCGTGAAGGGACATTGACTGAGGATTCTCGTGTAAAATCCCTGTTCTTGGCTGAAGAAGCTCTCCTTTTGCGAGATTCAGCGGGATTGGCGGACCGCTCGAGAGTCTCAATAAATCCGGAAACCAATGCTGGCTTGACCACAGTGGTGCGACCAGAATGAGGGATGGCCTTTTTAGATTGGCCTTTCTCAGGACTTTGCTGAGGAGTGGTACCGGTGGAAAAGCACAAGCTACGAGTCCGGTCCATTTTATTTCCAGGGCATTGCCCCTGGGTCTGGAAAGGGGGAGACAAAAATCGGAAGTCTCCTTGAAAACCGTGTGGCAAACAGATCGATGAGGAGCTTCTCGACTTGTGCCCAGAGGGGCAAAAGTGCGTGGTGTGAGATCGTCCATTCCGTGTTGAAAGCACCATGTCAGTATTTCGCATGTCCTGTTGGACAGAGAGGGGGATTGTGAGCCACCCTGCTTGTTTATATAGGCGACAACTGTTGTGTTGTCCGTATGTAGCATGACATGCTTGCCTTTGAGGAGAGACAGAAATCTCAGAAGGCCTTGAAAGACAGCCTCGAGCTCGAGGAGATTGATATGCCAGTGGGTTTGTGACGAAGTCCACTGTCTAGATGGGCTCCCCATCCCATGAGGGAAGCTTCCGTGAAGAGGTGTTCTTCCGGTACTGGGGGAGCAATAGGAACACCCTATGATATCCTCGGAATGTGAAGCCACTGCCGTGTTGTGGTCTGGAACCACTCTTGGATGGGGACACACACCTGCCAACCTTGAGAGGTTGGATCCCAAGCTGATTTCAGCGCCGCTTGGAAAGGTCGCTTGTGGACCCTTCCAAGCGGAACAAGTGTGGACATCGAATCCATCTGACTTTGGATAGACGCCGGTACTCCGACTTGGGGCTTGATTGAGGTCGGACATGGAAATGAGAAGATCCTGGAGTTTGTCGATTCTCCTTTGAGAAGGACGAACCGTCCACTTTAGCGTGTCGAAGCTCATGCCCAAATAAGTGAACGTTTGAGATGGTTTGAGCTCTGACTTCTTTTGGTTGATCGAAAAACCTAGGTCGTTCGCATGCTGTAGAACTAGCTGGGTACGGAGGTGACAGAGTGCCCCTTTCTGGTTGAGTATCAACCAATCGTTCGGAGACTAGACTTACGCCCTGTTGCCTTATAAGTGCGCAGAACTGGCGCACGACCATCGTGAAAATCCAAGGCGCAAGTGAAAGGCCGAAAGGAAGGGCCTTGAACTGGTAGATCCATAAGAACCTCAGCCATTTCTGATCTGAACTGTGAACCAGAATGTGAAAATATGCGTTGGTCAAATCTATTCTCAAAGCAATACGGCTTCTAGGGGGCGTCACAGGACGCAACCCTATCAAAGGTCAAAGCCGTCTTTCGGCAAGTCGAGGGGGTCAGGGCGTAAGCCCAACCCCCAATGATGCACCCCCGACCCAAGCACCCCCACGGCCCCCACCCTTTCGGTTCTGGGAACTGTGAACCAGAATGTGAAAATATGCGTTGGTCAAATCTATTGAAGTCACCCAGTCCCCTGGCCGGAGCGACTCCCTGACCGATGTTGGGGTCTCCGTGGTGAATTTTATCTGCCTTAGAAATTTGTTCAGAGAAGAGAGATCTAAGACGGGACGCCACCCTCCCGATGCTTTTGGGACGACAAACAGTCTCCCGTAAAACCCCGGGGAGGTATGGTTCTTTACTTCTTCTATTGCCTTCTTCTGAAGTAATAAAAGAATCTCTGCTTGAATCGCAGATCTGGCTTCCGGCTTGGCCGGGAATTTGAAACTGGATGGTTTTCTGGTTAGAGGGGCCTTTTGTCTCCCTGCCAGAGAAGTCGGAACCCCGACCGTACTACCCCCACGATCCATTGGTTGTCTGTCCTGGACAGCCAAGCTGGAAGGGCACTGGAAAGGCCGCCCGCCACCGAAAGGGTGGGGGCCGTGGGGGTGCATGGGTCGGGGGTGTATCATTGGGGGTTGGGCTTACGCCCTGACCCCCTCGACTTGCCGAAAGACGGCTTTGACCTTTGATAGGGTTGCGTCCTGTGACGCCCCCTAGAAGCCGTATTGCTTTGAGAAGTCTGTCCACTGTTAGTCGCCGAAGCGGGGGGAGCGGCAGGGCCGTAATGTTTGCTCTGAGGCTTCTTAAAAGCTTTCTCAGTCATCTTGGCAAAATGTAAGTCCTTTGCTTCTTGTGACTCCTTCCTCAGGGCTTCCATGGACTGCTGTCCAAGGAGCGCCCCTTCTATGAAGGGTGAACTTCGAAGCGAGTCAAGAGTTGTTTTTTCCTTGAGTCTAGAGCCAGACAGAAACGACTCCCTACGCCAGAAAACTGCCGGGGAATAGAGCCTGGCAGAGGTGGCCATCTGTTTGGCCGTCACTTTGGCCAGAGTGGCGAAAAAAGAACAGCCGCATCTTTTTCAACAGCGTCGGGCCTGAACTTGAACGGTTCCAGAGAAGCGGTCACTGAACGTGACAAAGATCTTATAAGGGTCTCGGAGAGGGAAGCCAACTCGAGCAAGAAACGGCCTGTCTCCTCTATGGCTAAGAGGCTCTCCTCAGTGCAGAGCGAGGCTCTACTTTTCTTATAGCCATCCGTTCGAAGAGTGGACAGTTCCGGTGTGACCGGAAAGGGTGCTCTGGGCAAAGCGAAAGTGTTGATCAGATTCCTAGGCTTAGAGTGCAAGCGTGGTTTACGCTGACTCAAATGAGCGAAGGGTGCGGCCTACTGTGGAGAAGCCAGCCAAGGCTGTGCAGCGGCCGGCGCTTGATCGTGAGCCGTGACTAATGGTAGTGGTGGGTACAGTGGATCACTGTTCAACACACGTGCCATTTCAAAAGCAACGGAAGGCGACTCCCGTCACGCTTTCCTGCGATGGTGTGAAGTCGTCCACAGGGGGTGGTACAGCAAACCTGGTAGCTACAGATACCCCTTCCTCAAAGTAACGTGACGTGACCTCTGCAGCCAAAGCTAAAGTAGCTTGTAGTTTAGCTGGAATCCGGAAGTTGGGATCGTCCTCTATGAAAGAGGAAGAGTCAACAAAATCATCATCGACTTCTTGTCCGTCTGTGTGATCGTTTGCCGGAAGTGCACCGGTATCCCACACAGCAGATAAAACATCGGCCGAAGCCGGAAGAGGTTGACCTGTGAAACTGGAAGTAGGTATTCGTCTAGAGGACGAGCCTTCTCCCTGCCGAAAAGGCGGAGGTCTGACGCGTGTTTCTTTCAGGCGAGATCTTCTTTCGGCTAGTCGCTCGCGAAGCTAGGAGGCGAGATTGTCTATGAAACGGTTTAATGGCTAGCTACGCAAGAATTAAACACCATTGGTTGATTCCAAAAAGGTCGTCTGCAGTGGTCGGTAAAAAACCATGGACAGCCAATCGGAAGGGCAGCTGCGTGTTTGCCATGTTTTCTCGCCAAGCGAGCAAGCCCAAAGCTACCTAGCGTTCGAGGCGAAAATTCTAGCGTCACTCGCGGCGAGATGTTCCCAAGAAACGGTACTTCCTCGCCCCACTCGCCAATCTCGCCTATTCTTGCCTGTAAGAAACAGGGGACTGTTCTGGCGAACCTCGACCGGAAACCGGGAGGCGTCGCAGAATTGCGAACCTCGACCGCGAACGCCGGAGCGTTGTCCACGGGAGGCGTCGCGCGAACACCAACCGCGAACGCCGAAGCGTTGTCCACGGAAGGCGTCGCAGCCTGGCGCACCTCGACCGGAACCGCCGGAGCGGAACCGGGAGGCGTCGCTGGCTGACGAACCTCAACCGGAAACGCCGAAGCGTAGTACCCGGGAGGCGTCGTCAAAATACCTGAGCCTCTGGTAACTGAGGGGTAGCTTCCGCTGAACTCCGATGTGGCATCACCGTGAGTGGGAAACAAGGAAGAATTAATTCCAAGGCCGAAACGGGACTCTTCTGCATGAACGTCCGCCGACGTAATGGTGGCAGAAGACTTGCTGGGCTTCAGACTCGACAACGAACGTGCGTCGCCGACTGCGGGCGGGAGAGCTATAGAAGCCGCGCACGCTGAGAGACGCTCACTGGCAAGTAAGCTTTGCATTTCTGTTTTGAAAGACGCGAACATGGAAAACAACATATCTTGGTCTATGTTCTTGCTTTGAACTGGGGAGGTGAGCTTTGCTTTGCTCTCCACACTAGGGGAGGCAGGATTTTCTATAGGGACCTCAAAAGATTCCTTAGATTCAGGATTGTAAACGCTCACGACTGTTTCAAGTTTTGGCGTGCTTTTAGACTTTGACCTTGATTTCGCCTTCTTGCCCGGCGGAGTTATAGAAGCGGGAACCTGCTTGGCAGAGCTCTTGACTTTCTCACTATCCGCCATTGTTGTTTACTAAACTATTCAAGGTTGAGTGTAAACCAACACATTTTTGGCAAAGTATGTCAAGGCGAAAAATTACAGACAAATTGTAACAAGGAACGTTCTCACCCAAAAGAAGAAGAACGTGAAGCAGACTAGAAGTGTACGTCAGGGTCAATGGCCTTATAATCCTAGGCCAGTGGCTTAGAAAAGCTGGTTGAACTCCACACACGTCTGTTCACCGTGTATTGAAGTGAGAGAATGATATTACAGGTCAGGTTTCCCGCACTTGCGCAGGAGACCGAGGGGAGGTAACCATAACGAACAATGTCAAAGGGCAATAAGTTTTTCATGCGGTTACCTCCCCCTCTTACCAGGGTCAGTACTTCAATGTCAAAGCACCAAACTGAAGTTAATGCTATATATGTGAGTTGACGTAAGAAAATGTAATTTAATGAATACTTGTGAACATGATGACAACAATAGTTAGCATCCAAGATTAAGACACAAGGGGGAAGTAGACAAATACCTGTAATGATACCTGTGAATTTTGATGAAAGAGGCTAGACAAACAGGATTAATGTTACCCAGTTTCTGCTCCCAATGACTAGCTAAAGTCTGAAACGTTTTAAAATTGCCAGAGGAAAGATTTTTGTAACAGATGGACAAGCAGGCTGACATTTACAAGAACAGTATGTACACTAAGGTAGCCCATTATGAGAAGCTCAGCCTTTATCACACAGAACACTCATGACCCTTTGCCCAACTCGACACTGACAATCCTGGCAAAGCATACACACTTCATGGAACTTACTTGCATGGGAAAGCATTTCCATTCCCATGAAACTTGCCTGCACGGCAAAGCATTTAAACTTCATGGAACTGACTTACATGGTAAAGCATGTAGACCTCAACATAAACTAATTACACCTCAACATAAACTAATTACACCTCAACATAAACTAATTAGGAGAAATAGTACCGTGTTGGATCGTTGGGATCTGTTTGGAACCCTGCTGGACAGCCTGTGCATGTGTACCCTGTCTCGTTGTTGCCCTGGTCCACAGCAGTCAGATCTGTGCATGTCTGGAAAGCGTCGCACGGGCTCTCTTCACACGCGTCATACTCCTCCTCACAGTCATCCCCTGCAACACATGAATCGTGAACACAAGGGAGACACAAGGAAACACTATCCCCTGTAACACATGAATCGAACATTTTAATAATACATTTTCATTTGATTAATATACTTACCCAATTCACATATAGCAATTTACTTCAGTTTAATGCTAGAACGATGAACTACGCTCCACCCTGGTAAGGGGGGAAGTAACCCTAAATATAGAACGGCCTTGACGGTCACATGACAACGCCAGGTCAAGGCTACCTCCCAACATGCACTGCGCATGCATGCTCTCGCCGCAATGTTTTACTCATTCGCTTGAAGCGCCCTCTTATTTTTAGGGGATCTTAAGCGGGGTAGGCGGGAGGGACTTTACTATGTGAATTGGGTAAGTATATTAATCAAATGAAAATTTATTATTAAACTTTTCGATTAAATTACATATCTAATCCCAATTCACATATAGCAGATTGCTAATTAAGGTGGTGGGGTGCTCACCTATGAGCTAGGCAACAATTGCCCTGCTGCTACCATCGCTGGTAGAGCCTTGGTACCGTCTTGCTGCGCACTGGAAATGTCGCGCAGGTAATAGTTGATAAAAACGTCCTCCGATCTCCAGTGGGCAGAATCAAGGACTTCAGATAATCTTCCTGATCTTAGCACAGCTAAAGAGGATGCCCAGGCTCTTGCCTCATGCGTCCATGCTGACGTTAGAGGGAGAACTGACTGCCTCCCCCCCCCTTTCTTTTTGTGCCACCACTCATACGCTTGTTTGATCAGCGTTGAGACCCATTTAGCAAGAGTTACCTTAGATATGTCTTTGTCTCTAGCCGTATTCATAGATAAGAAAAGAAGCTTCTGCTATTTAGCTCTGATAGGAGCCGTGCGGGACAGATAACTGCGAAGAGCTCTAACTGGGCAGTTAGACATAAGACCCGGTGCCAGAATTCTGCTAAGCGGAAGAATTCTGATTATGGGGGAAATTTGATCAGGCTTCTGGTTTTTGGCTATAAACTCCGGCCTAAAGCATAAAGTTATAGAACCATCCTTTTCAAAAGCTATGTCTCTAGATAAGCCTGAGACAGCATGAATTTCACTGCCTCTCCTTGCAGTGGCCAAAAGAACAAGCAAAAGTGTCTTACGAGTAAGATCAACTAGGCTTGCTAATTGCAACGGTTCAAAATCTTGCGATTTTAAGAATTCTAGAATAAGAAAGAGATCCCATGCAGGAACTGGGGCTCTGATTCTAGCAAAACCTATCGAAGCGCCTTTCAGGACACTAGCAATAACACCACTGAGGTTAATGCTGTGACCTAACTGCCTTAACGTAACCGAAATAGCAGATCGCCTAACTCGAAGAGATGAGGGGGAGCTGCCCTGAGATGCTAACCATGACAAGTGATTAGCCACCTGCATAGAACGCGGGGAGACAGAATTGACCTGATTTTCTGCACACCATTTAACCCAAGCTGTCCAATGTGAAGCGTACACTGAGCTCGTAGAATCCCTGTGCGCTTTTTGAACCAAGTCCAGTGTCCTATTCGAAGCGCCCGAACGACGCAGGGAGCTCCTCACAGTCTCCATGCGTGAAGGAGCAGGGACCGTGGGTTCTCGTGTTGAATGCCGGTGCGTGGTTGCAGTAATTCTCCCTTTTCCAGGTTTAGAGGAATGGGAGGACCTTCTGCTAAGCGGAGGAGATCCGGAAACCAGTGCTGACTCTTCCACGTTGGAGCGACTAGAATGAGGGATGGTCGTTCCAACTCTGCTTTCCTTGGCACTTTTCCAAGAAGTTGGAATGGTGGGAAAGCGTAAGCCGTGAGTCCTGTCCAGTCGACTTCCAGTGCATTCACTTTCCAGGCTTCCGGGTTCGGAAACGGGGATAGTCTCCTTGAGAACCGGGTTGCGAAAAGATCGACTATCGGTTTGTCCGCCTGCACTCATAGCCGCTGGAGAGAGTGATGGGTGATCGTCCACTCTGTGTGGAGTACTTTTGAGTATTGACTGAGTGAGTCTGCCAAAACATTCAGTTTTTCCGGCAGATGTTTTGCTGATAACATGATCTGATGCTGGTAACACCACTTCAGAATTTAGCATGCTTTGAGTGAAAGTGTGTGAGAGCGAGAACCGCCCTGCCTGTTTATGTAGGCTGCAACTGTTGTATTGTCTGTATGAAGACGAACATGTTTGCCTGCCGCCAGCGATAGAAAGCTCTGGAGACCGTGGGCTACAGCCTCTAACTCGAGCACATTGATGTGTGAGAGGGCTTGACCTGTTGTCCACGTGCCTGAGGCTGTGTGGTGAGAGAGATGAGCACCCCAGCCTGATAGGGAGGCGTCTGTGAACAAATCCTCCTCTGGGGGAGGGGGAGTGATGAGGACTCCCTGTGAGATCCATGACTTTAGCCACTGCTCTGTGGTCTGCTGAAATCAGCTTTCTAACTGAACCGAGACCTGCCATCCCTGGGAGGAGGGGTTCCAAAAGTTTTCAAAGCTGCCTGAAACGGCCTCTTGTGCACTCTCCCCAAAGGGACAATTAGTGTGGCCATGGATTCCATTTGACCGAGCACTGAAGCCATGCGCCAGCACCTTGACCGGAGCTTGCTTCTGTGACGCTAAAGATTTCACTAGATTTTGCAGTTTGTCTATCCTCCTCTGTGAGGGGCGGACTGACCCATCTACCGTATCGAACCTCATTCCCAGGTACGTGAAGGTCTGGGATGGCGTAAGTTCTGATTTGGTTTGGTTTACCGAGAAACCCAACTCGCCGGCTTGACAAAGAACAAGCCGAGTATGGGCGCTGCACGCTGCTCGATCCTGATGAAGGATAAGCCAGTCGTCGAGGTATGCTCTGAGTCGTACGCCCTGCTGCCTGACTAGGGCGCAAAGCTGACGTACCACCATTGTGAAAATCCAAGGAGCAAGAGATAGGCCGAAGGGAAGGGCCCTGAATTGGAACAGTTTCTCTCCCCACCAAAATCTCAGCCATTTCCGGTCTGATGGGTGAATGAGGATGTGAAAGTATGCGTCTGTCAGATCTATCGACGTCACCCAGTCTCCTGGCGTGAGTGCGTCTCTGACTGACGCTGGTGTCTCCATTGTGAACTTGATTTGCCTCAGATATCTGTTCAGAGGAGACAAGTCTAAAACTGGGCGCCAGCCCCATGAAGCCTTCGGTACCACGAAAATTCTCCCATAGAAACCTGGGGAGTTGTGATCCGTTACTTCGTCTATCGCCTCCTTCTGTATCAGAGACAAGATTTCTGCTTGTATCGCTGTCTTTGCTTCCATTTTGACGGGAAACTTGAACAGCGGTGGCGCTCTGGTTAAGGGAGCCTTTCCCTCCTTCCAGAGTAGCCTGAACCCCGAACGCACTATAGCCACTATCCACTGACTGTTTACCTTTAGTAACCAGTGTGTAAGGACCCGAGACGAGCCGCCTGCCACCAAAGGCGTGGTGGTTGCATGGGCTAGTGGGGACGCATCATTGGGGTGTGCTTTGCGTCCCGACCCCCTTGAATTGCCGAAAGACGGCTTCTTCTTAGGGTAAGGTGCGCCTCTTCCCCGTCCTCGTGAAGAAGAGCTGGTTTGCGCTGACCTGCCCCTATTCGCCGATGAGGCGGAAGGTTTAGGCGGTCCGTAGCTCTTGCTCTGAGGCTTAGGAAAGCTGTGTTGCGCTATCTTGGCTATAGCTAAATCCCGATTGTCTCGGGTTTGCTTGTGGAGCGCGTCAAGCGACGGCTGTCTCAGAAAGGAACCCTCCGTGAAAGGGGATAACTTGAGAGCCTCAATCGTGGCTTTATCCTGGATACGAGAACCAGAGAGAAACTCTGACCTGCGCGTGTGCCTGCATGAGCATAAAGATGTGCAGCAAGGCGCATTTGCTCGGCTGAAACCTTGGCCAAAGTAGCGAGCAGCGTCGTTACATCCTTTTCACTCGCGTCCTGCCGAAACTCAAACGGATCGAGGGACGTGGTGATGGAACGGGAGAGAGACCTGAGAAGTGTTTCCGAAAGAGACGCTAACTCCAGGTTGAATCTCCCTGTTTCTTCCAATGCTAAAAGAGAGGACTCTGTATGATGAACAGGTCTGTCCTTACTATAGCCATCTTCTCCGAGCGTCGCTAACTCCGGTGTCACCGGAAGCTGCGCGCGTGGTAGAGAGAAGGTGTCTTTGAGATTGTGTGGAAGAACGTTCAACATGAACTTCCGGCTGGCAGCATGCCCAACATAAGAGACGGGCTGTGCGGATGCCAGCCACGGCTGGGCCGACTCTGGTGCCGGACCGTGCGCTGCTAAGAGAGGCACTGTATCCAAAGGCACATACCCTTGACGGGCATGCTTAGCCAGAATCTTAGACATTTCAAAAGCCACTGAGGGAGATTCACGAAACTTAAAAGTTTGTGTTTCTCCCTGTGTTGAGCGGAAATCTCCAACAGCTGACACCACTCCTTCCTCATAACGGAAGCCGCATATTCCGATTCTCCTTCTAGCACGGAAGTGCCGACCGGAAACTCACCGCCACATTGACTAGTATTGTTATAGGCGGTGTCAGCCGGAAGTGAGGGAGCTTGAGAGGCATGTCCTCTGCTAGCATCCTCTCTTGAGAATACTTCCTGTCCCCCGGGCGGAAGTGTGGACCGCTGTGCCGATGTTGCGTCCATAGAGCAAACCGGCACTTGCGTGTCTCCCGTTCTAAGCACAGGCCCCTGCTGGTCGTAACCCTTGCAGATCTCCTGTCTTGTGACGGCTTCCTGCACCCGTGGCGGAAGTGTGGACCGCTGTACCGATATTGCGTCCATAGAGCAAACCGGCACTCGCGTGTCTCCCGATCCAAGTGCAAGCCCCTTGCAGGCCTCCTGCCTTATCACGGCTTTCTGCCCGGCGCCGGGCGGAAGTAGGGAACGCCCGTGCGTTTTTCCCTTTGGGACAGTCACAGTACCTTTAAGGAAGCTGTCGAAACCGGAACTGGATGCATGGTGAGAGGACCAATTTCCGTCTTCACCGGAAGGTTGTACACCGTGCACATCGGCAGACGTAACAGTAGCTGACGGAGTTGCCTTAACTCTCGACTGTGAGCGAGCTTCTTCCGCTCCTGCCTGGAGGGAGAGCAAATGCGCGTTCGCCGAACGCAATTCTGACGAAAACATACATCTCATTTGTTCGCTAAACACTGCAAACATTGCTGACAAATCTTCTTTCTCTGCCGCTTTGCTAGACTTAACCG
Source organism: Littorina saxatilis (assembly GCF_037325665.1). Taxonomy (NCBI): domain Eukaryota; kingdom Metazoa; phylum Mollusca; class Gastropoda; order Littorinimorpha; family Littorinidae; genus Littorina; species Littorina saxatilis. Next base: position 35,463,717 of record NC_090258.1, read on the forward strand.
GCGCTGCCTTACAATCTTGTTTCAGCGCCGGCATTACCGGACTCTTATAGGGTCTTCAATTTCTACCGTGAATGTATTCTGAGAAATTGGCTCGAAAACAGTAACTGTAGGTTTAGCACCCTTGGCCTTCCTTTGCCGCTTTCCTAGACGGGGACTCTGTAGTCGCTGCCTGTCTAGAGCTAGGCTTTTTCTTCCCACTGTCCGCCATACTGGCGTTAGTCTTGAAGAAAAAGTAAACAAAGGCTAACTCGTGGCAAACGAAAGCAATAATACGAGAACAAACTGGAAAAATCTCACCAAATCTCAGCGAAAGCTAAGATACAGACGTGTGCCAGGGTAGGTACTGCCAAGAAGCAGTGGGCTAACAATAGCTCGAGCGTAATCCAAAACACGTCCGCAGACGTCGTCGCTGAAAGTAGGAATGAGTAAAACATGGCGGCGAGAGCATGCATGCGCAGTGCATGTTGGGAGGTAGCCTTGACCTGGCGTTGTCATGTGACCGTCAAGGCCGTTCTATTTTTAGGGTTACTTCCCCCCTTACCAGGGTGGAGCGTAGTTCAGCGTTCTAGCATTAAACTGAAGTAAATTGCTATATGTGAATTGGGATAAGATATGTAATTTAATCATGAACACAAGGGAGACACAAGGAAACACTATCCCCTGTAACACATGAATCGTGAACACAAGGGAGACACAAGGAAACACTATCCCCTGTAACACATGAATCGTGAACACAAGGGAGACACAAGGAAACACTATCCCCTGTAACACATGAATCGTGAACACAAGGGAGACACAAGGAAACACTATCCCTTGTAACACATGAATCATGAACACAAGGAAGACACAAAGAAACACTGCAATGAAGTAAGCAGTTTGTCATATCCTTTCAGTCTCTTTCACTGTTTCTTTATGGGAGGTTCATTCAACTTTGATAAAGGACTCAAAGGCATTTTATATCACAGGTTCACATTACCCCATGCAGTCTTACGCTAGACTGTACAAAGTAGCCAATGAAATAAAGGCATGAGAATGAGTGTGACAAACCAGAGAACACAAGAACATTACCAGTCCATGAAGGCATACAGTCACATGCAGCAACAAGAAATCCTGTGATATTGGTGTTTGTCCTGCTGAAGTTGCATGACCCATGGTTACTGCAGTTGCTACATGCAATCAGCGTGACGTCACGGGTAGGAGACTGCACGTTCGCTGCATCCACAGCATAAAACCTGAAAATGCACAGATCAAGGTCGTGGAAATAACTTAAATGGCAAAGCATTTACACCTCATGGAACTGACTAATTGTGCATGTAGGCTCATCAAATGTATTATTATAGTCAGCAACCAAGTGTATAAAGATTGCGTTTTTTTCTACGCTGCCCCTTTCATATGGAAGAACACCCCTATACCGGATGTTAAAGTCTCTTCCTATACTGCTCGACCTACCCTGAAACTCCAAACAGCATCTACAGTATAACACCTGAATTGTCTGTCATTGTCCTCAAAAGAAATTTCACCGGGCTTGGCAACAACATACTTCTCGACCCATTTTAGTTTTCAAATAATGACATCAGGGGAATGTTTGAATTCTGGTTCTGTCACAAAAGTACAATACTGAAGAATCAGGACTCTGACACTCTGACTGGTCTAACTGACCACGGATTTTTATGAAAATTGATGTGCACAGTTTTGAGGGCATTTGCTTGTATCGTTTGCTATCTAATGATGACGGGCGCAGTGGCGTGGTGGTAAGACGTCGGCCTCCTAATCGGAAGGTCGTGTGTTCGAATCCCGGTCGCTGCCGCCTGGTTGGTTAAAAGTGGAGATTTTTCCGATCTCCCAGGTCAACTTATGTGCAGACCTGCTAGTGACTTAACCCCCTTCGTGTGTACACGCAAGCACAAGACCAAGTGCGCACGAAAAAGATCCTGTAATCCATGTCAGAGTTCGGTGGGTTATAAAAACACGAAAATACCCAGCATGCTTCCCCCGAAATATAGAGTGCTGTTCCTTCTGCGCCGAGCGGCTGCATTTCAGGGCTCTCTCATATTTCGTACTGTGCGCCTTGAGTCGCCTTGTGGTGAGATATGTGCGCGATATAAATTCTCGAATTTTTATTTATTTATTTGCTCGTTTGCAAAAGTTGAGGCAGCACTGACACGGCCTGAGTTTTTCATCAATTTTCTTGAACAACCTCCCAGTCCAGACTATGGGATTGCATTTCAGTTTAGTGTCTTACAAATTCTTTTATGAAATTTCATTCAAAATTATTTTTTAAAAAATCAACTTAAATAACAAAAGTTTGTCATTGTATTCCTGATGACCTCCCGAGTTTGAAAATATTTTTTTGTTTTTGTGTTTGGTTGAAAATGTGCTTACAAATGAAGAAAACTGTTAAATAGCGACTTTCTTTATTTTTGGAGCAAGACTCATACAATAGAAGTTTTCCGGAAATACCTGTCAGGCTTTTTGGCGGTCTGGAGGAGTAGGAGCCCCTGTATCGCAGTCAGATTTTCACTACATCCCGAATTTGTCCCACACTTCCGATCGGCTCTTTCCTGCAGTCGGGACGAGCGACTGACTGTGATGTGTATGCTATGCCGCGTGCGCTAGATATGATACCATTTTCTTTTGAAAATAAAATCATCGGAGCCACGAATCGCAACGAATGGCTTGCTGATCATTCGGGAAGTGTTCGCTAAGCATGTGTGTTTTCATAAACTCATGTGACCTCAAGCCAAACCCACGTGACCTCATCAAAACATGTTGTGATACATATGTTAGCAATCCTTTTGAAAACAAATTCTGAACTCCGATGAACTCGTGAGCGCTGTTATATTGAAGGAAAAGGGTATCATATTGTGCGCGGGCTGCATGGAATACACATAAGTTGGTTGATCGTCCCGATTATGGGATACAGACCGTCCGAGGTGTGCTCTGGATGTCGTGAAAAAGTGACTGCGGTACAGGTGTACGAAAATCATCTATTATCTTTCATTCATTCATCATTCATTTTCATTACTTTATTGTCCCATCGCTGGAAAATTTGGGTTGCTTCCTCCCAGTGGAAAGCTAGCAGAAACAGAGATGCGCTACCCAGGTGTCTACGTGTTTAGGTGTAATCAGCCACCTGCACTTATGGTAGAATGACCGAGGTCTTTTACATGCCACAGTGGCGACACATAAAGTTGACCCGTGTCCGTCCCGGTGTCACAAACTGAAACCTCTGCTGAACAATCCTTCTGATTGCGGTCAATGCGCATGCGCCAATCTTGGACTTAAAACATGCGACCCTTTGACCTAACGAATCATGGGTTAGGGTTAGGATTTGGGTTAGGATTAGGGTACGGGTTAGGGCTAGGGTTAGGGTTAGTTTGTTCACGACCTGACTAACGTCCCCATGTTAGCGCTTGCGCATTGACCGCAATGAGAAGTGTTTCCGAAAGAGACGCTAACTCCAGGTTGAATCTCCCTGTTTCTTCCAATGCTAAAAGAGAGGACTCTGTATAATGAACAGGTCTGTCCTTACTATAGCCATCTTCTCTGAGCGTCGCTAACTCCGGTGTCACCGGAAGCTGCGCGCGTGGTAGAGAGAAGGTGTCTATGAGATTGTGTGGAAGAACGTTCAACATGAACTTCCGGCTGGCAGCATGCCCAACATAAGAGACGGGCTGTGCGGATGCCAGCCACGGCTGGGCCGACTCTGGTGCCGGACCGTGCGCTGCTAAGAGAGGCACTGTATCCAAAGGCACATACCCTTGACGGGCATGTTTAGCCAGAATCTTAGACATTTCAAAAGCCACTGAGGGAGATTCACGAAACTTAAAAGTTTGTGTTTCTCCCTGTGTTGAGCGGAAATCTCCAACAGCTGAAGGTGGTGGTGCAGACGAACCTGTCGCTGACACCACTCCTTCCTCATAGCGGAAGCCGCATATTCCGATTCTCCTTTGTTCAGGCAGAGTTTTCAGTTCATGACACCGGCCCGGATTCAAACCCGTGACCCTTGGATCACAAGTCCAGTGCTTTACCAACTGAGCTATCGGGCCCCTAGTAGCCTTCATCTATTCCTTATCATTTTCTGACAAAAAGAATATATCGTTTTACAGCAGTCCCTCTCATGAACGGACACCCTTGGGCCATAGCAAAACTGTCCGTACATTGTAGGTGTCCGGTCACGGGAGGGGTGACCACACCACCCCCTCCCCCATACACTCACACAGAGACACACAAACAACAGGATTGAGTCTATGCTAATCACTTCTTGTGGCTACTAAACAATAACAATAAACTCCTACTTCTTTAAACGTTCTGTAAAAATGATTTGTATGAAAAGTGTTGAAAAGAAGAGATAAAATAAATCCTCAAGGCAGTGAACACACTCACCATGCACTGACATACGAAAGCAGCCACACAAACACAGCACAGAGGAGCGTGTGCAGATGCTTTGCAAGAATAAGCTTGAAAACCAGTTTGAATAAATAGCAGCAGATAGAGCTGCATGTCATAATCATAAAATTTATTTTCTTCTTGTCTGGCTTTATTGACTGCATGCCGATCATGTGGCATGGCAGTGACTTTTCACTCTTCAGTCGGAAATACACTGTACATAACACAGCTCCCACTCTCCCTGATACCCCAAGCGTGACAACTGATGCTTGGAAATTGTGTGGAAGAGTACACCTCTCTATTTCTCTCCAATGCTCTTCCTGCTGACATGCAGTGACACCGGACACCCCACAGAGTTTATACACCCAAGTAAAAAAGTACCACACTTTGTACTATAGTATACTATAGTAAAAGTACTATGAAATACTATAGTTTACTACAGTAAAAGTACTATGGTACATTGAATTGTACTACAGTATACTATAGTTTACTATAGTACAAGTACTATGGTACATTGAATTGTACTATGGTAAACTACAGTTTACTATAGTACAAGTACTATAGTATACTATAGTACAAATAGTACTATAGTATAGTACATTACTGTGTACTATAGTACTTTGTGGTAAATGTACTATAGTATACTATAGTAAACTGTAGTACAATTAAATGTACTATAGGATTTTGCACGCTTTTGTACCACACTGTACTATAGTTTACTATAGTAAACTATAGTTTACTACAGTACATGTACCACAGTTTACTGCAGTTTACTATAGTAAACTGCAGTACAGCGTGGTATTTTCGTAGCAGTACAATTGTACTATAGTACTTTTACTATAGTTTACTACAGTACAGCGTGGTATTTTCGCCGCGGTACATTTGTACTATAGTACTTTTACTATAGTTTACTATAGTACAGCGTGGTATTTTCGTAGCTGTAAAATTTGTACTATAGTACTTTTACTATAGTTTACTATAGTATACTGCAGTACTTTCTTGTAAAAGTACCATAACCTTCCAAATTTAACGGGACGTAATTGTGACCCTAATTTTTGCTGAATCAATTGTTTTGTGTGAATTGAATGTGTGCGTGCATGATCAGGCCAGTGGCTGCAGTCACTCTGTCACATTTGGCAAGAAAGTAAAGGTTCATCACATGTTTATTTTAATTTTTCGGCCGAGCATTAATAATCAAAATTATGTAACAACATTTCTAAATATCCACTCACATGTAAAAGACACAATTTGTCAATTAAATAATAATTTTAAAAAAGGTGTCTATCTTGCACAGTGAGTTACGTACCAAGCTGTTGATTTTTGGTAAATGTCCCAAAGCAGAGACAGTTTTAATTCAATTTTGTTATAACCCTGTTAACCAGAACAAGTAACAATAAAATGCACAAAAGAGATTTAATTATTATAGCACTCTTCTTTGTGGGAATTCATCTTTAGCACAACACATATTTTATCAAAATTATCTCCCCTTCAGCCAAGTTAATTTCTATGATTAGCTTTGAAAGTGACCATGCCTACATGATAACATCAGTACATGAAAAAAACCTGTAACCTGCATCTGGACGTGACAAGAACCTAACTCTGAACAATCAAGTGAGACAATAATTGTCACTATTATTGACCTTGAAATTGATTAATGCAATATATCAAGCTGACTTGATGTCATCCAACCCTGTATGTGTGTGACTTTACATAGAAAAAGTTATTTAGTTACAAAGATCTTGCTTCAAACACATTGAAAATAATACTATTTCTCTGTTATTATTTATTTTTTTTAAAGAACTCAACCCCTCTGTGAACTTAAAAGTTTATGAGGGTCAACTTGACATGGGTCACATCTAGAGGTCATCCAACTTCAATAGCCTGTGAAGTATCAAAGATCTAGCTTTAAAAACATTTCAGAACAAGAAGAGCAAACGCTCGATCGAGTCACTTTCGCAGTTCTGAATATTATATGAGGCATCAGATGGACAGGAAGAAATTGCTATTCACAACACAATGAGTCACGTTCACATAAAATTTGAGCCCGGTCACTTTTATAGTTTCCGAGAAAAGCCCAACGTTAAGTTGTGTGTTGCCGAACAGAAAAGGCTAGTTATCTCCCTTGTTTTTCTGATAACGTTCGTAAAAGGCTACAGATGTAAATACTTTGATGTAAAGAATAATCCTACAAAGTTTCAATCACATCCGATGAACTTTGTCAAAGATATAAAATGTCTAATTTTTCCTTTGACGCTGACCTGTGACCTTGAAAAAGGTCAAAGGTCAACGAAACCATCGTTAAAGTGTAGAGGTCATTGGAGGTCACGACTAAACAAAATATGAGCCCGATCGCTTTGATAGTTTCCGAGAAAAGTCCAACGTTAAGGTGGTGTCTACGGCCGGCCGGCCGGACGGCCGGCCGGACAGACTAACACTGACCGATTACATAGAGTCACTTTTTCTCAAGTGACTCAAAAATATGAACACATGCTTTTGCAACACATCCTCGATATTTGTCAAAAATGTGGTTTTGAAAAAATGCCACATGTGGTCATGTTTGAAATTGATCAAACCATAGCAGTGTGTTAACTTTGTAAATTCTACCTTGAAAACCATCCAAGCAAACAACAATGTTCAATTCTGTCTACCCATTGTAAGTCAGCCTGATTAGTCACCAGGGCCGGAATGTATGTGTCCAGGTCTATCTTAACCCGGGATAAAAGCTTAGCTCGGTCTATCTATCCCCAGGATATCATCGATACTTTAGCGCAATGCATGAGTCGAGACTACAGAAAAGATAACTAACCCAAGCATTCCCCTCAATCTATTTTTGGCATGGGGATTTCCGAATCTCTGCGCATGATAGAATGTCAAGGTTGTTCTAAATTCAGGAATCCGCGTTCGAAAGGTGACGTCGCTCTGTTCTAAATGATCAATGTAGACGTTGACGTCATGAAAAGCGTGACGAAATGTTTTTTTGAACTGGGTTCCGGTCTTGTTCTCGTGCCATTGTTTTCTTCGCGTTGTTGTTTTCTTGTGCAAATTCACATTAGGTAAGGCAAAATGCGGTCCAACAAGGACATTTGTTCTAGGATTCAAGTGAAGTAAGTTGGAGGGAAAGGGAGGGGCTGGGTGGATCGCCATTTCGACTTGAAGTTCAAATTCGTTTTTAACACCGGCAGTGGTCACACAAATCAGCGCGGCAAAACCGAAAAGTTTTTAACAGTTCATATACATCAAACAGGTTATTCCTGTGTGTGAAAACACGGTTTCTTAGCACTTGAAGTGCGACCGCCGCCATGTTGTTTTTGAACTAACCCCGGGATAAGAGACTTATCAGTTCTCTATCCTCGACACATACATTCTGGCCCAGGTGAGTCAAAACTCACTGAATGTTCAATGGAGAGTATTCAGCATGCAACCAGAAAGTATATAGTGTGGCTTATGTCCCTTTTTTCCAAACAGGGTTACAATCATATATGGCAATAATCAAATGCAATGTTCTCTGTCCTCCACATCTGTTTGATTTGTGATTGGTGTCCAGATTATTTGCTACAGGCATCTGATTAAGTTTATAGTAGCTGATGTCCGGTTCCCTTAGCCAGTGACATATGCTTTCCTGTTCTGTAACTTGTATTCATGTTCGCCGATGGCACCCGCTGAACAGTTCTGGTTGTTCTCTAATGGTATCTGCTTTGACGTCTGTAAGTGGTATCAAGGTCCTTCAGCATGCACATATCTGCCGGGAAGTCAACAGGAGGCTCTCTTGCATATGACACCCACACCGGAGCATGGAATGGAACCTGCAATGACAGCAGTATGACTATGAGAAAGCATGCTAACTGAAGCAAATAGGGCCATACTTTAACACTTTCTACCCCACCTATGTTGACCAAGTTATCTTTAGCCGAGACCAGCTGTGCTGCAGCAGGTCACTCAGAATTGTGGTAACTGTGTAGGAACCGTGCTGGAATGCAGGCGTTAGATCGACATTACAGGAAGTGACTGTGTGTACAAATATATCTGTACCAGGTCAGATTGAGCCATATGAGTGGGTACGGATATATCCGTACCTGGGAGACAATGAGTTAAGAGAATGATAATGAAAGCTAACTTAAAAGTGTTGTGGCTTTCAGTGCATATCTAACTTATAAAACTAAGGGCTCCGAAACAGCTGCACCGACTGAGACGGTGGTGGTGGTGGGCGTTTGAAACGTGCTGGTGCGTGTGTTTGTGCTTGCATGTGTGCAGGCGTGAATGTGTTTATCAGTATATCTGTGTGTGTGTGTGACAATTTATTAATACAATAAATGTATATACATCTATACACACCCAAGAAGATAAGGTGCTCAGCAGGTCTGCACTCATGTACGTTGATCCATTATGTCGGAAACAGGCAGAACTGGATCCTCCACCCGACAGTCACTGCTGCAGTGCTGCTCTCAGCTATAAGCAAGAGAAAGCAGCTTGAGTGTTTCATCGCATATAATTCAAGTGTTTGCATACTCCATAGCACCCCCCGCGGGTTAGGGGGAGTCCCATATTGGTTGGGACGAGAAACAATTTACCCGATGCTTGCCAGCATGTTGTAAGAGGCGACTAACGGTTCTGTTTCTCCTTTTACCCTTGTTAAGTGTTTCTTGTAAAGAATATAGTCCATGTTTGTAAAGATTTTAGTCAAGCAATTTTTAAGAAATGTTAAGTCCTTTGTACTGGAAACTTGCAATCTCCCAGTAAGGTCATATATTGTACTACGTTGCAAGCCCCTGGAGCAATTTTTTGATTAGTGCTTTTGTGAACAAGAAACAATTAACAAGTGGCTCTATCCCATCTCCCCCCTTTCCCCTATCCCATCTCCCCCCTTTCCCCGTCGCGATATAACCTTGAATGGTTGAAAACGACGTTAAACACCAAATAAAGAAAGAAAGAATACTCCATAGCGATTAGCTGAAACTAAGTTTTCTATTTAGCTAAAACTATTAGAGGAATACCAAAGGGGTGGCATATATGTCATCCAAAATGTAAGGCAATTTAAAGTGTGATTGACGGACAGAAGCGTTTCAATGATACAAATAGAGAACACTACATGGCCTACTGTGTGTTACCAGGTTTACAAAAGTAAAAGTGAATATTTCAACATTTGAAAAGCAATAAGTGTAAATCTGGTGCCACACAGCAAGCCATGTAGTATTCTGTTTTCATCCTATGTACCGGAGAGATAACCCATGTAATAACTAAACCATACACCCACATGTGGGAATATCATTGAGGTCATGTCAATTTAGCTAGTCTGGCAGGGACCTCATATTCCACTGCTCATGATTACAAAGTCACAGATGCTAAGTCATTCTTGCAACACTTTTGGGCTTGCCATGAGAATGAAGTTTGTCTCGGAGATTTTGCATAAGCAGAGGAAAATGACATCCCTGTCAGGCATGTTGTTTAAACCAACCTCATTTACATGATAGACACGCCTGTGAAGAGATGGTTCATTTATCACATGGGTGGTATCTCTCAGGTAGGCAGAACAATATATCTAATTGCACCAATTTACCTCAAGTACTCAGCAGGTCTGCACACATGTTGATCCATTAGGTCAAAAAACCACCAGAACTCGATATGTTGCCCAAAAGTCACAGATACCGTGGAACCCCCAACTAAGGATCCTGAAAAAATAATTAAAAATGAAGAGCCAACACTTGTACAAATGATCTGTCTTTGTACATACAAGCACATGCACAAATAAATCTGCTTGCACTATGCTGGCTTATAATAGGCATGTGTAATAAAAATGATTTTGGGGGAGCTTCTCGATTCAACGGGAACTTTTGTTGTTGTCAAAAGCAATTTATGCCTCACACATTCTCTCACTCTAAGACTGAACTATGCATTCAAAATAACAAAGGCTAGTTTGTGAAAAGACACTGATTTAAAACGAAAATTTAAAATCAATTATTATATAATCTGTTCTGGGGCTTTTTTCCAGGTCTTCAAAAATTTCACAAACGATAACGGACACATTTTTCAATCCAATGAATCTTTGCAGCACTGTTGGCCGGACAGAAATGACAGTATGTTGACAAAGCCGTGATAAAACCATAGCCAGTCCTACCTTGGCGCAAAGAAGTATGAATGGTCTCTGTGTACTCTACAGTCTCTGAATGTGGCCCTATGTAAAGCACTTGCATGCTTTTCGCTAAGGCGATTCTTGACAGATTCTTCTGGATTTTAGCTTACTGATTTGCCGTAAATGTGTCTAAATTTATGCCAAAATGCAAACAAATCAGCAAAGAGGCATAAGCGAAAGAAAGCAGTTTGAGCTTCATGGCTTAAACTTAAACCAGAGTTAGTATTGCGTTCTAGTTTAAACAATCCTTGGAGGGTATAGGAACTGCATGTGTCATACAAACTTTCAGGCGATCAAAGTGGGCCTTTTAATAATATAGATACAAATATGTACACACCCAGGAAGCTCAGGCGATCAGCAGAATCTGCATACATGTTGATCATCCATGAGGTCAGAAAATGAGCTGAAGTTGATCCTTCACCCAACAGTCACTGCTACAGTGTAGCCAACCATTTAGAACTCTGAAAAATATTTAAAGTAAATCTATTAAAAAGAAGAGCAAATATTTGTACAAAATATCTGCTATTGCATAATAATGAGGTTGTTCTTTGCTACTGGTGACAAGTGGGGGTCATGCTGCTCACACAAACATGCACATATTTCAATACAGTCCAGGGGAGAAACTGGTCACAAAGCACCCAGTACATAAAAGAGAGATAGTAAAATCACCACAATCAAAGAAAATACTACGATCATTCAATACATGCGAGTTGTTCTTCAGTACTACTGACAGAAAGGGGGAAAAGTGGTCAAAATTCAAATCTTTAGTTTTGTTTTTGAAATATAGCTTTTCAGAAAGCAGAAATACTGCAGAAGCAGAAGTATCTGATGTACATAAGAAAAAATCACTGGTTCACATGGTTCTTAAATAATCTAACTTTTAAAGCTGGTTCTTGTGTGTCTGTGTGTATGTTTGTATGATGACGATAGGACCCGAAACGGCTGCACGGACTGAGACAGGAATTGCAGAGAATGTTCTTTGCCACTCGAGTCGTGTCATAAGGTAGATCTACTTTTGGAATAGTAAATTTGAAAGGATTCTTTAAAAAAACAGCGGAAAACATTATATACCCTGTGAGCTATCGAGGATCCTCCCCGTCTGGGCTGTCGAAACATGGTCTTGTTAAAAGACGTTTTCAAATGGTTAACGGGGAGATACACTCGAAGCACATGTAGCGAAGTTATGTTGCCAAATCATGACAGATCAACATTTCACTACACGGATCGATGCACACAGTCGAAATAGATGTGACTTTCAGACGACCGAAGACTACTTACTAGCAGACGACAAGATCTAAATATTTAGATCAGTGAGAGCAATCCGTTGAAGAACAGTTACTTCGCTTATTCGTCTTCAGTTAAGCTTATTTCCCCTGCCATAAGTTTCCTTGCAGATCTGCAGTCGCGTAGTGAAATGAACTAGTGTCATCGGAAGATTCTTCTCAGTCAATGATCAAAGCACAGTAAGTTCTATGCTGACAAAAGTCACTTTTGGAAAACACGACCATTGACTTCATTTATGAGCCCAAAGGTAACAATATCGACAAGAATGTACGCATTTGACATTAAATGAAACATTCATAGACAGTTTCCAACTCACCAGATATGCCAAAGAGCCTTCATTCGTGAAAAACAATGATTTTAATCCGACAGGTACATGTATCGGAAACAATCTCTTGGTAACCAGCTGCGTTTCTCCTTCGGAAGCGACGTGACGGCGCCACATTTGTTTGTTTATGGCTGTTTATCGCGAAACAACACAGTTGAAAATTGTGTGTAAAATATCATAAATGTGTGGCGTGTAATCTCCGAATCAGTTCATTATCCGCGTTTCGATGGTAATTCAGTTAGCGTGGAGTTACTTTGAATCGAAGGCGAAGGTAACCTGCGTTGCATGTGGGACCGCGTGAGCAAATTTAATTGCAATATTTTATACAGGAAGTAAATTTCAATGATTCTGGTTCAGTCTTGTAGATCTGTTATGCAGTGTTTTGGAAGTGTATCTGCTTTTCTACTATGAAGCACATTTGGAGTGAAACGCTGATCGAAGTGGGGTACCCTATGTGGGACATCAGCCGTATGCAGATTACGCCTCAGAACACTCTCACATTTCACAAAGACAACAATAATTTGCAACATTTCTAGGACTGCATCCGTTTTATAAGATACTATTTAAACAAAAACAGCACAAACACGACTATTATCAACAACACAGAACGGGAGGTAAGTCTTCAAAGACGCACCAAGTGTGCGTTCCCGTTTTTGGACGCCATTTTTGCTAGCATTTTCACAGTAAATCTTAATATTTCCATATTTATTGAATGAATTTGGTATTTTCTTGATTGTGCCGATTCTCCTATCTCTCTGTCATGTACTGGGTGCTTTGTGACCAGTTTCTCCCCTAGAATGTATTGAAAAATGCGTCCGTGTGAGCTGACCCCCACTTGTGACCAGTAGCAAAGAACAACTCATATGGTAATATTAAAATTTATTGTGAAAATGGTAGCAAATGTGGCGACCCAAAATGGAAAAGAACACTAGGAGTGTCTTTGCCGACTTACCTCACGTTTTATGTTGTTAATAACAATCGTATCTATGTTCTTATTGTTTAAATATTATCTAATAAAACAGAAATGTTGCCATTTATTAGTGTCTTTGTGAAATGCGAGTGTGTTTCAAGGCATAACCTGCATAGGACTGATGTCACACTTTGAGTACCTAACTTTGATCAGCGTAACGCTCCAAATGAGCTTCAAAGTAGAAAAGCATATACACGACCAAAACACTGCATTCAAAATCTATAAGACTGAGCCAGAATCAATTAAATTTACTTCCCGTATAAAATATTGCTATCAAATTTGTTCATGCCGTCACACATGATGCGCAGGCTACCTCAACTCACACTGAATTACCCTGGGAACGCACTGATTCGGAGATTACACGCCACACATTGATGATATTTTATACACAAAGTTGAACTGTGTTGTTACGCGATAAACAAACAAATGCGCGCTGTCACGTCGCCATGGAGGGAGATGTGCAGGTTACCAAGAGATTGTTTCTGATACCCGTCTGATTACAATCATCATTTTGCACAAGTGAAGGCTCTTTGGCAGCTCTGGTGAGTTGGAAACTGTCTATAAATGTTTCATTTAATGTCAAAAGCATTCATTCTTGTCGATATCTTTGCCTTTTGGCACATAAATGAAGTCAATCATCATGTTGTCCCAAAAAGACTTCTGTCGGCATAAAATGTATGGTGCTTCATTGGCCGAAAAGACTGGACAAATCTTCCACTGCAGGGATGTCGTTAGGCGTCGGACATCGGACATAGACCGATTTAGAGGCTCAAATGTCCGATTCACATAGCCGCATGGCGGTCAGATGTCCTACGGTTTTGAACTAAGCGCTGGCATTGTCCGATAAGAAATCAATTCCTTCGGACAGCGCGATATTCGTTAATGTTCCTTTCAAGATACACATTTTCAAAAAGCGACCAAAGCGACCAAGCACTCTCGCATACAGGTGCACTGAAGTTGTGCAGTGCGGATCTTGCGTTTGGGTGACACCCGTCTGCAGCACATTAAAGTTAGGAGTATGGGAGACAACTCCAACTGACTAAGTCTTGCTTCTGCTTTTGCTTTCAGTTCGAGACATTTTGACGAAGCGCACTGAGTTATGCCACCAAAAAAAATCTAAAGCCTGCCAAAGTTCAACAAAAGCTGAACACATTTGACTATTCAACGGCATCCTGTGCTACATTAGGGTCAAAAACAGGGGGAAACACGGCGAGTGTCATTCTTGAAAATGAAAAAATCCTGACGTCCTATTGAAATTTCTGAAAGCGGTCAAATGTCCTATTGATGCTGAATATATATCTAGGACATTTGTCCTTTTGGTATGAATTTGTAGCAACATCCCTGCACTGACACTAGTTGCTTTCACTACATGAATTACAAACCACAGATCTGCAAGAAAACTTAAGTTGGTGTCACACGGGCGATTCAATCGTGAGATTTATTCCCGCGATCCAATCAGGAGCTGATCGCAGATCAAATCGTAGGCCAAATGTAGTTCAAACTTGTTGAAGATCGACTGTCCTTCCCTTTCTTTAAACACTCTCGTAAATCACAAAACATCTGCTGAACCTGTTACATGATAATTGTTATACTGACGGGCGCTGTGGCGTGGTGGTAAGATGTCGGCCTCTTAATCGGAAGGTCGAGGGTTCGAATCCTGGTCGCGGCCGCCTGGTGGGTTAAGTGTGGAGATTTTTCCGATCTCCCAGGTAAACTTATGTGCAGACCTGCTAGTGGCTTATCCCCCTTCGTGTGTACACGCAAGCACAAGACCAAGTGCGCACGGAAAAGATCCTGTAATCCATGTCAGAGTTCGGTGGGTTATAGAAACACGAAAATATCCAGCATGCTTCCTCCGAAAGCGGCGTATGACTGCCTTAATGGCGGGGTAAAAACGGTCATACACGTAAAATTCCACTCGTGCAAAAAACACGAGTGTACATGGGAGTTTCAGCCCACGAACGCAGAAGAAGTTATACTGCATCCTACAATTGTACGTATGTGCTGCTGTAATTGAACCAGGCTCCTTTCTGTGCACAATTGGTTTTTGTTACACCTGTGTCAGAATGCAAAATTATCTCATATTTTTTTTAAACATTTTACACATAAAAAGAGCAGCCAGGTCGTTGAGGTTGGTATATTTCCTGGAAGGATTATCCTTTCCCGTGTAAAATATTATATTGGTCTCTCAAGTGATTTACAAGAGAGTGAAAACTGAAATACTCACACATGTTCACTGTCAAACAGAAGAGTGCAAATTGTTCCATGACATTTGCTTTACACCCTTGGAAGTCTCCCAATCATTCCTACTTGTTTTGCAGTTTCACAACCTGCAAAATAACAATCAAACTAAGGTAATGATCTTCTTCCTCCTCCTCAGTCTCTTTCTACAATAGAATAAAGATTAAAAATCTAAACTAAAAGAGTGTTTTAAAGTAGTAATTATATCAAATATAACTGTTAATCAAAACTGCACACAGTTAGAAATCTGTACGTATACAACAAACTTAACAAAAACGAATTCCTATAGAAAAACTGCCAAAACACCTTTGAGAAAGAACAGTTCCAACAGCCAGGCTGCATATCTGCATACACAGCAGCAACAACAAACAACAACAGCTGCGAACGGTTACGTTGTCGAAGCAATGCTAATGCAGCAGAACAAATCAAATCAAAGAGTAAATCATACAACTGAACTTCGCTTGGACCAACGTACAGGGAGGGGGGGTTTGCGGTGTGTTTAGCGGGCTGCGCATGCAAACTGACACAAGATCAAGATGATCATGTGCCTGTGGAAAACACAAACGCAGACCAGCAACAACTAAATAAAGCGTACTGCACAAAAGACATCAACTTGATCAAGATATATATACATACTGCAATGACTCGGTGCTCTCTTGTAACCAGTAAAGCCATTATTATGAAAGAAGAAAAACTGCTCAATAGGAACTTCGCTCGAATGTCGCCATTACGAATCGCAACGAACGCTTCTTTTCTTGACAGACTTGTCAGCTGCTAAGTCACATGACACATTTTCGATCACATGTCTTCTGCTATGATTACATTAGGGTCGCTTGGTTCAGCTTGATGCAAAAAAATGAAACAAGTCGCGTAAGGCGAAAATGCAATATTTAGTCAAGTAGCTGTCGAACTCACAGAATGAAACTGAACGCAATGCAACGCAGCAAGACCGTATACTCGTAGTCCACCGCTCACGGCATAGGCAGTGAAATTGACAAGAAGAGCGGGGTAGTAGTTGCGCTAAGAAGGATAGCACGCTTTTCTGTACCTCTCTTTGTTTTAACTTTCTGAGCGTGTTTTTAATCCAAACATATCATATCTATATGTTTTTGGAATCAGGAACCGACAAGGAATAAGATGAAAGTGTTTTTAAATTGATTTGGACAATTTAATTTTGATAATAATTTTTATATATTTAATTTTCAGAGCTTGTTTTTAATCCGAATATAACATATTTATATGTTTTTGGAATCAGCAAATGATGGAGAATAAGATAAACGTAAATTTGGATCGTTTTATAAAAAAAAATTTTTTTTACAATTTTCAGATTTTTAATGACCAAAGTCATTAATTAATTTTTAAGCCACCAAGCTGAAATGCAATACCGAAGTCCGGGCTTCGTCGAAGATTACTTGACCAAAATTTCAACCAATTTGGTTGAAAAATGAGGGCGTGACAGTGCCGCCTCAACTTTCACGAAAAGCCGGATATGACGTCATCAAAGACATTTATCAAAAAAATGAAAAAAAACGTTCGGGGATTTCATACCCAGGAACTCTCATGTCAAATTTCATAAAGATCGGTCCAGTAGTTTAGTCTGAATCGCTCTACACACACACACGCACACACGCACGCACATACACCACGACCCTCGTTTCGATTCCCCCCTCGATGTTAAAATATTTAGTCAAAACTTGACTAAATATAACAACTTTTATTGGTACACGGCGAGTAGGTGGTGTGCTTTCTGCCAGCTACTGAAGCCGCGCGCGAGGCAATGGGGCGTTACTCTACTCTGACCTTTTATCGGCCACGCGATCAGTACATCCTCACTGTTATCCCCCCCCCCCCCCCCCCCCCCCCCCCCCCCCTCCCCTTCATTTTTCTCCCTATGAATTTTGTGTGTGTGAAAACATGTAACAGACAGTCCCAGGATTCGTATGTTTAAAGTGAGATGATATGGCTATTGGTAAGCAAGTAAAACTGACCATGCATACAGCCTTTATCAATTTATTTTGTTACCTTTTTTCCCCCTCCAAACTATACTTTTATTTCAAATATAAAATTTTCGTTCTTTTTAGATCGGGCCAGGAACTCCACACGCAAATTTCGTATACTTTCGCCGGATCAGTTTTGAAAGTTCCCAAATGTAAAATATGCAACTATGATGCTAGTGACATACGATATGAAAGACAAAACAAATCCTTAGCAGAAAAAAACAATGCTTCAGCGGATGATGACATTATTCAAAGTTGCTGCAGAAAAACAATTTTCTTCTGCAGCGGCATTTGTTTTTCTGCAGAATAACCGAATAATGTCATAATCCGCTAAGGATACAAAACGATAGGGAGAGAAACACAAAGAAAAAGAAGAACAAGTCGCGTAAGGCGAAAATACAATATTTAGTCAAGTAGCTGTCGAACTCACAGAATGAAACTGAACGCAATGCAACGCAGCAAGACCGTATACTCGTGGTCCACCGCTCACGGCATAGGCAGTGAAATTGACAAGAAGAGCGCGCGAGCGGGGTAGTGGTTACGCTATGCTGCATAGCACGCTTTCCTGTACCTCTCTTCGTTTTAACTTTCTGAGCGTGTTTTTAATCCAAACATATCATATCTATATATTTTTGGAATCAGGAACCGACAAGGAATAAGATGAAAGTGTTTTTAAATTGATTTCGAAAAAAAAATTTTGATAATAATTTTTATATATTTAATTTTCAGAGCTTGTTTTTAATCCGAATATAACATATTTATATGTTTTTGGAATCAGCAAATGATGGAGAATAAGATAAACGTAAATTTGGATCGTTTTATAAATTTTTAATTTTTTTTACAATTTTCAGATTTTTAATGACCAAAGTCATTAATTAATTTTTAAGCCACCAAGCTGAAATGCAATACCGAACCCCGGGCTTCGTCGAAGATTACTTGACCAAAATTTCAACCAATTTGGTTGAAAAATGAGGGCGTGACAGTGCCGCCTCAACTTTCACGAAAAGCCGGATATGACGTCATCAAAGACATTTATCAAAAAAATGAAAAAAACGTTCGGGGATTTCATACCCAGGAACTCTCATGTCAAATTTCATAAAGATCGGTCCAGTAGTTTAGTCTGAATCGCTCTACACACACACACACACACACACAGACACACAGACACACAGACACACACACGCACATACACCACGACCCTCGTTTCGATTCCCCCTCGATGTTAAAATATTTAGTCAAAACTTGACTAAATATAAAAAAGGGGGAGTGTATCAATTGAAACCTTTCTGAGAAAACAACCACCCAACCATTATTGAACTATGATGTTCTTCGTGCAGCAGGGCATAAAGCCATCACAAGTCCATCGTCAGTCCTCATCGAGGTGCCGGCTGTGGGGTGTGTGTAGAATCTGCGCAGAAATTAAACAGGCAACCTGAACAGCTGTCAAGCCATTATATTGTGATACACACACACACACACACACACACACACAGTAACTGTACACAGCATTGTGAAATGATTTAGAAGAGAGAGAGAGAGAGAGAGAGAGAGAGAGAGAGAGAGAGAGAGAGAGAGAGAGAGAGAGAGAGAGAGAGAGAGAGAGAGAGAGAGAGAGAGAGAGAGAGAGAGAGAGCACGCCAATGCAATCGTATGTAAGCATCATGTGGTGGTCGAAGCAATGTCGCGGTACACTGTGAACCTGTCGGTTACAGGATTTGAACCCCCCATGAACCCATGCACCAAAAGATAACACAAAAGGAAATATGACCGTTTTCTTTCTTTTTCTCCTTGTTAATTTCTTAGTGACACTGTTTTATGTATTAGGAAAAGCAACTGAGTACGGGGCACCATGCGTTTAGGCCAAAAAAAAAAATAGGTGTGGTTACGGTAACCTAGCCCCAAAAAATAGGGTAGGAAGGTAGGCAATCACTTTTTTTTTTTTAAACTTTTTTTTCTAATGTGTACAAATTAAACCTACTTGACAGGGAAATAAGTGTGCGACTCGGGCGCTTTCGCTTTCATTGCGTTTTCTGGATTCGTTTTTTTTTTCTTTTTTTTTTCTTTTTTTGACAAATGTAATAAAAAGTTATAGGGTCGGCCCCTAAAAATAGGGTAGGTCGGGTTACCGTAACCACACCTATTTTTTTTAGGCCTTATTAATTCTATATTGTGCATTCTATGCATGTAATGTGTTCTATGCATAGAGAATGCATTCTATACGCATAAAATAGCTTTCTTTGTGCATAGATCTAGAATGCATTATCTGCCCACAGAAAGCATTCTTTGCATAGAATGCTTTCTATGTGCATAGAATGTATTCTTTAGTATTATGCATTTTGTATGTGAACCAACAATTCATTTGTATAACATAAATGTTTATTCTCTACGTCGAATTGAATTATATAACAGGGAATGACATTCTTTACATTGAAAGAATTCTATGTTATAGAACAAAATTCCCTGTTATAAAATTCATTTCTATGTTACAGAATTGATTAGTTTGTGATAATACTGATATATCAGTTATCACAGAATTTGATTCTTTGTGTACACAATAATATGAAATGTTCACAATGTATTCCATGTGTACATTATTCTTTGTGCAAAATGCATTCTATGTGCCGCGCCGCAATTCATTCTGTGATCACCATAGAATGCATTTTACAGATATAATTTAATTCTATTGCAATAGAATTAAATTCAACTACTTTTTTTTTTAAACAAAGAATCAAATTCAAATATATGAAATCTTACTCTGTAACAAAGATTCAAATCCTGTAAGTATAGAATTGAATCCAATGTATAGAACTACATTCTATAGCATTTATAGAATAATATTTCATGTTATACAAATAAATTCTTTGTTCAGATACAAATTTACGATTGACACAGAATGCATTCTATGCACACAATGCATTCTATGCGCATATAATGTTTCTAAGAACATAGAATGCCTTCTATGCATATAATGCTCAATATGCAATTAATGGACATATGGCGCCCCCATTTCACAAAGAAACGGAAAAAATGATTTTTATAGCTACTGTAGTTGATATTCATGAACTTGACGTAGTAGCTTTCACTCCAACGTGCTCTGTGGTATTCTGTTGGGAAGCTGCAAAGACCAAATGCAATCAGAAATCGTCTACTGATAGCGCAGCAGTAGAATCTACTGAAAGTGTAGCAGTAGAAGATGAAACTGTGAAGAGAAAATGATGTCGGTAGATCTATACACAATGACTCCCATCGTCCGTTTCCCCGTTCATCAACTCTCTCAGGGACATAGACAGGCACAAACACATAGTATACTAGGGACACACACACACGCCGCACACACACACACACGCACGCGCGCATACTTCATACATTATCATTGAGTGGAGACCCCGAAGTAGTTAACATACATGTGTACAATCTATGATCACATAAACTTACATAGAACTTACCAGCTAGGGTTGAGAAATTATTCTGCCAACTTCAATTGAATGGTTCTGCGTCCACTGTGATTCACTTCTTATCTGTTGACTGGACGTAGATCTAACTCTGGGCGAGAACCGGGTGGCTGAACAGAGGTGAACACGGAGTAAACAGGGAGTGACTGCAAGCGAGATAATAAACTAAGAGTAATACCTAATATACTGGACTCGCAACGAAATATATAAACAAATGACAATGGACAACGTTTCGACCTAAAGGTCTTCAACAGGTAAAAAAAATGAAAACAACAATACATTTATAACAAAACGACTTATCAGAGAAGATGGCGATGCTTCACAGCGCATCGCCATCTTCTCTGATAAGTCGTTTTGTTATTTGTATTGTTGTTTTCATTTTTTTAACCTGTTGAAGACCTTTAGGTCGAAACGTTGTCCATTGTCATTTGTTTATATATTTCGTTGCGAGTCCAGTATATTAGGTATTACTCTTAGAGGTGAACACTTCAAAGTAAAACCAAAGCTGTAAATCAGTCAACAGTGTGTTCAAACAAAACCAAACTGCACATCTTGCTTACCACTCTGGGAAGATCGAGATTCGACCACATGATACATGTACACTTTGTGATTTCCTGATTTCATCCTCAACCGTTTGTTGTGACCTCCCGTTTGTTCACAGATCTAAATGCAAGGAATGGCATTTTCGGCTAGAGAAAAATAAAGATGTTGATACAATCTAATCAACCCGTACTCCTCTGACTGTGTTTTAAATACAACTCTTCAATCATAATTTTGCTATCCATTTTGTCGGACTTTCTAGCAGCAATTCAAACAGAAAATAATGAATGCATGTTGCATTAACTAAAAATATCACAAGAAAAAATGGAGTAGATCTAACGTAACTATGAACAAAAATGACAAGACGTTTCTCTACAACATGCCCACAAATGTTTGATCCCAGGTAGCACTCACATTAGGAAATGGGCTTTTGTTATAACATGGACACAAAAATTATATATATACTGTCTCACTTACCTTGCAAGTGTGAACAAACAAACATGAGTTGAACAGCGCGCTCTCAGACTTTAAAAAACAAAATGGCTGACAGTAACTCACAGTTGTCTGTTTACCGCATTTTACTGTGTGAGCAGAAATGAAGTGCTTGACATTCATTCTTGGAAAAGTTTCCAAAAGGACTAAAAAATGAAATTGAATAAATCATAAATAGAAAAACAGTATTATTCTGCAGATGTATTCATGTTACATGCACGTTTGCAAAATGAATAGTGCATGTCCTTCGCGCAATGATACGTAGTACTTTTTGAATAAAGTACCGGCAGTCTCCTGAAAGTACTACAGTAAGCGTAGTACTTTTACTTCAGCTGTGGTACTTGTACTTCACCAGGGTACTCTCGGTACTATAGTACAAAGTACAAAGTACTCTAGTGTACCACACAGTACTATAGTACATGGTACATTTACTTCACAGTACTATAGTACAAAGTACTTTGTACTATAGTACAATATGGTACATACTATAGTACATGGTACATTTACTGCAGTTTACTATAGTACAGGGTACATTTACTATAGTTTACTATAGTTTACTATAGTACATCGTGTGGTACTTTTTCAGCTGGGCAGCTACCCCTCAACCCCCCCTCCCTCTCTCTCATTCCCTCCAGCCATGTACTGTTTGGGGCTGTGGCCAGAGAGGCCAGCTGCACTGTTCACTCAGAGCAAAACCAGTTGACTGTGTCGTAACTTTTGACAAATCAAGACAACTGAAGGGTTCACAGATTAGGCAACCGACTCACTGGTCAAGGCTGAGGGGAAACAAGAGTATCTTGTCAATGAAAGAGGTTACACACAGACACACGATGCTGATAACTGTGGCCGGTTTTTCACTCTCTTTCGCTCAGGACCTTCATCGACTGTGGTTTCTGTTGTTTACGTCCAACAGACAAGAATAAAGAGCACAGTGCAGTTTCATGTTGGCATCTTTGCATGTACTCCACTCCTGACCAAAACTACCCCCCCTCCTGATGGGTACACGTGCACTCAAGTTATCAGTGACTGTCATCACGCCATTGCGGCTGTGATCTTTGTACCAAGAGCCGGACTGCTGCGTCGCCCAAAACAAATAACGGTTTATGGTGTGACGAAAAAAAGAACAGGGCCGGAGTGCTATGTAAATTATGAGCAGTGCTTCCAAACCCATTTAAAAAATATGACACCACCAGCTTGTTCCCGCATATTGAGCCAGGATTTTTTGTTTTGGCAAAAGGATGTTGCAGTTCCGGAGCAAATGATCAAAATTTCTTTGCGAATTTGCGTTCAAACGTGTTTTTCCCATAATATAACAATGCACAGCTCGAAAATATGGCCAAGAACAAATCTACGGTACTTCGAAGAAAGAAGAATAACAACATTCTTGTAAATTACGACTTGCAATTTACCATGTGCGCTGTAAAATCTCCCTACCTTCAAAGCAGACGAAAAGCAGACATCTTCATTTTCTTCCGAGGGAGAAATCGTTGGTCATAAAGTCTTGCAGGACCCAAACATACTTCTGTACGCTTTTTTTCTTGTCATATTCAGTTGCTTCGCAAAAATAAAATGTCATTGGTTTTCTCAACTTCTCAAGTCAGTCAAAACGACCGCAGAACACAGAACTGGGAAATGACACTGATTGAAATACGAAAGATCTTCGATGACGAAAGTATAAATGACGTCATGTGGTCACACCTATCTCAAGAACTAAGCATCGCTCAGAACCAGCGCCCTTCCATTACAAGGGCTTTCTCTGTTTACTGTCTCTGCCTGTCTCGATCTGTGTCTGTCTGTCTCTCTGTCTAATGGAAGGGCGCTGGTTCTGAGCGACGCTTAAGTTCTCGAGATAGGTGTGACCAGATGACGTCATTTATACTTTCGTCATCGGAAATCTTTTGTATTTCAATCAGTGTCATTTCCCAGTTCCGTGTTCTGCGGTTGTTTTGACTGACTTGACAAGTTGAGAAAACCAATGACACTTCATTTTTGCGAAGCAACTGAATGTGAAAAGAAAAGAAAGCGTGCAGAAGTATGTTTGGGTCCTGCAAGACTTTATGACCAACGATTTCTCCCTTGGAAGTAAATGAAGATGTCTGCTTTTCTTCTGCTTTGAATGTAGGGAGATTTTACAGCGCACACGGTAAATTGCAAGTCATATTGGACAAGAATTTTGTTATTCTTCTTTCTTCGAAGTACCATAGATTTGTTCTTGGCCATATTTTGGACCTGTGCATCGTAATATTATGGGAAAAACACGTTTGAACGCAACTTCGCAAAGACATTTTGATCATTTGCTCCGGAACTGCAACGTCGATTTGCCCAAACAAAAAAATCTGGCTCAATATGCTGGTAGTCATATTTTTTAAATGGGTGTGGAAGAACTGCTTATAATTAACATAGCACTCCGGCCCTGTTCTTTTTTTCGTCACACCCAAAACCGTTATTTGTTTTGGGCGACGCAGCATTTGTCTGTCTCTCTTTCCCTCGGACTCTCTCTCTCTCAGCCTCAGTCTCTGTGTCTCTATCTGTCAAGTCTGTCTGTCTCTCCCTCCCTCTCCTTGTTTAATAAGGAATTTAGTTAGAAAGAACTAGACGTATTTCAGTGAATTTGATTGACTGAATGGTTAATCACTCCTCAGCGTTCTTGTTTTAATAATAATTATTATAATTGAAACTTCACTTTACCTGAGACTGACAGGCCTTTTGGAATCCACAAAAAGTGTGACGTCACCAGTGTTGGAGTCCACATACACAGTTCCATTTCCATCATCGACCACGTGATACGTCAACACGTCATCAGCATCAGGGTCATGCCCTTGCAGATTGAAGGTTACATTCTCCCCTGAATTTCCAGTAACCGTTCCGTTGAAATTGAGAACAGGAACCGTGTTTTCTTAAATAAAAAAAATGTGACTTTCTTTACAAACATATAAAGCCAAACAAAAATATATGTTGGTTTAGGGTAACGTGACAAAAAAAGAGAGGGTCGGTAGGTCGGCTTTTTCATTTTTATTTTATTTTTATTTTTTTAAACTTACTCGATTTTAAAGGGGGTTACTTCCCTTAGTATGGTTCACAAAATGTGCCAACAGGTTTGTTTTTTCAGAAATGAAAAAAAATTTTAGGGTCGGCGGGAAAAAATAGGGTCAGTCGGGTTAACCTAAACCAACATATATTTGTATTTGGCCTAACAGCATTCATGTATCATATGTATCACTCTACATAATACAGTTTCACATATTACCAAGGAAGACTGCTCAGAGGGATGAATAATATTTCCTTCTTTGTGAATGTTTTGCTTCCTGGACAGTTCGTTTCCTTGGTGACCCCGGCATGTAAACTTGGCCAAAAAATTATTGCAACAACTTTCGCACGCTAACAAAAGCGGTAAAACGCAATCCATTTTAGTTCAACTTTATATGCTGGAAAAGGTAATTATGTCCACCGTTCATATCATTTGTCCGATCGGTGGTAATTTGTATGGGCATCCCGTTACAAACAAGGTCACCCCTAAAATCGACCTGACAAAAACCATTGCCCCGTGTTTTAAAATCTGCAAAAAATCAGAATGTGCACTTACCAAACACTTATGACTACCGTTATAAAGGCCATTCAATTTCCAGTTCAGAGCATTTTTTTTTGATGCACCTTACTTCTCTAGTCTTTGTGTAGCCTTTTGACAAAGGCGGTAGGGGTCAACCGTTTCAGAGGCCAAAAAAGAAGTATTTGGTAAGTGTACATTCTGATTTTTTGCAGATTTTAAAACACGGGGCAATGGTTTTTGTCAGGTCGATTTTAGGGGTGACCTTGTTTGACAGGCTGTAACGGGATGCCTATACAAATTACCACCGATCGGACAAATGATATGAACGGTGGACATAATTACCTTTTCCAGCATATAAAGCTGAACTAAAATGGATTGCGTTTTACCGCTTTTGTTAGCGTGCGAAAGTTGTTGCAAGAATTTTTTGGCCAAGTTTACATTCTATTCCCCCAAAAAGCGCCCACTGGTGCAATGAAGTATTTGTCAACACACACACACACACACAATTTTATATCCTAAAGGCAACAAGCACCTGTTTGAGTGAGAGAGTGTGTGTGTGTGCGAGTGTGTGTGTGCGAGTGTGTGTGTGTGAGTATGTGTGTGTGTGTGTGTGAGTGTGTATGTGTGTGTGTGAGTGTGTGTGAGTGTGTGTGTGTGTGTGAGTGCATGTGTGTGCATGAGTGTGTGTGTGAGAGAGAGAGGGGGGGGGAGGGTAGGAGACTCTGATTATTTTCCATTGTTCATTGCCTGCAATATTGCATATCATGATCCTGAGCATCCCAGGCAAAGACGGGATTTCTGCCAGTAAATAAATAAAGGAGTAATTAAATAAATACATAGTATGGATAAATAAATAATCAGTAAATATATACACCAATATCTAAAGAAACAAATAGATAAATAAACAAACAAATAATTACATAAATATAGAAAGCTGAACGAAAGACAGAACGAATGAAAAAACAACAACAAAGAAACAAACAAAGAAGGCGGATAAAAGAATCCGATCTTGTTGACGCTGAATGTGTAGATGTTTTCAGGGGACAACAACCACCACAAGAAAAGTGTGAGCTCACTGGTGACACTCTCTCTGTCATCTGCAGTCTTGGCGGTGGCTTTGGTGGCATTGGCAATGGCGGTGCTCCCTGTGGCCACGTAGTCATAGATGCACGCCACGTTGGTTGCTCCGCACAGATCTTCAGCAGCCTCTCTGCTTTCCGTGGAAACCTCATCCAAAAAGACAGGCCTGAACTCAGGGTGGGCGTAGTCGTTTGGAACTTCTCTCGGTTCATAACGAAGCACTGTGTCGCTGACTGTCACAGCCCCTGGACAGTAGAAACAGCCTCAAACAGTAAAGGGAGGGTCTGTAAAGGTTAAAGTCATGATTATGATTGCTTTTAGCTATAATAATTCACCAGTTTCTCTGACCTGATCAAAACTAATGTTTTGTGTCTTACATGATCCAGAAAAGGGTAGGTCTCCTTGTGGTATCAGCTATGACAAAGCAGTTACTTTCTACACAGGGTATGGTGAAAGGGCGTTCACTTCTAACACAAATGCACTTCTCTTCTCCACAGATTCGTATAGTTGATTTTCACATCTATCATTTCGCTTTCTGATGAAAGCATGAGCATCAGAAACATTGATAACAAAACGACAACAGTAGCACAGAGAGGCTAGTTACATTTGGGTCCAAAGTCTTCATAGATTTGCCTGTCGGTGAGATCAGCACTCAAGGTTGTGCCGTCGGGCAGGACAAAGTCATCGCCTTTGACGTCGTTAAAATTTCCAAGTAGTCCTCTGGTCTTGTTCTTAAAACCCGGTGGCATGCCTATGGATATGTCGAGCGCCTTGAAACCGATGGAAATGGTCAGCTCGATTTCTGAAAATACATGATTTTTTTGTGATGAAAAAAACACCTAACAGATTTCACAATGATATATAACGGCAGGGGCAAAAAAATTTGACATCAAATTCTTAAGGTCTTTGTTCAAACAAAAGAGAAGGAAGAGCTTCGTATACTGACATACCGTGCTTGGGGAGGTCATAAGAAGAAGAAAACAGATCACTGAATTCTAACATACACCCGACTCACTGTTTATACAGATCCAATGACACAGCACCAACGAGACAGCAACTTTAATGATGAAACATTCATTTTCTTTGGTGTCAAGATGGAGGGAATGACTTGTGAATAGAAAAGAAACAAGTCGCGTAAGGCGAAATAACAACATTTAGTCAAGCTGTCGAACTCACAGAATGAAACTGAACGCACTGCATTTTTTCACCAAGACCGCATACTCGTAGTTTCGTCAGTCCACCGCTCGTGGAAAAGGCAGTGAAATCGACAAGCCAGAATAGTGCGGTAATGGTCGCGCTCAGTAGGATAACACGCTTTTGTGTATCTCTCTTCTTTTTAGCGTACTGACTATGTATATGTTTTTGGAATCAGGGACCGACAAGGAATAAGATGAAATTGTTTCTAAATCGATTTCGGACAATTAATTTTAATCATACTTTTCATACTTTTAATTTTCAGAGCTTGTAATCCAAATATAACTTATGTATATGTTTTTGGAATCAGAAAATGACAAAGAATAAGATGAAATTGTATTTGGATCGTTTAAAAAACCCAATTTTTTAATGACAAGTTTCCGATTTTTAATGACCAAATTCATTAATTATTTTTTAAGCCACCAAGCTGAAATGCAATACCAAAATCCGGCCTTTGTCGAAGATTGCTTTGCCAAAATTTCAATCAATTTGATTGAAAAATGAGGGTGTGACAGTGCCGCCTCAACCGTTTTACAAAAAGCCGGATATGACGTCATCAAAGACATTTATCAAAAAAACGACAAAAAAAGTCCGGGAATATCATTCCCAGGAACTCTCATGTCAAATTGCATAAAGATCGGTCCAGTAGTATAGTCTGAATCGCTCTACACACACACACACAGACAGACACACACACACACATACCACGACCCTCGTCTCGATTCCCCTTCTATGTTAAAACATAAAATGTAAAAAGCTTAATGTTTTAAGGAGGTGGACCTGACGTGATAACAATCCCCCCCGAGTTAGCTGCTTTGTGCATTTACTCTGTGCATGGGCGCACGAGGGCTGTTGGTTCTATCATGTGTATGTCATCATACGGTCTGGTAAGTTTTGTTGTTTGGGATATGAAACAATCCACCACCTTTACTGTCTGTAAATTGGTTTCACCTGTATTGCGAAGTCATGCTGACCTGTTCAATCAGTCAGTGGTCTGTTCAATCACTCAGTGCTCTGTTCAATCAGTCAGTGCTCAGTTCAATCAGTCAGTGCTCTGTTCAATCAGTCAGTGCTCTGTTCAATCAGTCAGTGCTCTGTTCAATCAGTCAGTGCTCTGTTCAAGACTGACACCACTTCACCAACAGGTTGACTGGCATCATTCTCACCTGAAGTAAAGGTGACGACAAAGCTGTCATTGGACCTCTTCAACATGTAGCTCTCAGACTCTGCTAGCACCGAGTCATTGCCTGCGTCGCGGAAAGCCGTGCTGTAGTCAGTGTTGTTGCCATAAGCGATCAGAGCTGTTTGGGAAATAAAAAAGAGTCATTCTGTAGGATATATCTTCATAATTAGGGCAGTATAATAAATAATATTCATTTGTCTTGATGGCATATTAGCTATAGAAATTATTTTTATTTGGTAGGAGGAGCATCAATAAACTTACAGTCATTTGTATTTGGGTCAAGGCCAACAAACACTCGGATCCCATTCTCTTCCGCCCCGAAAGCTGTGAACACAGTTGCGTTTGTGAGAGAGCCATTCTCAGTCTCTGCCAATCCAGTTCGACCCTGAAGGGTGAAGTTCAGGTCATCAGAGGTCAAGGTGATCATAGTGTATTCTCCCCATCCGTTGAATGTGTACTCTCCTCCGTCCAGTGTTTTGATGTGAGGGTCACCCCACGTCCATGCTGAGGAACATAAAACAGAACAAAGAAACTGTAAACTAACTGATCATAATCCCTGGTGTGCAAAGAGGGACATTGCCTTTCAAGCAGTAACCACTTTTCTTATATATCAAAAGACAGAATAAGTGTCAGTTAAAAAAGCCGATTAAAAGTGCAATACCTAAAAATCCACACTTACAATCAGATTTTTTGTCAAATTCCAAACTCAAACAAATCTAAATCAGTATGGTTGTTTTGATAGACAAATATAGTGATGATAGTGGAAGAGTAAGGCAGATTCACAGGTAAACAAACGATTCATACAACACTCGCTGTGCATTGTTTAACTTCCGTTTACAATGGAGCAATACGTCACCTACATCCACACATTAACTTTACTGAAGTAATATAGATATTGACTCTTACCAATGTTTCTACCATGAACAATTGTAAAAGAGAGAAAAGAATTGGCAATAGAAAGCCAACACAGTAAAAACGTAGAGTACAACTGATTTTCCTAAAATGTTGTTCAAAGGAATGAGCTGATGATGGATACTCACAGAAACTGAAAGGGATTCTTGTGCTGCATTCACCAACAGGCCGCAGCTCATAGTACATGTTGCAGTAGCGGTCGCTGGTGGTGTTATAGCAACACACGTCGTGGGCCAGGCGATCTTCTTGCTGGTAGTCACGCCTCAGCGACCAGAAGGCTGGGTTAAAGGCGGTGGCTGAACCAGCTTGAGGACCATTGGTTATGAACTGACCAAAACTGGATGACCACCACCACCACCACCAGCTCCACCGGTAGCAGCATTCCTGGTGCGTGGACAAAGAAAGGCTTCATGTAAAGATTTCACTCTCGAGATCGACATTTCAACACCGTTTTCTATTGCTCTTGTGAGATTGACCCCCATGAGTTTAGTCAAAAAGGAGCTTGGACTTATCTGAGGAATATCCACAAGGTACAGCAGTCCCTCTCATGAACGGACACCCTTGGGCCATAGCAAAACTGTCCGTACATTGCAGGTGTCCGGTCACGGGAGGGGGTGACCACACCACCCCCTCCCCCATACACTCACACAGAGACACACAAACACAGGATTGAGTCTATGCTAATCACTTCTTGTGGCTACTAAACAATAACAATAAACTCCTAATACTTCTTTAAACGTTCTGTAAAAATGATTTGTATGAAAAGTGTTGAAAAGAAGAGATAAAATAAATCCTCAAGGCAGTGAACACACTCACCATGCACTGACATACGAAAGCAGCCACACAAACACAGCACAGAGGAGCGTGTGCAGATGCTTTGCAAGAATAAGCTTGAAAACCAGTTTGAATGAATAGCAGCAGATAGAGCTGCATGTCATAATCATGTAATTTATTTTCTTCTTGTCTGGCTTTAGGCCCTATTGACTGCATGCCGATCATGTGGCATGGCAGTGACTTTTCACCCTTCAGTCGGAAATACACTGAACATAACACAGCTCCCACTCTCCCTCACTAATGCCTACCCCAAGCCGTGACAACTGATGCTTGGAAATTGTGTGGAAGATTACACCTCTCTATTTCTCTCCAATGCTCTTCCTGCTGACATGTAGTGACACTGGACACCCCACTGAGTTTAGCCAGCTACCCCTCCACACCCCCCTCCCTCTCTCTCACTCCCTCCAGCCATGTACTGTTTGGGGCTGTGGCCAGAGAGGCCAGCTGCACTGTTCACTCAGAGCAAAACCAGTTGACTGTGTCGTAACTTTTGACAAAGCAAGACAACTGAAGGGTTCACAGATTAGGCAACGGACTTACTGGTCAAGGCTGAGGGGAAACAAGAGTATCTTGTCAATGAAAGAGGTTACACACAGACACACGATGCTGAGAACTGTGGTCGGTTTTTCACTCTCTTTCGCTCAGGACCTTCATCGACTGTGGTTTCTGTTGTTTACGTCCAACAGACAAGAATAAAGAGCACAGTGCAGTTTCATGTTGTCATCTTCGCATGTACTCCACTCCTGACCAAAACTAACCCCCCCCCCCCTCCTGATGGGTACACGTGCACTCAAGTTATCAGTGACTGTCATCATGCCATTGCGGCTGTGATCTTTGTACCAAGAGCCGGACTGCTCTGTTATCGATTTTGTTGTGGTGAAAATTTGACGATGGTCTGTCCGTACATTGGAGGTATGACCTGCTGTTGGGACCGAAAATGAGTGTACGTCCGCGTCCACGTTTTGCAGGTGTCCGTTTAAGGGGGGGGGGGCAAATATAGAAGGAAAACACTCCGTGCCGAGCAAATGTGTCCGTACATGTCAGGTGTCCGCTCACGCCGGGGGCCGTTCATTGCAGGGACTGCTGTAGTGAAAACAGTATTGAGCTTTGTATTGACATACTATTTGCTTGTTGATAGCCCACACGTTTTGATTTGATTTTCTTGTGTGCTTTTTTGTTTTTTCTTTGTTTTTTCGTGTGTTTGTATGTGATAACTATGACATGATATGCTTTATCTGCAATTCTGCTGAGATGTGATATATTCTGGTGGCTACTTTGTTGGTTTTTCAGTGTCATTAGGATTTGATACCAATTCTTATTGTGGAAATATCTAGATTTTATTTGAAGTTTTATGTTTCATAACAGTGGCCCACGTATGCAATCCACCGGGTAAAAAGAGTATGTGAGGTGGACACGATGTGAACGTGGTAAATAAAAAAAAAATAAAAAAAATAAAAAAAATAATATATATAAATAATATATATAAAACATCAGAAATGGTGAAAGAAACAATTGAAAGTCAGCAGAGACTTTCTTCCGAGAGAATAAGTATCCCTTCACAGACAGCCTATTGGGAGCATCAGACCCTCCTCAACGGGTACCGAGATTTACCAATGAAATCACAAGGAAATCTAGTCCTGAGGAGGTCCATTGTTCTTGTACCTGGACGTATTTCGACATTATTGTGTCTCATCAGTGGTCAGATGGTACTGATAGCAAGAGTTGTCAACCCATGGTATCCAACTAAGAAGCAAACCACTCTCTGAATGGTAGCTTCTGTTGGCATGGGAGACTACCCTCATCTGACAACCCCAAGGGGATATCTGTGAAGGGAAACACTTTGATTTAAGGCCAAAGTGTGGAATTGATATTTATTGAGAAAGAATTTAGAAATTTAGACAAGTTTTAACCAAGAAATTAGGTTAAAACAAGGGAAATTTGAAAAAGCCTAAAAGGAGGTAACTCTGTACCAGCCTGCAGATCCAGAAATGTAGTATATATATATGTCACAGTGGAAATGAGAATCCAGTGAGATTCCGAATCGCACTAGTGGAGATTGGAATTCCAGTTTGCACTAGGGCAAACTAGAATTCTCATCTCCACTGGATATTTGTTGGTGAAGATTGGAATTCCAGTTTGCCCTAGTGCAAACGGGAATCCAGTTTCAGTGGAGATGGGAATTCCAGTTTTCACTAGGGGAAATAGGAATTGGGGGAAATAATGTGTTCAAAGGTTTATAATTGTTGTTAAAACCATTTCATCTTGAGTCACTCATGATTTTAAGGCTTACTCATTTCAGGTATTGAAATGCAAAAATAAAAATAAATATTATTGAATTGATATAATCGAACAACACAGAGTAATTGCGCACAATAAGGTTTTATTATCAATATCATTAAATCATATCACAAAGTTAAAAGCTTATAAAAGATGAAGCATGAAAGGTAGGCCTATCTATGCTACATGCCTTCACACACACTCCCACACATGCATGCACTCACGCACACACACAAACATGCCTTTTTTGCTTTTTTTTCATTTCACTGGAAATCCATCAACAGTTCTTGCAAAATGTGCTTTCTGGGTGACATTTTGTACAGCAGTCTATGTTTGCTTTTCGGCAATTGCACCGTTTCGTTAGACAGTTGCCTTGCACCAATTTCTTCCAATTTGAACTGTTTTTGGATCCAGTGTTAAAATGTTGCCATCTCTCTCTCTCTCTCTCTCTCTCTCTCTCTCTCTCTCTCTCTCTCTCTCTCTCTCTCTCTCTCTCTCTCTCTCTCTCTCTCTCTAAAGGCGTGCTCCTTCACAAAATCCTTTCCGGCCATGCTCCGAGTGCTTTCATTACAAAATTTAAAGCCAAACCAAGCCGAAAATTCAACGTCCCCATTCCGCGGATAGATCTCTTTAAATCAAGTTTAGCTTATTCTGGCAGCGTTTTGTGGAATTCTCTCCCGGAATCAGTTCGAGTCCCAACAAGTCTCAATACTTTCAAAAAACACCTCTCATTACATTTAATGTCAAATTACGAAAAGTCACAGTGATGGAAGACTTCGTTCTGATTATTTTCATATTGATCATATCTGTCCATAAAGCATCAGTGTTTCATAACGCAAGAATGTATGTATAGCCTACAACGTGTATATAGTCATGTGAATAGTTTCTCTGCCTTGCTTATCTTTTGTAATTGTTTTACGTATGTATATATATCCTCCCTTCTTTGTCTCTGTTACTTCAGTATGGGTATATATGTTGTATTTTTATAGCTCAATAAATACATCATGGACTCAAAAAAATATATGATAGTGCAGATTCCGATTTGGGCGAAGAACTACTTTGCTCCCGACCTTTGACCTCGCGCCGAACAATGTGACACATTTGTATGAAGTTCCAAAATCGTATTGCACGGCTCAGAAAACCATATCAGTTGCACGCAAAAATGAATCTCAGAACTGATCTGATGTATGAGATGCAATAAGCAAACGTTTCTTTCATTATGAAAGCAATGCAGGTGGGAAAAAACGAACATTCAACTTACAAGATAACCAGATGCTAGCGAACCAAAACAAAAACACGAGTACCCTCCCCTTGCTTCGTTAGCAGACGACTTTTGAGAATCTGTCAGACCGTCCTTACCTGGCACGGTTGGGCTTCGCTATCATCAGCTGTTTCACGTGTTTTGCGAGCAAGTCTACTCTTTTGCCTGGCTCTGCAGTAAGTCCACATTGGCGATGAAGGTATCTAAGAACTTAACATGTGTGTATTTTTCCGTAATCCAGTCATATTCTTTCAAAATGCAATCAAGCGGCGGTGACAGACTTGGGTCCTGTTTTCCTCGCACCCATACCAGTTTAGGTTCATGCAAACACACTCGCAAAACATGTAGATACATTTCAAATAGGGAGCAAATGGTTAAATCTACATATGTGTTCCCTAAAATTTGCTTCTCTGTCAATAAGACTGCCAAAGGCTCGTGTCTCCCGATGATATTCATCCGCTGGGTCTTGACTGAAATACAAGCCATATAAAAAACCACTCGTGTTGTAACCTATACATAGTGTGTGTGTGTGTGTGTGTGTGTGTGTGTGTGTGTGTGTGTGTGTGTGTGTGTGTGTGTGTGTGTGTGTGTATGTGCGAATGTGTGTGTGTGTCAGTGTGTGCGTGTGTGTGTAAGTGAGTGTGTGTACGCAGTTGGGCAAGCACTCTGGTTGGCTCACGTAAGTGTAGCCTATGCGATGCTAACTTTTGTCTGTCTGTGCGTGCGTGCGTGCGTATGTATGTATGTATGTATGTATGGATGTATGTATGTATGTATGTCTGTGATAGAAACTTTAACATTTGACTGAACACCGAAATACTAATTTTACCTGGTTATTATCAAGCAACAGCTTCAAAGTATTGAAGCAATGATCAACATTTTTTTTCGTACAGCTTCAAAGTATTGAAGCAATGATCAACATTTCGTCGGCACGTATGTACGTAGTTAAAGTGTGTATCCAAAGAAAACGGGTGGTGGGGGGTTTTGGGGGGGTAAAAACAGCTGACTGGTTTGTGTCGTGTTTGGTATGTAGACCAGGTCAGGGGTCAAGGTTGGGTCAGATCGCGTGAAGGATTGTGGTATAGATACAGTTATCATCGAGCTGCAGTTCGCCGATTCGGAGAAGACGACTCATGATTTCACATTGTTCGGTTTCGTAGCTCCAGAAAAATAGATAAAGAAGATAGCCTACCAAAGGAGATTTCCTACAGGTTAATCTGCACAGCGTGTTTCCAGTGTCTGCGCGAGGAAGCGCTGTCGAAAGCGCAGTGTTGATCTGGCCATCTGGCAGTCGTGTCCCAGTAAGTAGGCTACAGACAGACAGATCTAGATCTAGTGTCTCGCACTCTTGCACCGTATCACTTATGCTTACTGTGTGTGTGTATGTGTGACGGAGTTTGTGTCACTGTTTGTCGATTTCTTACGTGAGCCTTGAAGGCTTCGCCTCTTGTTTTTGAGTTGGAATGTACTATGTATTGAATGTACTCAAGCCAAGCAACATCCCTGTGTACTGCACGTGGTTGTAATAAAATCTGATGTCTTATGTCTTATGTTTCTTGGTTTGCCTTGTTCTGGTTATTGCTTGATTTCTTTAAGTGTGCCTGCCTCTCTATATTTTAAAAAACAAGAAGAGAAAATGCTCATACCACTCACCTTTGTTTGACTTAATATGAATCAGAAACAAATTATCGGCTGTAACTGATACATACACACACACACAGAAACAAAACCGACATCATAGTAAAACTTCAAAACATTAAAGAAAACAATAATTATCTGTCATTTTACCCAAACTCCATCTTGATATTTTACCAGGGTCAACCAGACTTCTATGTCATACCTGGAGATCACTAAACCTCGGAGGTGTGTTTTAAAGCTCCAGCCTCAAAACATTAAACACAATAATACTTTCTGTTTTAGACCTATACTTGACCCAACTGCAACCTTGAAATTTGACTAGGGTCAACCAGACTTACTTCATATTCCATTTAATCCCAGAAGTGCATTCAAAATTCAAAAGCTCCAGTTCTATAAACATTAAAGGCACAGTAAGCCTCCCGTAAACCATCACAGAGCTCCCCGAGCGTCTAAATACAGTACAAGCATACTTCCATTTGAACGCTCACCGAACGGGAACATCCTGGCTGCTTTCTGTCGAGCGTGAGACATTTTCCAAGAATTTATTTTCGTAGACTTGTTCCGTTAACAACAACGGCGCCTCGTTTTTGCGCTAGACCTAACTTTTAAAATCTAAATAATAAATTGACAGCTTGTTACACAAACATTCTTTAATCATAAAAGAATTCGTTTTTCATCAAGACAAGATCAGAACAATTCGAAGTTGTGAAAGTTTAAAAAAAGAAAACCCCGGAAGCAGGGTCACGCAAGGGTCGTAGCAGACGACGGCGGTTTATCAGTGCAAATCGCCGTTGCTCTCAACAGTCAAAATCCATCGCTAGAGTTCTTGTGAACCACAGCCGTTGTTTCGTGCATAAAAAAACGTGCTATTGTAGATAAGCTCACGTCGAGTCGCATTCAAATGACTAACTATGACGACGGCATTGTGAAAAGGGAAAACTGGATCACACGGGTTCACGATGGCTCAGGGGTAAGATAAACCACGCAAAAATAAATTCTTTGAAAATTGTTCGCTCTTTACGGAGGGCACCTAGGATGTTCTCAATTGGTGAGTGTTTAAATGAAAGGGTGTTTGTACTGTGTGTAAAATCCTGACCGTATCTGTGATGGTTTACGGGAGGCTTACTCTGCCTTTAAACAAAATATGATTTCCCTACTTTTTCCCCAAAATTTGACCCTACCATGACCTAGAAATTTGACGAGAATCATGTGTCATGTCATGAGACTTGTGTCATGTCTGAATTCCATCAAACTTTGCAAGAATGTGAAGTTTCAATTCTCTACATCCAAAAAGGTTCAAGAAAATAATTAAAAAAACTGTTTTTATCCAAACATATATGACCCTGTTGTGACCTTAAAATTCCACCAGGTTGAACTCGCATCATGTCAGAGGCCATTAAACCATGGAAGTGTTTGATATATCAAGGCTATACTACTTAAACATTTGAGAAAACCCCAATTTCTCATTTTTTTAATTGAACACAAACCCGTGCACTTGACCTTGAAAGTTGACAGGGGTAAACCAATCTTAAGCTACTCTTACACTGTGCCGAATTGCCCTTGCGAATAGCATTTTCCAATAATTCACAATGATCGGGACATGGTCGCAAGACATTCGTAAATGTTCTTAACCAGTCGCCACCATTCGTCTCTTGTTTTGAACATAGCAACATGTTCCTAATATTCGCAAAGAAGTCATATTCTTAACTTTTTTGCAACGTACTTGTAAGATTTCGCAAGACATTCGTAATCATCGCAATGTATTCGTAACGCTCGCAAGGCATTCGCAACCATTCGTTATGCCTGTCTCACACTGTGCCGAATATCCTTGCGAACATTCGTAATCATCGCAATGTATTCGTCAGGCTCGCAAGGCATTCGCAAACATTCGTTATGCCTGTCTTACACTGTGCCGAATATCCTTGCGAATATAGATTCGTATGCATTCGCAATGATCAGTAGACATTCGCAAGCACTCGCAACCATTCGTAAGACATTCGCAAGGATTCGTAAGGCTTCGAATGGTCAATATTTTTCCTGTCCATTAGTCTCTTTTTTTGGCCAAATACAACATGTTCATATACACATTTCTTGCGAATGTCTTACGAATAGTTGCGAGTGCTTGCGAATGTGTACCGATCATTGCGAACGCCTTGCGAGCGCTACGAATACCTTTACGATGATTACGAATGGCTTGCGAATACTGAAGAATATGCATTCCTTGCGAATATGAGGAGCATGTTGCTAATATTCGCAACAAGAGACGAATGGTGGCGAATGGTTAAGAACATTTACGAATGTCTTGCGACCATGTCCCGATCATTACGAATTATTGGTGAATTCTATTCGCAAGGGAAATTCGGCACAGTGTAAGAGCAGTATTACGAACAATGCGAATTGCATAATCGCTTTATTCGTAAAATGTTTGCAAGCACTCGCAATACTCGCAAGGCCACTCGCAACGTTCGTAATAGATCCGTATATGGATTCGTATACAATCGCAATGATCGGTAGACATTCGCAAGCAGTCACAACCATTCGTATGACATTCGCAAGGAATCGTAAGCCTTCGATTTTTCTTCTGTTTTTTCCTGTCCATTCGTCTCTTTTTTGGCCGAATACAACATTTTCATATTCGTAAGGATATTCGGCAGAGTGTAAGACAGGCTTCACATCATGTCTGAAGGTCATCAAACAATAGAAACATGTGACATTTTAAAGCTCTAGCTTCAAAAATGTCTCCAAAACAAAAGCTCAACGACAGACAGACAAATGCTGCTGAATACTATGACTCACTGATTACTCAGGTGAGCCAAACAATATGTGGCAAAGTTAATCTCAGCTGTTCAAACCACCAAAACAAATCATCAATTGCTATCAACCTGTCTTATACGTAATCATATTCACTTTGCAAGAGGTTCTCCTGAAGAGTAACCGTCAATCGATCTGTACACAACCACTGAGGAATTTATGGTCAACCAGAGAGTACCACTTTTAGACGACATGCAATACTAACCTTTCCGTGAGGAGCAAACTGTCTGCCCCTGCCCACAGTCATCCTGAAACAGAGCACGTTATAGCCGTCCCTCCACTGAGAGAAGCGCCAGTTGCCCCAGATAAACCACCAGCTGCACGGACACTGGGGCAGACGTTGAAAGGCGGAGAGGCGCGCGTTCTTGAGTGGCAAGTTGCGTGTATACCAGTCCTGGCACTGCTGGTCAGCACTGTAGCTGTCCCCCACAGGGTAGATCCACATCCCGTAGCGACCTAGAACATATACTCTCTATACATGTGCAGCTTAAAAGCTAATAGCTTAAGGTCACTGAGAGAGGGGGGAGGGTGGTGGGAGAGGGGTGGGGGGGTGGGTGGGAAGGGGGGAGGGGTGGGAGGGGGGGGGGGGGGGTTAAGCGTTTCACAAACTTGTACATGTACTGTAAACGTTCCACAAAAAGACCACTTTAGGATTTTAGAAGAAACTGACCTTTGATTCTTGAGCTCCTTGCGCATGACATTTATGTTTATTAATGTTATCACTGATTATCTTTCAGAAGTTGGAAGGTCACAGTGATATGCAACACTCTTTATTGGACCTGGCTGTGTCACCTATTGCAGGACAAGTATTGCATCTAAACGTCTCTCGGTTTGAGGTTCAAGGTAAGGTCAAATTAGGAGGGAATGCGTTCCAATTAGTATGCCGACGTTTGATCCTGATAAATCAGCTACATGTATAAACCCTTCGGTGTCGATATCAACTGTAGATCAAGATGATAACATGAACTAGTGAAACCAACCAGTGTTTCCCTTGATTTTGTCCAGCCTGGTAAAGGCCTCTGCGGTGTGGCTGTACACCGAGTCAATGACCTGGCCTTGCTGACCGTCGGAGAAGCCAATGACCAGGGGCTCATTGTCCAGCACAGACCACTTCATTCCTCCCAGCTTGTAGTACACCAGTCCAAACGATCGCCTGCCGTCCGATATCAGAGCTAGCTGCACCGTAGCTTGTTCCGCCTGTCAAAGTGTGGACATGAGAATGAACTTTTCAGACCCTTCAGAATAGTTATTGTATGATGTGAGTGAAATGCAGAGGGAGAAAGAGACACCGAGAGAGAGAAACAGAAAGACAGACAGCCAAATAGAGAGACAAAGAGAGACCTACAGACAGACAGAGAGAGAGACAGAGACACAGAGAGGGAGACAGACAGAAAGGCACACAGGCGGATAGACAGAAAGAGAGACCTACAGAGAGAAAGATACAGAGAGAAAGATAAAGAGAGAGAGAGTGAGAGACCGAGACAGACAGACAGAAAGAAAGAAAGAAAAGATGAGGAAGACACACGCAGGGGTCTTGCAGAGGGGAAAAGGGTCATACTGCTAGATTCGTCATTTCATTTTAATTACATGGAAACAGATTTCACATGGAGTACTGGAAGTCGAATGCACGCATAAAAGGTTTATGTCGACAACACAAGCACTGTGTTATTACCGCTGCATCCGGGCTGTTGACGTGCGACACGTTGTCCCAGGTGACTACCAGGACCAGGCTAGCGTTGTACTGCCTGTACTCACTGAACTCGCGCACCTCAGCACTGGCTTTGGTCAGTGCTGCTGGGTCCGTGTGGAGCTGGTAGTACACACCTAAAACAGTTAATAGACATATTGACTCAACGTTAAAAGAAGAAGAAAGAACCATCTTCAGAATTCTATCTCACGGCAACACTGCCATTCAACGAATTCTTAGGAAATTAAACAGTCAGATTCATTTGACTTTGAAACGAACAATAGTGTGAAACAAAAAGTTTACCACTTCTTTTTTATAAGAATGCGCGCGTGCATGAGTGTGTGTATGGGAGTGTGTGTGTGTGTGTGTGTGTGTGTGTGTGAGTGTGTGTGAGTGTATGTGTGTGTGTGTGTGTGTGTGTGTGTGTTTTCCTGTAAAATGAATTGTGAGCAGTGATGTAATGGTTCCCTATGCATGAATATATTTCTGACACACTCGTTAGTTGATTGGATATTGAAAACATGCGACATTTCTAGAATCATGAGTAACTCTCTCTCTCTCTCTCTCCATCCCTCTCTTCGGGACATTTTGTGCCCTTCTTGTTTTAGTTTGTTATTATACGAGTCATTATTCTGTCCACTACTGCCTATTACTTTATCACTGACTGAATGCCTACTCAGGCTAAATCTATGCCAGATTAAATCACACACAAAGCAAAAGAAAATAATATACCCACCACCATTATTTTCAGGAGAAGCAATGTCCGAGTGATAAGGGCAGATCATGGCTTTGTGTTGCTTTAGTTTCAATTTCCTCCCTTTGTCTCGTTTTCCGAAACTGACGAGACCTTTATTGGCGATCTGATAACAAAATCATGTTATTAAAAACCGATTACATTTCTGTAATAAGGTATTGAGGTACACATAACCCTGTAGCCATGAACAAAATAAAGTACGTAACTCACACATTTATTGCACAGAGTTGCACTTCACGGGAGTGAAACAATGAAACAAGTTAGCCAAAAAATGTATACATGTACACAAGACATACACACAAAAACATTACAAAAATCGACCTTCCGTATCAACTGACCATATAACTTAGCAACAGCAAAGCAGTGTCTTAATCCAGAGTTGCCATTTGTGCTAGAGTCATAGTGTCCCCTTTCAGGGAACCGACCTAGGGTCAATGCAGTTGCAAATGACCTGGATTACAATATTGGTCAATATTGGACACAGCGATTTAACCGCTTTGTTGTCAAAAAAGCACACACACAGACAGATGACGTGCAAATCCCTTTCTGCAGCTTCATTTTAGAGTCAGTTCAACTTTCAACAACGCCAAAACGAACTCACGAACAGTTTATAGTGCAACTGATCTCCCACAGGAAAGCCAGTGTCCACGTAGATCCTTTTGCTTTTGTCGTGAGCGCGTCTCAACACAGCGTCTCTCTGGTCCTCGCCATAAGGATACAGGTCTGAAAGAAGCGGTGGCCATAGCATGCTTGTTCACCAGTATGTAACCACACAAACTAGCTAGTCTTTCACACTTGCTGTGTTCAACCATGGCAACACAGTGGATTCACATGCAGAAAAACCCCACACAAAATGGGCGAGAGAGAGAGAGAGAGAGCGAGAGAGAGAGAGAGAGAGCAAGAGAGAGAGAGAGAGAGAGAGAGAGAGAGAGAGAGAGAGAGAGAGAGAGAGAGCGAGAGAGAGAGAGAGAGAGCAAGAGAGAGACATAGAAAGAGAGAGAAAGAGATGGGGAGAGAGAGAGAGACAGAGAGACAGAGAGAGAGAGCGATAGTGAGGGGGAGAGAGCAAGAGAGAGAGAGAGAGAGAGAGAGAGAGAGAGAGAGAGAGAGAGAGAGAGAGAGAGAGAAAGAGTAAGAGAGGAAAAGAGAGAAGATAACATCACATCACATCACATAAGATGACAAGAAACTGGGGAATGCAATGGAGGAGGTATTACATGGAAATAATAGAACGTTTTCTTCCAGAGAGTGGACAGGAATAAAACATGCGTGCGTGTTAGGCGCGTGTTTGTGTGTGTGTGGATTTGTGGGTGCGTTTGTGCGTGGTAAATATGATATAGCACATGCTATGTTTGTGTTAATTTAATAAATTGCAGTACTCTATGGTAATAATTATGTTTGCTTTTTTAGTGTGTCAAAAGTGTGGGTAGTAAAGATTTTACTTAGATTCATGTTTCTATTGTGCAATATCCCTATTAGTACTACAGATGAACTGGACAATGTAAATGCAGTATCATGTGAAGTGTGTGTGCTTGTGTGTAAGAATTTCGGTGATTACTTTGTATTTTGTTGTGCTTGAATGTATTGAATGTACTTAGAAGAAGAATTAGATAAAAGCTTGGATGTGCTTTCTTTCACTAGTAAATTTTAAGGGGCTTAATTGCCTATATTGAACATGAATTGGTTTATACGATTCGAGTTTTTACGCCCTCACGGCTTTTGATGTATGCGTGTTTAGGTGGTATCAGCCATCTGCACTTATGGTAGAATGACCAAGATCTTTAACGTGCCATTGTGGTGACACGGGGGTGGGAGATGGATACCGTCTCTGGGTCTGCACATAAAGTTGACCCGTGTCCGTCCCGGCCCGGATTCGAACCAGCGACCTTTCGATCACAAGTCCAGTGCTCTACCACCTGAGCTACCCGGGCCCCCTCTTTCACAAAAGTGACTGTCTTCTTTTATATATCGTCTGCTACGCGTTGCAGTTCCAGGCGTGGTGTGCAGGTGACGTCATAGCTACCCGTGCAGGTATACGTCTTGGCTACACGTAGTGCTTCTCGACCTCTGTATTACGACTCCCAGCAATTCAGTACAACATTGAGCATGTCAGTGATGCCACTCACCGTACTGCCTCGTCAGCTCATCTGAAAAGGAAACAAGTCGCGTAAGGCGAAATAACAACATTTAGTCAAGCTGTCGAACTCACAGAATGAAACTGAACGCACTGCATTTTTTCACCAAGACCGCATACTCGTAGTTTCGTCAGTCCACCGCTCGTGGCAAACGCAGTGAAATCGAAAAGCCAGAATAGTGCGGTAATGGTCGCGCTGAGCAGGATAACACGCTTTTCTGTATCTCTATTCTTTTTAGCGTACTGAGTTTGTTTTTAATCCAACCATATCATATGCATATGTTTTTGGAATCAGGGACCGACAAGGAATAAGATGAAATTGTTTCTAAATCGATTTCGGACAATTAATTTGAATCATAATTTTCATATTTTTAAATTTCAGAGCTTGTTTGTAATCCAAATATATATATGTTTTTGGAATCAGAAAATGACAAAGAATAAGATGAAATTGTTTTTGGATCGTTTAAAAAAAAAATTTTAATGACAA
Organism: Littorina saxatilis; assembly: GCF_037325665.1. Lineage (NCBI taxonomy): Eukaryota > Metazoa > Mollusca > Gastropoda > Littorinimorpha > Littorinidae > Littorina > Littorina saxatilis. Next base: position 35,507,333 of record NC_090258.1, read on the forward strand.
GTTTTCGATTTTTAATGACCAAATTCATTAATTATTTTTTAAGCCACCAAGCTGAAATGCAATACCGAAGTCCGGCCTTCGTCGAAGATTGCTTTGCCAAAATTTCAATCAATTTGATTGAAAAATGAGGGTGTGACAGTGCCGCCTCAACTTTTACAAAAAGCCGGATATGACGTCATCAAAGGTATTTATCGAAAAAAAAAAGTCCGGGGATATCATTCCCAGGAACTCTCATGTCAAATTTCATAAAGATCAGTTCAGTAGTTTAGTCTGAATCGCTCTACACACACACACACAGACAGACAGACACACACACATACACCACGACCCTCGTCTCGATTCCCCCTCTATGGATTGGATTGGATAAGATTTACAGTCCAGTGAGGTTACCCTCATGGAAATTCGGGCTGCTTTCTCCCCGGGGAAAGCGAGCTGCCATACATACGGCGCTACCCATATTTTTTTCCTGCATGCGTGTGTACGTACACACGCATGCAGGAAAAAAAATATGGGTAGCGCCGTATGTATGGCAGCTCGCTTTACCCGGGGAGAAAGCAGCCCGAATTTCCATGAGGGTAACCTCACTGGACTGTAAATCTTATCTTGTATGTTAAAATATTTAGTCAAAACTTGACTAAATGTAAAAAAACGCATAGCTGTTAATTCAGGAAAGTCAGTTTATACCATAACTTCTGTATGCTACTGCTTCTAAGTTTTGACACTGCTTAGCTACCATTCAGAGAACATATGAGAACAGAATGTGTTATGAAAGAAAGAATCGGAATGACAAAGAGAAAAGCCTAGCCTTCCAGCTCTTCTTTCTTTACTCTCTACAGATTCATGCAACTCAGACATTTTGGGGGCATTGTGCACATAATTTGTGAGCGAGGGAAGGAGTGGGGGGATTGAAAGAAAACACCACGGAAACACTCCACAGTTGACAAGTACGTGAACATACCTGAGTAGGGATCATAAGTGAAGTAGGAAGCTGAAAATCCTTGAAAAGTGATGATCCAGTCAGATCGGAACTCCACCTTCAGTCGGTTTCCGGTGGAAGTGATGGTGTCTGGTGCCGACAGTCCGCAGTATCTGAACGTTGCACAGTATAATGCGAAAGCATGAGGTATGAAGGTCAACAAAACCTAGATTCAAAGCTCTCGCTAAAAAAAAAAAAAATTGAAACAAAGTTTGCTCCTTCTTGACCTACACATGAGCCTGCTCAGATCTTGACGACGATTGATCAGACCTATCATCATGTTTCAAGATCACCAAGTTGTACAAATGATTAATATGTAGAAGCTCTGGCGTTATCCAGGTGCATTTCCTGTAGGTTTTCTCGAGTCTCGTTGGAGGTCATGTGACACTTTGCTACACCCGCAAACGTATTTTTATTACCTAAACGTTGTTGATCTAGAGACGTGCTGACACAAACATTCACACAAAAGTGCAAAAATAATTGCATGATCACTTTAGTCACTACTTATGAACCCTGATAACGCCAATGATGTGGCAGTTTCGCTGTTAGTGTACTAGAGCTAGTATGTTCTATCTCCTGCTGTGTAGTGAAGTAAAGTGTGCATTTGTTCAAAGCGGCGTCCATACGTACGTAGTAGCACTTCAGTCTTATCAAAGTGAAGTTGAACTCAGTTGTTTACGGCAGTCTCGCGTAGACACGAGAATGAGTGTGATCTGTTTTCCCACAGGAAAAGCACCCGGGGTGAATTTCCTGTATACAGGGTAAACACCAACAGGAAGTGCACCTACAGGGAATGCGCCCACTTTTGGTCGACACATAGACCCCTTCTGCCAAACTACTGGTCGGCCAGCCGGCCATGCAGAAGAAATACACAAAATTTACAAAAATTAACCTGACTTACTTGACATAAATAGGATTTTATTTATTGGTTTAGAACATTGTCAATTCAAACACAACATATGTATATATATAGATTTTGATTCCAGAAAGAACAATCAATACAATATTATCATTATTATTTATTTACTTTTCTGCAATTTCAATTCCAAGTAACATTTAATTAACAAATGTCAATTCATTTTGAAGCTTCCAAGCTAAAAATCCAATGTTTGACCAAAATGTGAATAATGCGGTCTCCACAGTGCCGTCTCAGCTTTTTAAAAAGTCAGATATGACGTCATCAAAGGTTTAAAAAAAAAGTTTTAAAAGGGTGTGGTTGTTACATCAGCAAGAATTTACATGTACAGTTTTATTTACTTCTGTTTATTAGTTTTCTGGGAATCGCTCAACACACACAACCTCAAAAAACACACATGCACACAAACATCCTCACCTCCCTCTCAATTACCAGTCTACTGCAATATTTTAAGAGGGGATGTTTAGACTTTAGAGCGACTTGCATGTACCTAAGGTTTAAAAAAGTGTTTGGTTGTTTTTTTTGTTTTTTGGTCAGTTTACAACAAATCATTTGGTATGCAGAGAGATGTAACCAAACAAACTCAAAATTAATTGTACAATTGTGACAGGGCGACCAGTCACCAATTATAGAGTAAAGTTTTTGTCATTGTCCAGTCTAGTGTTTGTAGTTCATGTTGCCGATCGCTTTATGTTTTGTGTAATGCCATTATCTGTTCAAAGTTAAATTTTGAGATGCACATGTCCAGTCATCGGTAGATCCTAAGCGCGCTTAGCCATCTGTGTCCATGTTCTGACTAGTCTTTGATCCTTTGAACTCAAGCCGCTCTCCTAGGAAGAGACGGGTAGCCGCTGGCCTGGAGGTGGTCAGTTGCGTAACTGTTATGACCGACCCGGGGTAGCCGCCGATAACACGTGCATGTGGTAATGCTTGATGCGCTCAGATCAAAGCCTCGTTAAGAGGGTGTGAATTCCTTTTAATTGGAACGGATAAATCAGGAAAGCTGCCAGCTGTGGTTGGAAGGTTTTCGGGTAGGCGAAGTGGAGGAGAGAAGAAGATGTTAAACACAGGAATAAAGTTTGCCATGCCAGTAATCTGCTGTCGTCACAATGTCATTGGTGTGTCCGTGAGTGAGTCCTAACACATCATCAGAGAAACAAAACATCAGAGTTTTCCGAACCTCCTACACAATTAAACACAAAAAAGAAGTAAATATGACCTGCCGATGTTTTTTAGCACATACCTCGAAAGTGTGATGTGTGATTTATGTCAGCTTTTCCCCGAACACCGTCCCATATAATTATGCAGATACAAATTATACAGTGAAAAAAAGAGAGAGAGAAATAAGCCAACTAGACCACAGAAACACAGTAAGTGACTCACTTCCCTCCGATTCGTGTATCCCCGTCATAGACGTAGACCCAGTCCCAATAACACCTACTGGGTCCCTCCAGGGTGAAGCTGTCAAAAGTCAACTGGATCACGTGGTTTTCCTGGGCCACGATCTCCCAGCTGCAGTCCATCCGGTTGGGGTAGTTGTTGGGGTACAGGGGACTGGTGAAGCTGCCTCGCTGCTCTCGTAGTTCAACAGAACCGCAAGCTGAAGGAAACAAAGACCCACGTATCCTGATTAGATAACTGCAGTGTGATTATATCCTGGGTACTATTTAACCTTTCATCAATTCAAGGTGGCCGCATGCAGTATTCTGCCATCTGTGTTGATTTTTCATTACATTTAGTCAAGTTTTGACTAAATGTTTTAACATAGATGGAAAATCGAAACAAGGTTGGTGGTGTATGTGTGTGTGTATGTATGTATAGAGTGATTCCGAGAAAAGTACCACACCGATCTTCATGAAACTTCACATGAGAGTTCCTGGGTATGATATCCCCAGATATCTTTTTTCATTTATTCGATAAATGTTTTTGATGACGTCATATGACATATCCGCCTTTTAGTGAAAGTTGAGGCGGCACTGTCACGCCCTCATTTTTTAACCAAATTGATGGAAAGTCCGGACTATGGGATTGCATTTCAGCGCGGAAGCTTAAACATTTGTTGATTCGTTTCCTCAAATTTGTCATTAAAATCGAATTTTCAGTAACAGATTACAAAATGATTGCATTGTATTCCTCATCTTCATGTTTACTCCAAAAATGTGCTCAGAATGAAAGAAAATTGGTTCAGTGAGTCTACGGTCGCATGCTTTGAGGAGACGAGTGTGACCTGTCTCGGTCTTCGGGTATGGTTAGCCGAGACTAACAAATGTAGTCTAGGCAATGACTGGTTTTGGGTGTTTTTTTGGGTGATTTTTTAATTTGATGCTGACTGACTAAATGTTTTAATATCGTTTCACGCGACTTGTTTTCTTCTTCTTCGTGTTTGCTTTCTTTAAATACAAATGAAAGCAACAGCCTTTGATAATTTAGAGAAATCAGCTCGGATATATGCCTCTGTGGTCTTCTCAGATACTCGCCCCATCCATTTTCCACAGATTTGATACAGAGAGAAAGGCCATGGCAATGCAAATACGTTTGACCAATAAAACCTGTACAGGTGCTCTTACAATACACTGCACCGTAGCTACAAAACATAACAATCTAACACAACACAACGTTGAACAAATTACAAGGGTTTTCTCTAGTGTAGGTAGCACTGAACCCAGCCATCGCATCAGACCCATCGGTGACATAGCGAATCCACATCATGTTCTGTGATGATGTCAGCGCTTGAGGAGTGGAAGTGCCACAGAAGCGTTGCCCTAACAACGGAGCGCCATCAAATCCACCATCTCGGACCTGCAATCAGGAGCAGAATGACACAATCATGGTTTACAATACCGTTTGTCATTGTTCGTGTGTATATAAATGTGTGTGTGTGTGTTTTGATGACCAGCAATATACTGTCTGACTTTGCTGTATGTGGACGCGCATGGAATTTATACAATATAAATAACTTTGTTGTCAAGATGAACTGTAATCAGCCTTGCGACATCAGGCTTAATGTCAAATCTACCTGATCTAAAAGTGCATTTAAATTGTGTAATGCGAGTGGCTTGGGAGTATCTGTTTCAATAAGCCGTGCTCTGGTCTTTCTCCAAAAAATATTTAGAACATAAATTAATTTATGATAAAATCATAAAAAGTGTTAAGTCAAATGTCAAAGTTTGCCACGCTGCAAATCCCATGCACGCACAAAAGCAAGCACGCTCCTAATCTGTTCTAACCCTGGCCTCTCTAATCTCCACTCTCACACTTCTTTCTCTCATCTACAACCTCCCCCCCCAACACACACACACACACACACACACACACACACACACACACACACACACACACACACACACAATGCCAGACTCGGACAGAGAGTATCACTGACGTGAACCGCAAATGAATTTGATTGTCCACAGGAGAACAAGCTTGGACAATCTCCACGTTACCAGCAGACAAGTTTCAAATGACGATAGTTTGTCTGCTGGCTGTGGTTGGACTTAGTGTACATTTTTAATGTGAGAATCTTGATACAACCAGTTTTCGTGTGTTACCTGCAGAGATTTCTTACCTCCACATGGTGAATCTGACAGTCTGTTTCGTCGGTTCCAAGATGAAAGCTGCTGAATTCCAGCTTGACGATGTAGCCCTGCCATTGTTCTATGATGAAAGTGCAGTCTTTTATTTCCCCAGAACTATTCGATGACTGGATTGTTCCGGACTGTGATCTCCATGTACCTCGGTGTGTTTCCTCACACACTGCCAACACAAGACAATCTGACTGAATTGAAACTGTCAAGTACAAAAATCAGTACATTTATAATCACTGGAGCGGTGTGATGCATCTGGCAATAGCAGATCACACGTCAGTTTGTTTCAAAACACACACATCTGACTGAGTTTGAGCTCAACTTCCTCACAACAAGCAAGTGCCCAGAAGACAAGAAGTTAATACGATGAGGAAAGGAGGGGTGGGGTGACGAGGGACTGAGGGACTGTTAAATCACAGCGTTGCATATGGGCCGTGAACCTGACATTAAAGGCACAGTAAGCCTCCCGTAAACCATCACAGATACTGTCAGGCTTTTACACACAGTACAAACACCCTTCCATTTGAACGCTCACCAAACGGGAACATGCCCTACGTAAAGAGCGAGCAATTTTCAAAGAATTAATTTTGCGGAGAGAGTGTCAGAGACAATCGGACTGTGGTGCGTTTTGGCGCTTGACCTAACTTTTAAAATCTAAATAATAAATTGACAGCTTGTTACACAAACATTCTTAAATCATAAAGAATTCTTTTTTCATCAAGACAAGATCAGTACAATTCGAAGTTTTGAAAGTTTGAAAAAAGAAAAGCCCGGAAGCAGGGTCACGCAAGGTCGTGGTTCTCGTAGCAGACGGCGACGGTTTATACCAAGTTCCTCTGAACAGTCAAAAGCCATCGCTAGAGCTCTTGTTATCATGGGGGCCTCCTGGCCCCCATTCATACGGATAGTTTCGAGGTTGACCATGGGCAGCGCCATTTTGTTGTGAAAACGTCATCAGTTTGTGTACACAGGAAGTTGTGACATCCGTCACCCTTTGGGAGGGTGAAGGCAACATTGTTCATCAGTAGAAAGCTGTGAAATCCGCCACCCTATGGGAGGGGTGAAGGCAAAATTGGTTATCACTGAGTTTGTGTAACACAGGAAGTTGTGAAATACGTCACCCTATAGGAGGTGTGACGGCAAAATTGTTCAACAAAAACATCATAGGTCGAACTGTGCAGGGTCAACCGCAGCAAACTCAAACCATTCATCCTATACTGCATTTGAGTGACTTATATACCGACATTTTTGGCTCACGTAAGTGTAGCCTATGCGATGATAAACTTTGTCTGTCTGTGCGTGCGTGCGTGTGTGTGTGATAGAAACTTTAACATTTCCGAGTCTATGGATTACGTCAGTCTCGGTCAAAAGTGTTCGACGTGTGTGATAGAAACTATTTGAAGACGTCACATTATGACGTAAGAGGGTTAGACGTCACGCAAAGGAATTACTGAAAGTCTCGGTCATTGTTATTGTGAGCGGGCCGAGACTACTTGGCAGATCCAGGGTCTCGCTTTCTTGCACAGTTTCACCTATGCTTACTGTGTGTGTGTGTGTGTGTGTGTGTGTGTGTGTGTGTGTGTGTGTATGTGTGACGGAGTGATTGAGTTTGTGTTACTGTTTGTCGATTTCTTACGTGAGCCTTGAAGGCTTCGCCTCTTGTTATTTCTTATTTTCAGCACAGGTGTAGGAAAAAATCATGAACCAAAATGTTATTTGTTTTCTAATTTCTAATTTGTTTTACAAATGTGACCATGGTCTTTCAAACATACAGTGACATTAAACATTGTTATGTTAAAAAAAAGAAAAAAGAAAAAAAGCTTTTGTGCACAAATCAGAAAATACATTGTACATTTTACCTACAGGCCAAACAGTGTCTGTGGCAGCAAAGGACCCAGCAAGTTGCACTGATCTATATTTTTAGATCAGTGGCAAGTTGTCAAGAATAGGCGTTTGCATTTGTATGTGTCCACTGATAGTAGGTTTGGTTGTGATCAATCAGAATGATGTGGGAATAAAAATGTATGACAGTTTGGCATGATGACATGTAATTCACATATGCTGAAATGTAATATTATACATGATATAATATTATTATGGCTGTTGCCATGACCATGAACCCCAAGAAAGGTTTAATGTTATGTAAAATCAAAATACCAAAATCAAGCACCTATTAATCTGGTCTACGGCGCGGGAAGATTGAGGCCTTCGTAAACGTTCAACGTTGGCCAATAATGATTTTAACAATGTTGTGTCGTTTTGTATTATGTTTTATTTTGTTGATCAATTGATAAATATGTCTTCCCAACATATTACAAATCAAACAGAAATAAAGTCTTAGAGAACTACAATAATTATTGTTGTCGTCAAAACCTTGCAAGGCCTCAACCGTTCTCACGAGATCAGTTACATTTTTTCTCTCTCTCTCTCTGCATATATGTCTTTGTCTGTGTCTCCCTCTGAGTCTCTCCGCTTCTGTCTTTCTATGTCTGTCTCTGTCTATGTGTGTGTGTGTGTGTCTCTCTCTCTCTCGCTCTCGCTTTCTCTCTCTCTCATCTGACTCTTGGCACACAGGTCAAAGCAGAGGTTAACTTGAAGGCACGTGTACCTAGCAGGAGGGGGGTGATTTCTTGAATTAGCTGAGGGCGGTGGTGAACATGGGTCTCAAAGCAGAGGTTGGGCTATTTTTAGACCGTCAACACAGACAGTACAGCGTCGTCAATACCCGCGTCATAGACCTATATATTAGTCTAAATATAGGTCCCTGCCCGCGTGAAGGAAATCGCTCACCTTCCACGTCCAAAACGTAGTGATATTATTGACACGCCAGATTAGCGCGGTAGCGTATTGTGCTAAGCAGGAAAGCGCGCTTTTCTGTATTCTTTTTAACTTCGCAATTTCCGGAAAACATCCACTTTCACTTTGAGACTGTTCTGTTTACATTCGACACTATCAAAACCACTTTGCATTGCAATACTGAAATACTTTTTTCTGTGTTCGAAAGCTACAGCCAATGGTTATTATATCCCCTTAGGTACAGTTTTATAACATTATTGGCACATGTAAACAATAGGAATTAATTAATGAACGCTACGAAAAGGGCAGCCTTTAACCTCCCTGTTAATGTTGTCACTCAGCATTTTTTTTTTAATTCTCATCCACACTTTCAGCACTCCCCCCACCCGCCCTCCCCATCTCAGATGTAATTTGTAAATGACGTTTTCAGCCTTCAATCCACTATTTAACATAGTAAGTCAAGCTTTTCAAACCTTATTGATAATTGCTTTGATGTTTTGCTGATGTTCAGTTTATTTTTTAATGAAGATCTCGATCATGGTTCAAAATTTCATATTGTTTTTTCAAAAACGTGCGTGTGTTCCATTTCAAACTAACCTCACTGATGTGAACTCCATTATTACTGTCACATCTGTTTTACAAATTACACCCATAATCCAAACCAACGCGCAAACACACACACACACCACAACTACACACATATTATGTACTCGTTACCATTAGCCAACGCTCGTCACAACACTGTTTGACTACGAAGCAGTCTCTTCGATCATCTCTGCGCTGAGTCGGTCACACCTTTGCTCACCTCTGCCAACAATCTCAAACGTATCCTTTTTTTTCAATCACTACAAAATTATCATACAGCTTTTTATGTCTCACTAAATTATAAATCAGATGTATGTGGTTGTTTGTTGCCTTGAATGCCCCAAGGGGCAAAAATGAGTGTTTTTTCCATACTAATTAGCCTCATTTGCCTAAACCATATGGGAGTTATCCGTCCTTATAGAGTTAAACAAAATATATATATATATATAAATCCCATGCTAATTTCAAATACAGCGTGTTGCTATTCACTTCAATATAATAGTAAATAACAATCAAGAAATAACGAAGTCATTAAACCACAATTTCTCAGATATTTACACTTTTCATTTTGTTTCAATTCACACCACAAAACATACACTTCGCCTTTTGCTATTCAGTCTCAAGTCTAAATAATAATAGTATAAATCATAACTAATTTTCTTCACACCATCATAGACATAATGTTCACATGTTCTTTGTACAATCGTTGGTTTTCACAATAAATATTGCATTACTGTAATTGTCTTCTTTTTCTTTAACAATGTCTTTTCAAAAACAAAACTCAAAGACCACAAAAGCTATTGCAACCTACTCCTATCTCTCGTCTCTCCGTCTTCCTGGGTACAATGGTCCCTATAAGACTTACATTCAAATGCTTACATTTCCATGCTACCCACATTGTCAAAATACCAATAAATATTCAAAACAAATGTTAACTACTACCTAACTTCATTTCAACCCACACCCATTATTATACACACATTTCACATTTAAACCATTAGTCGGCCCCCTGTCGATATTTATGTCGCTGCCCTACACGCCACCAGGCGTGAAAGGCAGGAGTGAGTGAGTGTCGATATTTATCGACTAAGTTCCTTGTGAACCATAGCCGTTTGTTTCGTGCATAGTCAGAGGTACTTAATAACATGCTATTGCAGATAAGCTCACAGCGAGTCGCATTCAAATTACTAACTGACGACTACATTGTGAAAAAGGGAAACTTGATCACACGGGTTCACGATGGCTCAGGGGTAAGATAAACCACGCAAAAATAAATTCTTTGAAAATTGCTCGCTCTTTACGGAGGGCACCTAGGATGTTCCCGTTTGGTGAGCGTTCAAATGGAAGGGTGTTTGTACTGTGTGTAAAAGCCTGACAGTATCTGTGATGGTTTACGGGACCGGGCTTACTGTGCCTTTAAGCTTTACTTCGACCACTATAAGTGTTTTACTGATTTTCGACTGCAGTGAGACTCGGCGCCGTGTAACCTCTACACCCACCCCGCTTCAGCTGAAATACTTACACGAAGTCCAGTTTGCCCGGAAACCAGATCTTGAGTTCTGTGCGTTGCTGACAAAAGTGACACTCATAACGTCATCTGTTGATGTTACGTCAAACGGCAAAGCGTCACCACAGAGCCTGTCTAGTCTGCGGTTTGGTCTGGACGATTGAGGACCTTCTCTCAGCTGACAACATAAATACACACATCAATTAATCAATCAATGATTCAATCAACCAACCAACCAATCAATCAATAATTCAATCAATCAATCAATATGATTCAATCAATCAACAAACCAAGTAGGCCTAATCACTCAATCAATCAATCAATCAGCAAGCAAGAAATGGGAGATTTTGATACGGTTAGCTCTTATATAGTTCTGTTTGTGACATAGCATTCTGCTACTTTTGAAGACCACGGCCTCCTGAAGGCTCTCGGCACATCGTCCTCTGGAACGTGCAGTTGATACACGACTTAGTGCCAACTGAAAGGCTCTCGGCACATCGTCCTCTGGAACGTGCAGTTGATACACGACTTAGTGCCAACTGAAAGGCTCTCGGCACATCGTCCTCTGGAACGTGCAGTTGATACACGACTTAGTGCCAACTAAAAGGCTCTCGGCACATCGTCTCCTGGAACGTGCAGTTGATACACGACTTCGTGCCAACTGAAAGGCTGTCGCCACATCGTCCTCTGGAACGTGCAGTTGATACACGACTTTGTGCCAACTGAAAGGCTGTCGCCACATCGTCCTCTGGAACGTGCAGTCACGTTGATACACGACTTCGTGCCAACTGAAAGGCTCTCGCCACATCGTCCTCTGGAACGTGCAGTTGATACACGACTTTGTGCCAACTGAAAGGCTCTCGGCACATCGTCCTCTGGAACGTGCAGTTGATACACGACTTCGTGCCAACTGAAAGGCTCTCGCCACATCGTCCTCTGGAACGTGCAGTTGATACACGACTTCGTGCCAACTGAAAGGCTCTCGGCACATCGTCCTCTGGAACGTGCAGTTGATACACGACTTCGTGCCAACTGAAAGGCTCTCGCCACATCGTCCTCTGGAACGTGCAGTTGATACACGACTTCGTGCCAACTGAAAGGCTCTCGGCACATCGTCCTCTGGAACGTGCAGTTGATACACGACTTCGTGCCAACTGAAAGGCTCTCGGCACATCGTCCTCTGGAACGTGCAGTCACGTTGATACACGACTTCGTGCCAACTGAAAGGCTCTCGCCACATCGTCCTCTGGAACGTGCAGTTGATACACGACTTCGTGCCAACTGAAAGGCTCTCGGCACAACAAGACAGAGGAGATGCACAACAAAAATTGCTTGTAGACAAAATCTTTTGTGTATTTTCTGAAACTTTTGAAAGCATGAACTGTCTAAGTAGAAGAAAAATATAACGACTTTTATGGTTTTTGAGAAAAAGACATTTACCGTTCTAAGAAGCAAGGTACGTGTCGGGCGTACGATACTGATTACGACAAATTACAACTGCTTTGAACAACCCGTTTTAAAAAAAAAAGGTTCTGAAGTAAGCTAATACTATCTGTCCAGTTCTTCGTATTTTGTCGTATGTTGTTGCGTGCATTGCATTCTGCCCGTGACAGTTCATCATTTTTGGTGCTATAGTGAGACTCGATCTGTTCTCGAGTGAACGTGATAAGACGGTTTTCCGTTTGCGTTACGACATGTCCTACACCCTGATCTTTTGCTTTGAATGAACAGTAACATTTGAAAGCCAGTTAAGTACAACTGCACTAGCATGGTAGCGTAGAACGATGTATTTCTCGTCCATTTGACCGAATACTATTTTATTTTGGGCGGTCTTGAGATCTATGCATCATCGATGTAAAGAAAGCCGGGCAGTATCTAACATGTCCGCATTTTGAAGATCATGTTCGTTCGGGTCAGCGATTTGTGTATGAATATCTTCAAAACTGCTCTGTGTTTGTACTTGGTATCAGTTATCAACACTTTATATTCAATCAAACTACCGCACACCCCCTACACAAAGAAAGCAGCACATTTATTTAATCATTTTAAATGAGGCAAGCACCTTTATGCGCACCTTTTCGCACCATGTCACGTGAGAACTGATAAATGCTGAACAAAGGTTGTTCGTGTAGTTTTTGGCACCAAGTTTACATGTTGACAAAGTGTAGCCTAAGTTTTTGTAAAACATCTTTATAAGGCAAAAAAAAAAAGTGTGGTTACGGTAACATAGCCAAAAAAAAATAGGGTAGGAAGGTGGGCAATCACTTTTTTTTTTAAACTTTTTTTTCTAATGTGTACAAATCAAACCTACTTGACAGGAAAATAGGTGTGCGACTCGAGCGCTGTCGCTTTCATTGCGCTTTCTGCACTCGTTTTTTTTTCTTTTTTTTTCTTTTTTTGACAAATGTAATAAAAAGTTATAAGGTCGGCCCCTAAAAATAGGGTAGGTCGGGTTACCGTAACCACACCTATTTTTTTTGTAGGCCTAATCTTGAAACTGTCGCCATAACGTAACGTCCCAGTTGCGTCACTCGGGTTACTACATAACGTGAAATACAGCCGTGTAACATTGTGCTGATTGCAAATTCCTGATGTTCAAAACTGACCACAGATCAGTGTGCCAAAACTGAGAGTGTGCACTAAATGGTGTATTGTGTGTGTGTGTGTGTGTGTGTGTGTGTGTGTGTGTGTGTGTGTGTGTCCCTCTGGCTGTGTGTGTGTGTGTGTGTGTGTGTGTGTGTGTGTGTGTGTGTGTGAGTGTGCGAGTGCGTGTGTGTGTGTGTGTTGTAACCCAAGAATTTACCTCCAAGTAATCCATCTCGCAAGTGGAAGAATCCTCCAGGTCAAAGTCACTGAAGCTGACACGGATTCTCTCCCCTCGTCTAGCTGTCAATGTCCATTCGCAGACGGTATTATGTGGGTAGTTGTTCGGGTACCGAGGTGACAGTATCACCCCGTTTACTCCCTGCAGCTCCCCGCCACAGTTCGTGAGAGCTGTAATTATAGAAAGTTCGGTTAGGTTAAAGGCACAGTACGCCTCCCGTAAACCATCACAGATACTGTCAGGCTTTTACACACAGTACAAACACCCTTCCATTTGAACGCTCACCAAACGGGAACGTCCTAGGTGCCCTACGTAAAGAGCGAGCAATTTTCAAAGAATTTATTTTTGCGTGGTTTATCTTACCCCAGAGCCATCGTGAACCCGTGTGATCCAGTTTCCCTTTTCACAATGCAGTCGTCAGTTTGTAATTTGAATGGGGCTCGCTGTGAGCTTATCTGCAATAGCACGTTATGTACCTCTGACTTTTCACGAAAAAAACGAATGTGATTCATAAGAACTCTAGCGATGGCCTTTGACTGCCTATAAACCGTCGTCTGCTATGAAAATCACGACCTTGCGTGACCCTGCTTTCGGGCTTTTCAAACTTTCAAAATTTCGAATTGTACTGATCTTGTCTTGATGAAAAAAGAATTCTTTTATTATTTAAGAATGTTTGTGTAACAAGCTGAGAATTTATTATTTAGATTTTAAAAGTTAGGTCTAGCGCCAAAACGCACCACGGTCCGAATCATTCTGATAATCATCGCTCCACGGCTATCGCCAGTTGAAGGGAAGTAACTCATTTTTGACCTGAGTTCAGGATGGGTCCGATTGAGATGGAGACAATCCGAAAAATTATTTCTTTGAAAATTGCTCGCTCTTTACGTAGGGCACCTAGGATGTTCCCGTTCGGTGAGTGTTCAAATGGAAGCGTGTTTGTACTGTGTGTAAAAGCCTGACAGTATCCGTGATGGTTTACGGGAGGCTTACTGCCCGGGCGTGATTTCCGGTATCATAACAGCTGTCCAGCACCAAAACGAGGCGCCATTGTTGTAGCAGGCCAAGTCCACGGAAATAAATTCTTTGAACATTTCTCACGCTCGACAGAAAGCAGCCAGGATGTTCCCGTTCGGTGAGCGTTCAAATGGAAGTATGCTTGTACTGTATGTAGACGCTCGGGGAGCTCTGTGATGGTTTACGGGAGGCTTACTGTGCCTTTAATAATGCATATATGTATACCTCTTACTTCAGTGAGCAAAGAACGAATTGCTAAGAAATGCCACATTAGTAGCTGATCATTTTTATGAAACTGTTTCATTAAATCATGTGAACAGAAAATTGTTGATAAGGTGTTATTTGATCTCCTTTTTATAAACGTTTTACCATTGGACCACAAAACTGCAACTTGAAGGAATTACAGTTAATAATAATCGGTGACGGTTTTCGTTCTGTGTTTGTTGGTTGCTTGTCGTGAGTATATTGGACTTTTAATGCACGCAAATGTCGATGGTGCATACCCTACACGTGTAACCTGGAGAGGTACGAGTACTACTCTTAGCTAACATATTTCCATAATGAAAGTTTAAACCCAAGAAACTTTTCAATTGTGCATATTGTTTTAGAGACTTCACTGTGTGATGTAAGCTACTATAACCACGAGGCCCCGATCCCAGGCTGTCGTAATAATTTATATTGTCATCATTTTCACGAGTTTTCATTCACAAGCACCTGGGAAATAAATCTCATGTTCCCCATGCAATAAATCCCCGGTTACCATAGTTGCAGGAAGCAGGTTATACATGGATAATCAAAAGCAAACCCAATAGAAACGCTCGGGGATTCTTCGGCTCTTTTCATTGGCGTTTCCCCAGACCTAAACAGACGACACGACACTGCTTTGCAAAGTTCCAAAAACGAACTGGCAAACTGGCAAAAGTAAACAAAAAACAAAATTACTTCATGAAAGGTCATAAATTCATCACAAACAAATGAAACCTACCGATATGTTTTGTCTTCTTACAAAGTCATGGAGTGCGTGTATCTGCGTTTCGATACACATACGTTCGGAGAAACACGAACGTCAAGTTCAAGTCAAACCAATTGACCCCTGACACACACATTTTGACCCGTGCACAAGACGTTGTATCGATAAACGAAGCGCAAATAGGAAATAATAATAAAAGCAAAGAAAATAGCAACAAGATATGCAAACATCTAACAAAGCCGAGCAAGCAGAATGACAGGTCTAATGAAAAACAAAGAGGCACTGAGTCGGAAACAAGATCATGATTCTTTCCTTCGCTGCACGACGCAAATCTTCTGTAACCTTTGACCCAACGTAGCTTCCACATTCGATCACTAAGCTTAATATTTATAACTGAAAGCCGAGGGGGTGGAATACCGAGATGAACCTACAGAACTGTGCATCCTCAAACCTGACATTCTTTCTTTCTTTATTTGGTGTTTAACGTCGTTTTCAACCACGAAGGTTATATCGCGACGAAAACCTGACATATTCATCCCAACATTTTATGAACTCAAAAACACAGAAAGTTGCTTTCACACGCCAGCTTTGATTGCCAGTGGTTATCAAAACGGAACTCGTGTAGTTATCAAAACGGAACTCGTGTTTCAAAGCATGGCTCCCTGTGTTGATTGTGCACTTATTTTCTCACGACCAAAATGATGACAAAAACGATGTTTGGTGGTTTGTTGTCAGACCAGCTTTTTTGTCGGTCCTCGGGGGGCATATCGACTTTTGTTTCATATTTATTGACCGCGGCCTTCGGCCTTGGTCAATAAATATGAAACAAAAGACGATATGCTCCCCCTCGGACCGACAAAAAAGCTGGTCTGTCAACAACCCATCAAGCATCTTATAATGATTATGGTCTAACATACTGACAACGCCTTGTACACAGAGAAACAAACCAAGTGCTTATATTGAACAACACGAGCCAAGAACACAACTTGTTCGAAATCTAATGATTGTGTTAAAGCAATGGTATGTGAGACCAAAAGCGATTCATACCACCGGTTGTTGTTGTTGCTGTTGTTGTTGTTTCTGGCCAGGACGTTGTTGGTGAAGACGACGTTAGTGTTTCGTTTGCTTCTGATGCTGTAGATGCCGTCGTACCGTTTACTGTTGAGTCTGTGTAGTTTGTTGTGGTACCCGCCACTGATGTTGAACTATCAGTAGATACTGCTGCTAATGTCACCGTTGCTGTTGAAGTACTTGTCGCGCCTGTCACTGAGGGTGTTCCTGTTGCTGTTATAGTGTCACTGGCAGATGCTGCTTCTGTCGTGACGCCTGTTGCAGCAGTCGTTGAAGTTGAATAAATCATCGTCGTAGTTGTAGCGTCAGTCGTGCTGGAGTCAACTGTTGATGTCTGGTAGCTCGTCGAGTACGTTGATGTGGGGGTTTGGTAGCTGGTTGAGTACGTTGATGTGGGGTCCTGGTAGCTGGTTGAGTACGTTGATGTGGGGTCCTGGTCGCTAGTTGAGTATGTTGATGTGGGGTCCTGGTCGCTGGTTGAGTATGTTGATGTGGGGTCCTGGTCGCTGGTTGAGTATGTTGATGTGGGGTCCTGGTCGCTGGTTGAGTATGTTGATGTGGGGTCCTGGTAGCTGGTTGAGTACGTTGATGTGGAGTCCTGGTAGCTGGTTGAGTACGTTGATGTGGGGTCCTGGTCGCTAGTTGAGTACGTTGATGTGGGGTCCTGGTAGCTGGTTGAGTACGTTGATGTGGAGTCCTGGTCGCTAGTTGAGTATGTTGATGTGGGGTCCTGGTCGCTAGTTGAGTACGTTGATGTGGGGTCCTGGTCGCTAGTTGAGTATGTTGATGTGGGGTCCTGGTCGCTAGTTGAGTACGTTGATGTGGGGTCCTGGTAGCTGGTTGAGTACGTTGATGTGGAGTCCTGGTCGCTAGTTGAGTATGTTGATGTGGGGTCCTGGTCGCTAGTTGAGTACGTTGATGTGGGGTCCTGGTAGTTGGTTACATATGGCGATGTAGGAGACTGGTAACTGGAAGAATCTTGTGACGAGGTCTGATAACCTGTGGAACTTGTTGCTGTGTCTGCTGATGTGTAGTCGCCGGCAAAAGTTGTATCTGTAGACGTGTAGACCAGGGAGGTAGTTGTGTCTACCAAGGAGTCGCCGCCTGAATACGTTGTTTCGGTAAGGGAATCGCCCTCGGCAACTGTAGAAAGATAGTCGTGGGAAACGGTTGGTCCAGTAGAGGTGAAGTCTGGCGAAGAGGTAGCGTCCGTGGACTCGTCATCCCCAGACTGAGTTATGGCGTCAGTGGACATGACGTCTTGGGACGTGGCAGCTGTTGTGGTGATCTGAGTTGTAGTCGTTGCAGTGGCTGTATCTGCGTATGCTGTTGTGGGGTCCTGGTAGTTGGTTACATATGGCGATGTAGGAGACTGGTAACTGGAAGAATCTTGTGACGAGGTCTGATAACCTGTGGAACTTGTTGCTGTGTCTGCTGATGTGTAGTCGCCGGCAAAAGTTGTATCTGTAGACGTGTAGACCAGGGAGGTAGTTGTGTCTACCAAGGAGTCGCCGCCTGAATACGTTGTTTCGGTAAGGGAATCGCCCTCGGCAACTGTAGAAAGATAGTCGTGGTAAACGGTTGGTCCAGTAGAGGTGAAGTCTGGCGAAGAGGTAGCGTCCGTGGACTCGTCATCCCCAGACTGAGTTATGGCGTCAGTGGACATGACGTCTTGGGACGTGGCAGCTGTTGTGGTGATCTGAGTTGTAGTCGTTGCAGTGGCTGTATCTGCGTATACTGTTGTTGTGTACACTGCTGCTGTCGATTGTGTTGTAGACGCTAGAGGAAAAATTGACATCACAATTTATGAGCAATCAAACAAAATGCAATAATAACTACAATCAGACATCACGACATGTTTAATTTTTTTTTTTAAAAGGAGCACATACTACAACACACTGACACACACACACACACACACACACACACACACACACACACACACACACATACACAGAAACACTGACGCACGCACAACCGCACACACACACACACACACACACACACATACATACACACTAACACACACGCATACACCCCCCCACACACACACACAGAAACACGCACGCACAACCGCTCACACAAACACACACACACACACACAGAAACACTGATGCACGCACAACCGCTCACACACACACACACACACACACGCACACACACACACACACATACACACACACACACACACCGTCTCACACCCACCCACACACACACACACACACACACGCGCGGACGTATGCACACCCAAGCACATTAACCAGGAGGCAGAGGCACAAGTACAGACGAGGAGAAGGGGTGTGTGTGTGTCCTGCGCATAGCCTGTTATACAAATAACAGTCATAAGACATCGTCAGTACAATAGACGGAGACGACGGACGACAACTGACCTTCAACTGCCATTGTCTCAAGCAACAGGAAGATCACCAGTGATACAGCATACCTGTGGTAACCTTGCTTTCCTGAAATAGACCAGACAGGTATTGAGCGCTCCTTTTCTAGCGCGCGCGCGCGCGCGCGCGAGAGAGAGAGAGAGAGAGAGAGAGAGAGAGAGAGAGAGAGAGAGAGAGAGAGAGAGAGATCAAATCAAATCAAATCAAATCAAATCAAATCACATGAAATTGTATTTTACGAGGGTTGTGGCATAAGCAATATAAACGAGCTTCTTTTCAACCAGCCCTCGCCCAGAGAGGGACTACAGTCTTATATAAATATTAACAGCTATTGTGTTTTCAGCGTAGCAATAGGGTCCAATATTTAGACGAGACAAGTATAATGCCGACGAGTCGAAGACGAGTCGCATTATACTTGTTCAGTCGAGTCTAAATATCGGACCCTATTGCTACGCTGAAAATACAATAGCGATTATACAGCTGTTCTGACCTTGATTTGTTTCTAAACTTACAAAATGACAGTTTTTGCGTCGATGCGTTGATCTCAGGTTTTGATAGCAGACGCCGTTTCTCATGCGCATTAGTTTTGCGCAGGCGCCACACTGACTTTGGAAAAAAACTCGATTTGACAACACAGCTGTTAAACAGCTTTTTATTAGTTCATTCGTATACAACAAAAAGAAGTTTGAGGTTTTTTTAATTTTGAACAAGACTACTTATGAAGAAGACCAAAACACAACATCAACGGAAAACTAGAAACAACTGAAGAACTAGGATGCAACAAGGGGAGGAGAAGAGAACAGCTAATCCGTACAACGCGAGCAGACGGCAGCGAAGTTTTCAGTTTGGGTGAATGGCATTTATACTTGTCTCGTCATGAAGCGAATTTTTCAACCTCAGTTATAAACGACTACATGAATGTTAGTGCCATGGGTTGTACATCAATACTTCAGAGGGGAAGTGGGGTAGGGGAAAGGCCTTAATTACCGGACGGGCGCCTAATAACGGACACGCGATATCTCAGAAATAGGAGGTCACAACAAAAAAATGTTTGCGCGAAACGATTCAGTGATATCCCCTTACACTTCGCACCAAAATAACATGGCGACTGAACGCACGCATTCTGCACGGTAAGTGGTTTTCTGTTTTTCGCACTCTCACTGTAATTTTAGACATTCATAAACTAAGTGCAGCAAGAAGTTACGACTTTCTAAGATGAATTGATTGGTTGAAGTAGATAGTACATACACTATATTAGTAAATACCATGCAATACGACATACTCAATGAACGCATTTTTCAACAGCTCCATTGTAACTCCAATTAGTGGGGTTTTCCAAATACCGTCCACCACGTGCGCCCAAATAACGGACTATGTAATATGTGTAATATGTAATAAATGTGTGTGTGTGTGTGTGTGTGTGTGTGTGTGTGTGTGTGTGTGTGTGTGTGTGTGTGTGTGTGTGTGTGTGTGTGTGTGTGTGTGTGTGTGTGTGTGTGTGTGTGTGTGTAGTTGAACGTGCGGTTAATTCGCTTGACTAAAAATAACGCATAACCCTCTCTCGAGAAAAAGATACATATCTTCATAAAAACTTGCTTTTTGACTGACAAAAGTTGCAAAAACCAACATAATAATTAAATGTAAAAATACATGAACGTTCACGAAAAAGAGAACGGTTGCAATTGTTAATTAAAACATGGTCTCTGCAACTTGTGTTACTCTATTACGCAGCGAATTTTGTGTCCGGATTTTGGTGACCCCCTGTCCGGATTTAGGCAGTAGGTTTCCCAAAACCGGACAATTTGCCGAAAAATTCAAACCTTAATAACTTTTAAAGTATAACAGATGTTTTCAATTTTTTTCAACATGAAGATAAAGGTAGGTTAGATCTACAATAATCCGTTTTCAAAATTGCACTATGTTATAAACTTTGTGAGAAAAATGGGTTTAACCTTAAGTGTTCGTTAATTGGGGCCTTTCCCCTATTTAGTGTGGAGTTACGAGATAAGAAAAACCGAATGCGAAAGTTTGTGTCAGTCGGCAACGGCTGAGCTCATAGGCACACAAAAACGGCTGTTCCGTTTTACTCCCCTGTTTGTACTACATCTTTCGACTCTGGGCATTTTGTGGTGTTTAGGGACAGAAAATAATTGGTTTAGTCCTGTTTCATCGGGAAGTTAGCAGAAAAGGGTATGCTATCGACATTTGTAAAGCTGAAAAACATTCCCGAGAAGAATTTCAAGTTGTCAGTGTACGTATGCTGAAACATCGTGTGGTACAGATGGGTAAATCGGAACCATGCGTCTTTGTTATTGCCAATATGCTTTTGGATATTGGCAAAAATGGCCGACTTCCGTAGCATTATGCTTTGATGATCGGAAGAGACCATCCAATCACAGCCCCCGAATTCCCCCACGTGTCCATCAGAATAGCTATGCATATATATATACACACGTAAAGTATTTACAAAAGATAACAAGTCGCGTAAGGCGAAATTAATACATTTAGTTAAGCTGTCGAACTCACGGAATGAAACTGAACGCACTGCATTTTTTCACCAAGACAATACAGCTTCGTCAATCGCCGCGAGAAGGAAATCGCTCACCTCCCACGTGCAAAACGCAGTGAAATAGACAAGCAAGAATAGCGCGGTAGCGTATTGCGCAAAGGAGGAAAACGCGCTTTTCTGTATTCTTTTTAATTTTCTGAGCTTGTTTTAAATACAACATATCATATACATATGTTTTTGGAATCAGGAAATGAAGATGAAATCGTTTTCGGATCGATTTCTTGAATTCTAATCGTGGTACTAATTAACCTATTTTCGTTAATTGTGATCACATCTTAAGAGTAAACATGACCTATGTATATATTTTCTGATTCAGAATTTGATGAAGAATATGATGCAATCAATTTTGAATCTCTTTGTGAAAATTTGATTTTAATGACAACTTTAATGAGCAAACTCATTACCTAATTTTTAAGCCTCCAAGCTGAAATGCAATACCAAAGTCTGGGCTTTGTCGAAGATTACCTGACCAAAATTTCAACCAATTTGGTTAAAAAATGAGGGCGTGACAGTGCCGCCTCAAGTTCCACTAAATGCCGGATATGACGTCATCGAAGACATTTATCCGAGAAAAGAAAAAATTAGTCTGGGGATATCATACCCAGGAACTCTCATGTGAAGTTTCATGAAGATCTGTCCAGTAGTTTTCTCGGAACCGATCTAAATTTATACACACACACATACACCATGACCCTCGTCTCGATTCCCCGTCTCTATGTTAAAACATTTAGTCATAAATTGACTAAATGTAAAAAAGATATGAGAGAGAGAGAGAGAGAGAGAGAGAGAGAGAGAGAGAGAGAGAGAGAGAGAGAGAGAGAGAGAGAGAGAGAGAGAGAGAGATCAAATCAAATCAAATCAAATCAAATCAAATTTTATTTTACGAGGGTTGTGGCATAAGCAATATAAACGAGCTTCTTTTCAACCAGCCCTCGCCCAGAGAGGGACTATTCTAATCTTGAATACATATATACATATATAAAGATAAGCAAGGCAGAGAAACTATTCACATGACTATATACACGTTGTAGGCTATACATACATTCTTGCGTTATGAAACACTGATGCTTTATGGACAGATATGATCAATATGAAAATAATCAGAACGAAGTCTTCCATCACTGTGACTTTTCGTAATTTGACATTAAATGTAATGAGAGGTGTTTTTTGAAAGTATTGAGACTTGTTGGGACTCGAACTGATTCCGGGGGAGAGAGAGAGAGAGAGAGAGAGAGAGAGAGAGAGAGAGAGAGAGAGAGAGAGAGAGAGAGAGAGAGAGAGAGAGAGAGAGAGAGAGAGAGAGAGAGAGAGAGAGAGAGAGAGAGAGAGAGCGAGAGAGAGAGAGAGAGAGAGAGAGAGAGAGAGAGAGAGAGAGAGAGAGAGAGAGAGAGAGAGAGAGAGAGAGAGAGAGAGAGAGAGAGAGAGAGAGAGAGAGAATGAAATATTTCCGAATTCGTTTGTAGAACTTTTAAAACTATGCGACTAGTTTCATGAGCTGGAATAAATACCGTTTGTCTCAATTCAAAATTAGGACTGTGGGAAACCTCACCCACTCTTACTCGACGCTACCTTGTATTTATGTTCGCTTGAGTTAGCGTCCCTATTATTTATGCTTGTATTGCTATATCATGATTCATTTAAATAAATTCTTCTTCAAAGTCAGTAGGCCTACTCGGCAAAACATAGAGTCAAATATTGACTGAATGTAAAAATATCCAGTATTGATTCCGCACTTCTGCAAAAAAAAAGTTTGTCTGTTTGAAGCCGTGGAGCGGGAGTGACACTGAACAAACATCTGCTCAGCGAACAAATGTTGTACAACACAAAGCAGTTTGAGAAGCCGGTTTCCTCTTTTCGTGCCATACCCGTCCTTTTCGCGGCATAGTTTTTGTATGGATCCAATTCGATCTTGTCTGCAACTGAAAACGTTGTTCAGGTATTTTGCTTGCGCCGCTTTTCTTTTTTTTTAACAACTTTGTTTGATGCCATCATTACATTCAGTCAGGTATTGAGTTCATGCACCTCCAAATTTCAAACCAAACCAAACTAAACCGAAAGCTTGATGTCCACAATCCAAGGACAGATATCTATAATCAATAAATCAAATTTAGCCTATTCTGGCAGGGTCGTATGGAACTTGTCCCGATGAGTCTCAATACTTTTAAAAGAACTTTTCGTTTTATTTTATAACAAAAAAAACTGAAAAAATGGAAGACTTTGTTATTTAAAAAAAATATTGTGTTTAATGTTCTCTTGGATGTACTCTGTTTCACGATATAAAAAGTTCTGAAAACGCATTTGCCCCAGAGCTTGTATCTTTCCAGTCATTTCCCATACGTGTAAATTTATGTATAACGTTTAATGGTTGTGTAAAGCCATTCTTGTGTACATATTTCTGTGATTTTTGTTGTTGTATTTTTCATTTATTTATGCGAATATATGTGTATAGGCCTATATGTGATCCAGAGGTGTCCCTCTCGAGGCCTGGTTAAAAAAAAAGTCCGTTTGTATGCTTATGCCACAACCCTCGTAAATAAACATTTAGGAATCTTATTTTATCGTATGATATCTGATCTGATCTGACCTTATTTTAAACGTATCGTATCTTATCTTGACTTATCCATCCCTCTTTCCAACTTACACACACACACACAAACACACACACACAAACACACACACACAAACACACACACGTGGTGCATCTGCCATTTTTGCCACGTCATCTGCTGACGGCGAACCTAGTCTGGGAGATGTTATGGATCTGCTGGCTGACATAAAAGGTGACATAAAGTAAATGAAAAATGGCTTTGCAAATCTGCAAGAAGAGGTGCGGGAAGTGAGAGAACACGTATCGGAAGTGAGAGAAGAAGTATCGGAAGTGAGAGAAGAAGTATCGGAAGTGAGAGAACAAGTATCGGAAGTGAGAGAACAAGTATCGGAAGTGAGAGTTCTTCTTTAATGCATAACAGTGTCCGATTGTTTTCAACTGATTCCGTGGCCGAACGGTTCTCTCGTTCGCCTGATGCGTGATTAAGTCGAGTTCAAATCTCCATCTGCTCGACATTTTTTTTTTAACTCTTTGACATTTGTTTATTTTTGTTTATTTTCTTCATGTGCAAAAGAGTACGTTATAATAGCAAAATTGATTTAAAAAAAATCATTTGAGGCTGGAATTTTTATTTTTTATTCTTTGGTTAACATGATATTAGTTTATTGATAAAGTTTGTTAACTTAAACATGTAAACATTTGATTAAAAAAATTAAATAAATAACCATGAAGAAGGATGCTTCCCGCTTAAAAAAAAACAAAGGTGAGAGAGAAAAAACCCACCTAAAATGCGGTTGCAGCCACCTGCATGCAACTGAGATAAAAAAAATAAAAAAAAATAAATAAAAAGGGTCTCCCCGTGTTTTTATTTCATTCAGTTTGTTTGGGTAGTTGCCATTGATTTGAAACTGACACGCTGGCTAAAAAGCTGCAACATTGTGTCCTTCAAAGTCAAAGTGTCGTTTAACTACCGCCCAGTATTTATCCAAGCGAAGCGAGCGAAGCGAGCGAAGCTAGGTTGGTCCCACACTAGAGTTGATTTCAACCAAATGATGTGTGTGTGTGTGTGTGTGTGTGTGTGTGTGTGTGTGTGTGTGTGTGTGTGTGTGTGTGTGTTAGAACCCCTAAAACTTTCACAGTTTTGACTCGACTACAACAAAAATTGGCACAGGCAATGTTATTGATCCCAGGAAGGTTTTAAGACATAAATCGTTTTGATCCGACATCGACAACGGCAGTTACAAGCGCTTCCAATTTCTAAGTCATAACAAAGAAGGAGGTCAAACCCAGGTCAAGAAGACAATCAAAACTCATGACGTCAAACTCATGACATCATTCTCTTCAACACAAGGAGCTGAATTCAAAATGTTATGACATCTTCCATGACGTCAAACTTGAGGATTCCATTTCCAAGCTAAAGTCTTTGACTTTGTGTATGTGAACAGCTCAGATCATGGGTCAATAAAGTGTTACACAGATGGTCAAAATTAAAGTACAAGATATTGCACTGGAAGTGGTACTACACTGTTGCTTAGTGTCTGTATGAAACTACAAGGTGAAAATAGAAAAAGAAAAACACGATTCTTGACTTTGATGCGCTTTTTTCTGCTCGTAAACACACATTCTTCTACTCATCACAGCATGCCCCATTATTGAGTTTAAAACACCAATTAAATTTGTTTTGAATAAAACTCACAATTTTACAATAAGAATTTAGAGACCTGAATCAATTAGGTATATCATACTTAGTTTGACTTTTGCAAAACTAAGTAATTACACATTTAATTGAATCAGTCAGACAGACGGAGACATAGAGAGACAGACAGAGGGCAAACACAAATCTGAGAAAGAAACCCCTTTAAAAATGTTACCATGTTTGAAATGAAACATCGCAAGGTGAAGCCATAATTCATCACCTTTCAGTATGACGTCATGAGCGTGTTCCACACTTGAAATGACGTGCTTTTGGAGCTTGGAAGTATAATTTCCATTCAACGATCCGAGTTTGTTAAGTTTGAGCATATTTTCAACGTCAAACACCATGAAACTATATATATTTGGAATCAGAAAATGATAAGGAATAGATAGAAGTTGCTTTTAAGTGTCTTTTTTCATAAATAAAGATAGTGGTTATTTATCGGTTTTCTTCATTTTTAAGCATAATTATCAATACAAAACAACAAAACTATATAGTTTTAGATACAGGACGCAATAGGGAATACACCAATATAAATTTTCTGTTTCAAATATTAGTTTTTAAAAATGTAAAAGAAATGACATATTTCGAACAAACATTTCAATAACAAAACTTTAAGTGACCAAGCTGAAATGCAATCCCATAATCCGGCCAAGATCTGAGATTGTGTGATAAGAAATTCGATCAAATTGATGAAAAACTGTAACTGTGAAAGTGCTGCCTCGACCTTTTGGCAAACGATAAAATATGACGTCATCAAACTGTCCTATCAATAAACGGAAAAAACCTTCTATGAGAAAATCCAATCAAAAATATCCATATCAAATTTCATAAAGATCCACTCAGTATATTATGAGATATGATCTGCAGTGTGAAAAAAAAACAATCTCACGCCCATAACGCAACTTATTTGGTCGTGTTCTGCCGATACTATAATGTTTTTCTTTCCTAAAACACACTATAATAGTAGCCCTTCCCAATGTCTATGCTAAAACTGACTTGTCTGTGTTGTCAATGATTTTGCAACAGTGTGAGAACAAAAAGTTTAACAAATCTCACGCCCATAACGTTGTGACACAAAACTGATTTGGTCGTGTTCTGCCGATACTATAATGTTTTTCTTTCTTAAAACACACTATAATAGTAGCCCTTCCCAAATGCAATGCTAAAAATGACTGGTCTGTGTTGTCAATGATTTTCTGCGAGAATGCGATCTATCTGTTTGTCGCAAAGACCGTGTGACACGAAAGTTATGAGCGGAAGACAAATCTGCTGAGTGCAATTACGTTTCAGAAGATAGTTGGTTAAAACAGTTTATCACTCAGACACGCAAAGGAACACTATAACTTTATTATTCAGGCCATATATTTGCTTTCCTTTGTCATGTATGAAAGCACTGGCCTTGGTTGAAGAAAGTGACCTGACGCTGTGCAACAAATGTGTCGCCATTTTCCGCCGTGTTTTGTAAATAAAACGTGTTTACTACCCACACATAAAAAACGATGCTGTTGGTTCTTTTTATTTTCTTATTGTTTGATTCATGCTTAGCAGTTTAGTATGCTTTGTTTTCTTCTCAATTCAATGGATGGCTATAAAATAAGCATTTAAATGTGAAGGTGTTAACATTACCCATGATCTGAGCTGTTCACGTATGTACCATCAAATCTGGTAGCACGAGATGTTGTAAGAGACACCGTGAATTACTTGCAATCCTGGTGAGTTGGTTGATATGATGGACGACGACAACAACAACAACAACAACAACAACAACAACAACAACAACAACAACAACAACAACACCTCCACCACCAACAACAAAAAAACAACAACACCACCACCATCACCACCACTAACAACAACAACATCAACAACAACAACAACTACACCACCACCACAACCACCACAACCACCAACAACGAGATGTTGTAAGAGACACCGTGAATTACTTGCAATCCTGGTGAGTTGGTTGATATGATGGACGACAACAACAACAACAACAACAACAACAACAACTACACCTCCACCACCAACAACAAAAAAACAACAACACCACCACCACCACCACTAACAACAACAACAACAACAACTACAACGACACCACCACCACAACCACCAACAACAAAAATCCATTAAAAACCGTTATTTTCCATTTCTCAACCGATTTTTATGAACATTTGTGAAAAGGTCCGTTGTCCCTTACTGAAGATATCGAGATGTTGGACGAGACTTCGTTATTTACTTGTAATCAGGTAATCTAGGTGTACATCAAATCTCGTAGCACGAGATGTTGGACGAGACTTCGTCATTTGCTTGTAATCAGGTAATCTTGGTGTACATGAAATCTGGTAGCACGAGATGTTGGACGAGACTTCGTTATTTACTTGTAATCAGGTAATCTAGGTGTACATCATATCTCGTAGCACGAGATGTTGGATGAGACTTCGTCATTTGCTTGTAATCGCTCTCTCTCTCTCTCTCTCTCTCTCTCTCTCTCTCTCTCTCTCTCTCTCTCTCTCTCTCTCTCTCTCTCTCTCTCTCTCTCTGCCAAACATATATGCATTTACCATCCAAAGCACTGCATTTTCCGAGGAAAGATATCATCATAAACAGAGAGAGAGAGAGAGAGAGAGAGAGAGAGAGAGAGAGAGAGAGAGAGAGAGAGAGAGAGAGAGAGAGAGAGAGAGAGAGTAAACAAGTATGAAACAATAACAACAAAACAACAACAAGAACATTACACACAAAAAAGGACAGTATTGTCATCAAAACAACAACAACAACAAACACAACAGCCACAACAACAACCACAACAACTGACAAGATTTCTAGGTGTGGAACCTCTCTCTCTCTCTCTCTCTCTCTCTCTCTCTCTCTCTCTCTCTCTCTCTCTCTCTGTATGTATGGTTGTATATCTGTATATCACATGTCGATAAAAAATGATCTTATTCTTATATTACTATTACTGCGTGTGTCTGCGTTTCATAAAAAAACTTTGTTCCTATGTATTCCCATTTCGATTATAACCATTTTGCTTAGATCAGGACTAGCTGTAAGAAAGGTCCTACGGACCTAATGCTATCTTTCCTGTAATAAAGTTCAATGTTTCAATGTTTCAATGTTTCAATGTTTCTCTCTCTCTCTCTCTCTCTCTCTCTCTCTCTCTCTCTCTCTCTCTCTCTCTCTCTCTCTCTCTCTCTCTCTCTCTCTCTCTCACTCTCTCTCTCAATGATGGCTCCTTCGCTTGGGGTATGCAGTGCCAGGCACTGCACTTCTACTTAATTTTTAGAATTGAAGATTCCCGATGCTTGCTCTTCTCTGCGCACGCGTTACCGGCGTTTTCGCCGGCGTGTCAGTTTCAAAGTCAATAGCAACAACTCAAACAAACTGAATGAAATAAAAACACGGGGAGATTTTATTTTTATTTTTTTTATAAACCTCAGTTGCATGCAGGTGTACATGGTATAGTACCTAGTAAACGCCCACACCCCAGTTTCGACCATTGGACTAGTAGACAAGGAAAATAAATAAAGATTATTCAGTCTGCTGTTATTGTTGTTTTTCAATTGTTTCCTTTCCTTAGACATGCTTCGGGGATTGGACAGAAAAAGGTTTCTGGAGTGGCTAGAGAATCGCAATACATTTTTGACTGGGAGGAAAAAGAAGAAACGAAAGCTTCATCTTTGGTTTAAACATAAGTTTATTTCAACAAATGTTACAATCATGACATGTATACAAAAGACACAGGTAACAGCAACAAGCTAGAAGCTTATAGTGGTGTTCCTGCATGGATATTATAACGTAAGGCGGTAACGGCTGAACAATTTGTCTAAATAAACCAAATTGGAAATCCAAAGCATCATCATTATAATCATCCTCATCTCATTAATCATCCAAAATTATAATAACATAATAAACGTTGCATAATCATTATAGAGAAAGACAGTAAGAGGAAGGAAGGAGGGGAAGAAAAGGAATAAAAAGAAGAGGGATGGGTAGGAGTTGTGCAGAAATTAAAGTTGTTGTCCGGCTTTGTGGAGCATTGATTCTGGTTTGCCCAAAGCGGCCTGAACGTTCAATGAACGAGTGTACTCTGGAAAAAATGTTCCTGTTCAAATCTAGAGAATACTGTCTGTCTCCATTTAGAAGTTGGGGGAGGTGAATACTGTGGTTAGGGAGGGTATGTATTATATGGTTTCTTGACGTGCTTCGCGATAATTTGGACAACCTAATAGGAAGTGTTTTACGGTTTGGGACGGAAACCCGCAGTCACAAGATGCATCTGTAGCAACATGTCGTCTCACTAGATCGTTATTAAGATCACTTATATATAGCCTGAGCTTACAGTGAATTGTTTGTGATATGCGATCTCCAGAATACCAATAACACAGCGGACTTAAATCGTTTTTTGACAAAAAGTGCTTTATGTAGTCTGGTAAAGAACTCCAGAGTTGTGTTGTAGATGGGAGAAATGAGTTTTTGTTTAATTCAGTGTTAAGCGATGGAACTTTCCTGTCTAAAGGTCTGCGCTGGCGATATGGATTATTAGTTGATATTAATGGTGGCAATATCGCAAGTAAGTAGTTTGGCACCTTACGGTGTACAATCTTGTGAAATAATATCAATTTTTCTAGCTAAGGACCCGCTCCTGCCAAGGGTATAGTACCTAGTAAACGCCCACCCCCCACTTTTGGGCAAAACTGGTACATAGGGTGGGTGGGCGTATACAAGGTAGTTAACGGTAATATCATGTTAACCATCAATTTAAAAATAAAAATCATTCTCGCCTAAAATTAATTTTTTTAAATCAATTTTGATATTACAACGTACTCTTTTGCACACGAAGAAAATAAACAAAAACAAACAAAACAAGAAATTCCTCCGAGGTAGGAAAAACACCCCCGTCCTTACAGAGAGACAGAGAGACAGAGAGAAAGTCAAAAGTCAGAAGTCAGAAGTCAGAAGTCAGAAGTCAGAAGTCAGAAGTCAGAAGTCAGAAAGTCAGAAAGTCAGAAGTCAGAAGTCAGAAGTCAGAAGAGAGAAAGTCAGAAGTCAGAAGTCAGAAGTCAAAAGTCAAAAGTCAAAAGTCAGAAGTCAGAAGTCAAAAGTCAAAAGTCAAAAGTCAAAAGTCAGAAGTCAGAAGTCAAAAGTCAGAAGTCAGAAGTCAAAAGTCAAAAGTCAAAAGTCAGAAGTCAGAAGTCAGAAGTCGAAAGTCAGAAGTCAAAAGTCAGAAGTCAGAAGTCAGAAGAGAGAAAGTCAGAAGTCAGAAGTAGAGACAGAGAGACAGAGAGAAAGTCAGAAGTCAGAAGTCAGAAGTCAAAAGTCAAAAGTCAAAAGTCAAAAGTCAAAAGTCAGAAGTCAGAAGTCAGAAGTCGAAAGTCAGAAGTCAAAAGTCAGAAGTCAGAAGTCAGAAGTCAGAAGAGAAAGTCAGAAGTCAGAAGTCAAAAGTCAAAAGTCAAAAGTCAGAAGTCAGAAGTCTGAAGTCTGAAGTCTGAAGTCAGAAGTCAGAAGTCAAAAGTCAAAAGTCAAAAGTCAGAAGTCAGAAGAGAGAAAGTCAGAAGTCAGAAGTCAGAAGTCAAAAGTCAGAAGTCAAAAGTCAGAAGTCAGAAGTCAGAAGTCAAAAGTCAAAAGTCAAAAGTCAAAAGTCAGAAGTCAGAAGTCAAAAGTCAAAAGTCAAAAGTCAAAAGTCAAAAGTCAGAAGTCAGAAGAGAGAAAGTCAGAAGTCAGAAGTCAAAAGTCAAAAGTCAAAAGTCAGAAGTCAAAAGTCAAAAGTCAAAAGTCAGAAGTCAGAAGTCAGAAGTCAGAATGTAAACACAGGGTCCATTGCGAAAGGGTACGTCGAGGTAGGAAAAACACCCCCGTTGGTCAAAGGGAAATAACCATTCTCACTGCCACCAACTGAGAAGGTTATTTGCCTTTGACCATTAATATGTCACTCTTAATCTTAATCCACCAATAACTCCCTAACCGTGTGTTTGACTGGTCCCAATTTTTGTAAGGACCGTCTCAGGAATGTATAGAACCTGTTCACCAAGTTTGGTGACGATCGGTCCGTTCATTCTTGAGATCTATATATGCGAACACAAACACACAAACACACAAACAAACAAACAAACAAACACATCCAGTGAAACCTATACACACCCCTATACCGGGGGTGTAATTAATGACAAAGAGTAAAAAAAAAAAAAGTAAAAAAAGTAAGGCCTGATGGCGATTCGAACACGACTCAATCGCGCATCAAGCGAATTCGATAACCGTTCGGCTACGGAATCAAATACCAAACTCTCGCCACTGTAATGTATTAAACAAGACGCAAGCACGCTTTTGCAACACGCCGTTATGATCGAGCATCGGTTGAAATCTTTCGCGAGCAGAAGCTCGTATTTGACCGCAATGCATCGGTGCTTAAATGACACCAATGTGTGTCCATGAGGGACATAAATCTACGAACAATATTTGAACAAGATTTATTCAAACTTGACGGTTTTAATGGACAGTGTTGGTGAAGTTACTGACAGGTAGCGACTTTACAGGAGGGGGATGGGTCCTCTAACTTTACAGCTCGGAGACAACCCGGTAAGGACTTACCGGTGTTTCATAAATAACACTTAGCAGTTGGCGGACTTATTGAGTTTTACAGGCCAGTATATGCAGCTTTTTCAAGAATAAATCTTGTTCAAATATTGTTTGTAGAGAGGAGCAAGCATGAGGAATCTCCTATTCTAAAAATAACCAATTCTGGTAGCTGCCGACCTTCCGCCAGACACACATTAATACCGGGGGAAAATAAATAAAAATTACTGGGCAGTAAAAATAAATACCGGGCGGTAGTTAAACGACAGTTTGACTTTAAAGGACACAATGTTGCAGCTTTTTCAAGAATACGAGGGAGCAGATTCTTAAAGCAAAAAGAAAGCTCAAAGGCAGCGACATCTTTATTGGTGAAGTTTTCTCTCAACGTGTGATCGAGAGACATCAGGAAGAATCTCACTCCACATCTGAAGGCGGCTCAGAGAAATGGCAAGAAGGCGACAATGATATACGACCACCTATAGTCATCAATGGGAAGAAATGTGTGGTTGATGAAGACGATCATCTGCATGAGCGGAAATAGGGAAGGAAAACTTCAGTTGGTAAGTTTTTGATTTGTCCGGGGAATCATAGTGCAAAAGTGACACCGGTTTTACAGCGTGTCAGGGAAGCTCGTGCCCATTGTTGTGACAGTGTAGTGACTGGGGCTAAGCAGTATTTCGCACGTGGGAATAATGCGGACATCCGAAAGACACCGGTGTTACGTGTAGTTTTGGACAACGCGGTGAGCGCACGTGAAAAAACGGACTGTGTTAGCAATAACAAATGTTGACGACAGCGTGTCGGTAAACTGTGACAGTGAAAGCAGTGCGAGAGTGAGTGACACAGTGGGTCAGGGGTCAGATAGGAATCCTATTTTGACAGCAAACCTAGAAATGCGTGTTGTGAATGAAAACACGCCACAAATGTTAGTAGCTGTAAGGGAGGAGTCACACATACCCGACGCGTGGCGCGCCCGCCCATTGAAAATTAATCAAAAATGGAAAATAAGATCAGTGCGTCGTTGTGCGCCCAACTTTTGTCGCGGTTTGGTCACATATACGCGACGCACGGCCCGCGCATTGAACATTAACGCGTTGTTGTGCGACCAACTTTTATCGCTGTTTGGTACAGTGCGACCCCCGTGTAAAGACCCTTGGTACAGTGCGACCCCCGTGTAAAGACCCTTGGTACAGTGCGACCCCCGTGTAAAGACCCTCAATTTAAGACTTCGTCCCTTTTAAGACCTTTGTTTTTAAGATTTTCTGTTCAAATCCTCTGTAGATTTACTCTCATTTTAAGACTCGCTTCTTTTTAAGACCTGATTTTCTCAGATGTTTTTAGATCGTAAAGGGGGGTTCCCACTGTAGAAGCTAGCGAGTTGACAACTAATACACAGCGTGTGCTCCGCGTGTGTCTGGCGTCCTTTTCACGGGGGATAACCGGTCATAAGCGGGACTGAGGCTCTACGCGGGGCCTGACACGATTGAAGGCACGTTTTGTCAGTTTTCTTGGATTTGTTTGATTTACGTCGGGATTTAAGTAAGCTACAGATTCAGCGATGCGGCCTTACATTGTTTCTCGGTGCAAAAAATGTCATAGAGCGGTTCATATTTGTCCGTAAATTACCATAAAAGCTGAACATGTCGGCGATCGAGCGCCGGAAATGGCTGTTCGATGGGTTTTGGAAGTAGAAATGTGCTTTATTTCACAAAATCCGCTCGTATTTGACGTCGGTTTGGGATTTTAATGGACGATGGAGTCACTGAAGATGCAAACAAGTGCTATTTCGGGGGTAGAATATATCGACCGACCCTGTAGACGAGAGGCGGTCACATGTGAGAGATGATCGTACGCGGGGCTGCCGACCGCGAATGGGACAGCAGATTCATAATTTGTTTTGATCAGTAACATACACTAACAGTCTTTGTTTTTTTTAGAAATTATTATTTTAATCTAAACAATCATCAGAACATGCACACTCTCTCTCTCTCTCTCTCTCTCTCTCTCTCTCTCTCTCTCTCTCTCTCTCTCTCTCTCTCTCTCTGTGCATTGTATATTCTGAACATATTTTTGTTACACTATTTCTACATGTTCGATTGCTACCAGCTTGTATTTATAATTACCTGCATAGTATGCATTTGATTTTATGAATAACCCCATATGTATGCTCTTCATGCCTCATCTTCATCATTATCATCATCATCATCATTATCATCATCATCATCGTCATCATCATCATCATCTTTATTATCACGTTTTCCGACCTCCTTTTGTTGGTTAACTTTTTAACTTTTTAATTTTTAATTTTTTAATTATATAATTGTGTGTCTATGCGTCCCAAGGACAGATTGTAAGAAAAGGCGTAGCCTTAAATCTTAATCCTTGTTAAATAAAGTTCAATTCAATTCAATTCTCTCTCTCTCTCTCTCTCTCTCTCTCTCTCTCTCTCTCTCTCTCTCTCTCTCTCTCTCTCTCTCTCTCTCTCTCTTACATACCATTCCACACACACAAGCTAAACAATAAGACAGGTTTGGAATGTGTATTTATTTATGGAATCCAAGATTGAGTAAAACATAAAATAATTGAAAGTAACATACCTTTTAACGTTACCAACTGATATTGTTACTACACATATAATATGTACAAATAAAATCTGTCAAACTTATTTGAGGAACCAAAAATACACATGATGCATATGGGCAACTCCCAAAAGGTGCTCCCTGTCAGATGACATTTTTAAAATATCCACACATAGTTTATTTGTGAGAAAAAACCCAATAAAGCTGCTTTCATTGCAATCTGAAATGTTTGAATGTAATGATATCAAAGGTTTGTAGCAAATACTAATGTATTACTATTTTTTTTTTTTACTGAATTTTAAACAAAGTTAATTTGAACAAAGTGGGATATTAAAAAGTTTGATCAGGAAGAAGTTGTTATTTTTTGTGGTATGCCAAACATAAAGTAACTACCCGGTTCAATCCAGTGCTACAAAAAATGCAAGTCCAAATGCAATAAGCCATACGCTGAACATGCATAACAATAGTTGTTCTCATTATCTGTACAGGCTGGGATGGATATGGAGAGATACTTTTGTAATGAGATGGAACCAGGTATGATGGCATATTATGTTCAATCCTGCATGATTATGTTAGCCCAGTAAAATCTAAAACATGTTACATGTATCTGAATTTCTAAAAATATCCCCTTTAGAATTAAGTGCAACAACCCTCAAATGTGCAAAACATTCTTGCAAGCTGAACTACATGTCAGGATCAGGATGTACCCCTGGCATATTTTCCATAAAATCACTTCACATGCAGTGGAAACATGCTGTCCCCATTCCCCAGTCATAGCGTCATGTGTTGTGACTTGTCACAAGAAACATCTTAAATTATCCAGAGCCAATTATTACAGGCAGTCGTGTGCTTTTGTTACATTTAGTCAAGTTTTGACTAAATGTTTTAACATAGAGGGGGAATCGAGACGAGGATCGTGGTGTGTGTGTGTGTGTGCGTGTGTGTGTGTGTGTGTGTGTGTGTGTGTAGAGCGATTCAGACTAAACTACTGGACCGATCTTTATGAAATTTGACATGAGAGTTCCTGGGTATGAAATCCCCGAACGTTTTTTTCATTTTTTTGATAAATGTCTTTGATGACGTCATATCCGGCTTTTCGTGAAAGTTGAGGCGGCACTGTCACGCCCTCATTTTTCAACCAAATTGGTTCAAATTTTGGTCAAGTAATCTTCGACAAAGCCCGGACTTTGGTATTGCATTTCAGCGTGGTGGCTTAAAAATTAATTAATGACTTTGGTCATTAAAAATCGGAAAATTGTAAAAAAAATTAAAAATTTATAAAACGATCCAAATTTACGTTTATCTTATTCTCCATCATTTGCTGATTCCAAAAACATATAAATATGTTATATTCGGATTAAAAACAAGCTCTGAAAATTAAATATATAAAAATTATTATCAAAATTAAATTGTCGAAATCAATTTAAAAACACTTTCATCTTATTCCTTGTCGGTTCCTGATTCCAAAAACATATAGATATGATATGTTTGGATTAAAAACACGCTCAGAAAGTTAAAACAAAGAGAGGTACAGAAAAGCGTGCTATCCTTCTTAGCGCAACTACTACCCCGCTCTTCTTGTCAATTTCACTGCCTTTGCCATGAGCGGTGGCCTGACGATGCTACGAGTAAAATGGCATTGCGTTCAGTTTCATTCTGTGAGTTCGACAGCTACTTGACTAAATATTGTATTTTCGCCTTACGCGACTTGTTTTGTTTAACGTCTTGATCAGAAACATTTTAGATCAAAAGAAGCAGTAAATTAGATAAAGTAATAGATTTACAAGGATGTGCTGTTTCTTGTGACATGTAATTTTGGTGTGAAGCCTTGCTGCCATTTCGCTCGTCTTCACGGATGTTGTTTTTCAGCACAGACTACTATATGCGGTTCATGTAAATGTCGTTCTCGCTGTTGGAAAACGAAATTAATTAGTAACAGCAGTGCTGTTACTTGTGACATTTGTGACGTGAATTTTGCGACACACAAAAAATAGTTTTAATCATGAAATCCTTGTGTCTATTGACTGCCATCCTACCCCCTGTTACGAGGAGTAGTTCTGAAGCATCATTCTGGGTTGCCTGATTTTGATTACTTTGGGCAAAGAAGAAAAGGGACAGCCCTTGGCTCAGTATGACGTGAACAGTCACAAGAAACTACATTTTTAAGTGTTAATTTCAAAACTTTAACATACATTTTTTAAACAAAAGAGTGTTCCACAACGTAGAAGTAACTTTATTGTACATGTTTTATTACTTCAAATAAAAAGAAAACAAATATTTTGTTATCAAATGTAAGCTTTTCTGATCACACACAAAAAAAGTGGGAAAAAACAGGAAAAATTGGGGGTAAATGTATGTTTGAAATTCAGTAAAAAAAATAATAGTAATACATTAGTTTTTGCTACAAACCTTTGATATCATTACATTTAAACATTTCAGATTGCAAAAAAGACTGTTAGTGTATGTTACTGATCAAAACAAATTATGAATCTGCTGTTCCATTCGCGGTCGGCAGCCCCGCGTACGATCATCTCTCACATGTGACCGCCTCTCGTCTACAGGGTCGGTCGATATATTCTACCCCCGAAATAGCACTTGTTTGCATCTTCAATGACTCCATCTTCCATTAAAATCCCAAACCGACGTCAAATACGAGCTGATTTTGTAAAATAAAGCACATTTCTACTTCCAAAACCCATCGAACAGCCATTTCCGGCGCTCGATCGCCGACATGTTCAGCTTTGATGGTAATTTACGGACACATATGAACCGCTCTATGACATTTTATGCATCAAGAAACAATGTAAGGCATCGCTGAATCTGTAGCTTACTTTAAATCCCGACGTAAATCAAACAAATCCAAGAAAACTGACAAAACGTGCCTTCAATCGTGTCAGGCCCCGCGTAGAGCCTCAGTCCCGCTTATGACCGGTTATCCCCCGTGCTTCTGGCGTGTACATTCATGCGTCGAGCTCCGCGCACATTTTTGTGCATGCTCAAAACCCCTAACACACACAGCGAATGACAACGAATGCATAGCGGTGATCCAGCGCGCTCGACGAACGAGTAACGAATAATGACGCACACCCAGCGAACAACAACGCACTGGCCAAAATTGCGATTTTTTGAGTGCGCTGGCCGTGCGTCGTGTATGTGTGACTCCCGCATAAAGTCAGTCGAAGGGTGAATAAGCCCTTTTCATTGTTACAGTGGAATGTTAATGGCTTGTATTCCAAATTAACCGACACAGAATTGTTAAATTATGTAGGGAGTTTCGATTTTGTTTGCCTTGTAGAAACGTTTATGGATGAATTCACGTCAACTGTTTTTGATGGTTATTCACTTTTTGTTAAATCCGCAGCGAAGTTTACCAAGCATGGCCGACGGTCAGGCGGTGTATTGTGCCTAATAAGAAATGAGTTTGTTCTCTTTGTGCGTGAACTTGATGTTGAATGTTCTAACTTCATTGTTTTTATCCTTGATAAAATCCTCTTTGGAATTGCCGCTAAGGATATATTGTATGTGTGTGCTTATGTTCCGCCCGAGGGTTCGCCGTATTACTCGTTCTTTGATCTGGATAATGATGTTTCTTTACTAGAAGAATGTTTGACTGAGTGTTTGTTGACAGAAGGTGATGTTTATGTGGTGTTGTCGGGTGACCTGAATAGCAGAACATCCAATATGTCCCAGCCTGTATTACAAGATCATGACTTTTTGATTTATTGCGCAAAAGTCAGTCAGTTTGCGGGAATCGAAAATCACAAGATCAGATATTGAATAGTTATGGTAAATATTTGTTAGATATGTGCACTGCACTTGGACTGTCTATTCTTAATGGTGTGTGTAATGGGGATTTGCAGGGCTGTTTTACCTACATGTCAGAGAGGGGGAGTATAGTGTTAATGATTATTTTTTGTTGTCAAATGATTTATTTTTATTTAAATTATTATTATTATTATTATTATTATTATTATTATTATTATTATTATTATTATTATTATTATTATTATTATTATTATTATTATTATTTGCAATTACTCTGTCTTCGAGCGAGCTGTTGGTGGCTGGCCGGATTGAGTCAGATCATATGCCAGTTGAATTTCATGTTACATTCCCATGTGATAATGTTTATTATGATATGCGCGAGAATGCAGACTGCTTTATTGAAAAGTATGTTTGGGATAGCAGGAAAGCAGAAACGTATGTGAATTTGATGTGTGCAGATGATACGTGTGC
The DNA here is from genome assembly GCF_037325665.1 of Littorina saxatilis. Classification (NCBI taxonomy): domain Eukaryota; kingdom Metazoa; phylum Mollusca; class Gastropoda; order Littorinimorpha; family Littorinidae; genus Littorina; species Littorina saxatilis. The sequence goes on from NC_090258.1 coordinate 35,546,164, forward strand.
AAGGTTAGAGTCTGCCCAAAATATGATTGAATCTGATATGAATGCAGCTTTGGAATTATTTAACACTTGTGTAAAAGGCACAGTAAGCCTCCCGTAAACCATCACAGATACTGTCAGGCTTTTACACACAGTACAAACACCCTTCCATTTGAACGCTCACCAAACGGGAACATCCTAGGTGCCCTCCGTAAAGAGCGAGCAATTTTCAAAGAATTTATTTTTGCGTGGTTTATCTTACCCCTGAGCCATCGTAAACCCGTGTGATCAAGTTTCCCTTTTTCACAATGTAGTCGTCAGTTAGTAATTTGAATGCGACTCGCTGTGAGCTTATCTGCAATAGCACGTTATTAAGTACCTCTGACTATGCACGAAACAAACGGCTGTGGTTCACAAGAACTCTAGCGATGGCTTTTGACTTTTCAGAGGAACTGACGATAGGTATAAACCGTCGTCTGCTACGAGAACCACGACCTTGCGTGACCCTGCTTCCCGCGGGCTTTTCTTTTTTCAAACTTTCAAAACTTCGAAATGTACTGATCTTGTCTTGATGAAAAAGGAATTCTTTTTATGATTTAAGAATGTTTGTGTAACAATTAAGCTGTCAATTTATTATTTAGATTTTAAAAGTTAGGTCTAGCGCCAAAACGCACCACGGTCCGATTGTCTCTGACACTCTCTCCGCAAAATTAATTCTTTGAAAATTGCTCGCTCTTTACGTAGGACACCTAGGATGTTCAAAAGAGGTGAGTGTTTAATGAAAGGGTGTTTGTACTGTGTGTAAAAGCCTGACAGTATAGGTGATGGTTTACGGAAGGCTTACTGTGCCTTTAATATAATAATATGATCATGAACACTTACTAATCGCCCCTTCTCACCGGAGCTCACGGCGATGTACAATAGCAAACTGCACACACACACACACACACACACACACAAACACACACACACACACACACACACACACACACATACCCACTGTTCTTTCGGTACAAATGATCAAATTGGTGAGATCTGATACGCATTCTCTACTAATTCCATAGCATCAGCCCGGACTGTAATTGCCTAAACCACCCGTTCCATGGTGAGATCGATATCAAGCCTTGCGCACACAATTGCGACACACAAAAAACATATTTGCGAAATGTACACCCCGTTTGCCCTGGCGGAAAAGACTGCATTTTGTTTCCCCAGTCGCTGAGCCACGACAGGGGGTCCGTTTTGTTTTGTTGGTGCAAGGGTATCAGTTACCCTAATAACTCTCGTGTCTGTTCCATTTCAAGCAGTAACTTGTCTTGATACGGGTACCAGGAACTAGATCAATGCCACGGCCATCCAATAAACTGGTGGCGTGTTTTGTTCGGGCGTGTTCGTTCGTGCATGCAGAAGGGGGGGGGGGGGGGATCGGGAGGACGGGAGAGTTTTTGGTGTCACTGTCAGCGGACAAAAGATTGGTGAAGAGGGGTTGGGTGGCGCGTATCACTTTTCGTATCAGATACCCCGGAGCGGGAGTGGTCGGGTGAAGGGTGAAGGCATGGATGATCTGTTTTGAATGTACAGTACAGGGTGACCCCCAAAAATGCAACCCTCAAAAATGCTAATTATTTCTACATATTTGGGGGACATAAACATCAGTCTATGCATGATTCTTCCACAACTGAAGAGGCGATTTTAGAGATTAAATGGTCTGACATTTGTCCAATTTAAAACAAAGTTTTCAATGCGGCGATCGACTCAACAGAACGAGGTTTGACATTGAGCGGTAGAAATACTTACCTAATTTAAAACCTCCAGACTTTTACCTTTTGGATTTTCTGAATGTCTGAGTATACACAAACACCTCTTTTACCCCCTAGATCATCGGTGACCTGAAGAAAGTAGTTACAGCTAGGTTCATGGCAATCCCTAGACAGGAAAGCTTTCGTGCCATTGACAATTTCGGAGGTGTAATTTGGAACACATTTTTGAGAAAAGGAAAATGTCGGACCATTTTACATACAGACTCGAAACTTTGTAGAATGGTCGTGAACGAACTGAAGTTCATGCACAACAACCATGCAAATGTTTGCTTAACTCAAATGACTAGAAAAAGTAACCCCTTCGTTGTAAAGGTACACTTGCGCAATGTCGCGCAAAATTCATCAATGACATGAACGCATTCATCAATATCAATGGGAAATGCCCTGATAATGCCTGTAATTGCTGTATTCAAGTCACTGATTGTCTAATGTTGTCATTCGAAGTACCCCACAGGTAACAATCTTGAGGGCTTAAATCGGGTTAGTTTGGCTACCGCTCAATTTCAAATTTCGTACTATTGAGTCGATCCCCGAATTTGGCACTTTTTTTTTTAAATCGCACAAAAGTCAGACCATTTGATCTACTACATTGCCACTTTGTGGAAGGGTCATGCATAAGCTGAAGTTTATGTCCTCCACATATGAAGTAATTCGGTCAACAGATGTAGAAATAATGAACATTTTTTTGGGTTGCATTTTTTGGGGTCACCCTGTACACGCCTAAAATAGGAGTGCAAGAGAGAGTATAATATATTTACTCTGTGGGTATCTATTTTCAAGGATGTCAGTGAAAAACGCTGCGAGGCGTAACACTGTTTTTACACTACTGAAAGTGCAAGGGGGTTTGTGTGGTTGTATGGGCCCCGTTCTGTAGTAGACGATTTTTTGCTGCGGAATGGACACATCGCTCTTGGTGGGTAGAATCATTCAGGATGGGGTAGAATATGCACCAAGCAGGAGCGTACAGCTATTTTGGGTAATACTGCGCATGCCCCATAGCCGTTGTTGACATTACCAACGGAACTGGAGAAAGTAAGTTTCTGTTCTCAATTCCTTGTGGGTTTTTTTTTTCGCATTAACCGCCTCCTCCCATTCCTCCTCCCGAGAGCGATGTGCCACCAAATGTGTTCAATTAATGTAAAACATTTTCAGAATTACACTGTTTAAGTAAAATTGATGATATATACAGTTGTTGTTAACATTGGTTTAATTGGTTATAATGTATTTGTATAAGTCTGACTGACTTCTTTCAGAGTGTGGATGTAACTGACTGTTGCATTGCAAACTCGAATATTTAATGTTGTGGTAATATCCGTATTCAGGATATCAGATTACACTTTCAGTTTACGTGGAATAATGGCATTCTGGTGTGGAAGAATTATTATTTGTGTGTATCAGAATGTCTTTTGATGTATTTTTTTCTATTGCCTGTCCATTCACCCAAATAAAGGACTGAAATGGGCAAGCTGCCATTGTCGTAGTGTTGGTATAAACTCGGGGGGCGAGTGAGAGTGAGAGAGAGAGAGAGAGAGTTAGAGAGAGAGAGAGAAAGAGAGAGAGAGAGAGAGAGAGAGAGAGAGAGAGAGAGAGAGAGAGAGAGAGAGAGAGAGAGAGAGAGAGAGAGAGAGAGAGTTGGATGTTGTGTTGATCATCAGCTTTTGTGAGTGATGTTCCGACTCGCCTCCTCCCATCTCATCCCCTCCCATCTCGCCCCCAATTATCTCACGGTTTTCCATGAGTGATATTTCGTCCCCCGCTCAGTAGAATTCGTCTATGTCACCGGCACACACAGTGTGTGTGTGTGTGTGTGTGTGTGTGTGTGTGTGTGTGTGTGTGTGTGTGTGTGTGTGTGTGAGAGAGAGAGAGAGAGAGAGAGAGAGAGAGAGAGAGCGTGCGTTTGGGTTCTGTGTCCCTTTATTTTTTATTTGTCGTTCTTCTTAAACCTGAATGTCCTCAACTGGGACATATTTTCAGTTGGGTAAGTAACATGGGGACAAGTCCTCATTACTTTAAAGATAGTATACCTAAGGCGCCATTTTGGAAAGTTCTCTGGCGATTTGGATCTTAACAAGTTCAAGGGGCATTCGCTGTACTGTAATTTAGAAACACCTACAATGATTTGTTCAAAACTAGTCCGAAACTATGCCAAATAATTTATGAATTTTAATCAGCGAGCGGTTTGCTTCGCCCAGTTCGCCTGTCAGGAATCCGGACTTCCGGTCACCATTATTTCATTTATTTAGTTTTCATTCAAATTCGTCAAAGCAGATTAAAGGCACAGTAAGCCTCCCGTAAACCATCACAGATACTGCCAGGCTTTTACAAACAGTACAAACATCCTTCCATGTGAACGCTCACCGAACCGGGGAACATCTTGGCTGCTTTCTGTCGAAATTTTTCAAAGAATTTATTTTCGTGGACCGTCTGATCTACAATCAGGCACCTCGTTTTGGTGCTAGAACTAACTTTTAAAATCTAAATAATAAATTGACAGCTTGTAACACAAACATTCTTAAATCATAAAAGATTTCTTTTTTCATCAAGACAAGATCAGTACAATTCGAAGTTTTGAAAGTTTGAAAAAAGATAGCCCGGAAGCAGGGTCACGAAAGGTCGTGTCTCAAAGCAGACAATTTTTCTGCAAAGCGCTCGCTTTCTTTGAAGCCAGCCGCTGCGTTTTAGAATCAGAGGTACACAATAACGTGCTATTGCAGATACAGTCAGTCGCATTGAAATCACAAACTGACGACTAAATTGTAAAAAAAAAGGAAAGTGGATCACACTGGTTCACGATGGCTCAGGGGTTTGATAAACCACGAAATCTGGTGTGTGGTTTACGCGAGCTAAATAGCAATTTAAACGAACTGTTTATTTAATGCTATTAAATGCTATTGCCAGTGTGTTCCATAAGGTTAGAACGGCTTTTTTCATTAGAAGATTTAAATCGTTTTGAAAACCATTTGAGACATACTGGGGCTTTAAGACTGTTGGATTGAGGAAGTCAAACCTACAGTCTAGCTTACGCATGCAAATTCCGTGCCATACAGGACTAAAACGCTACGCATAACAGAAACAAACACAATGTCTGTTGGGAATATCACGGTCTGCAATGACTACCAAACACAGCATTCAGATTTGAAAATTAGAACGCTCAAACACTAATTCAGTCAAAGATCTTCCTCGTGGGTGTTGTCATCTATTCAACTCCCAAAACGAACACTGTACCTCTCGGCTGAATTTCAAATCTGTATCTCTAGGAATAGCGCATGAAATACCCAAGAGTCGAAAGGTAAGACGAAAATTATGACTTGCGCAAAGAACGTCACAATGAGAATTACAGTCTGGGATTCCACAGCCGTTTTCAATTTCAGTATTACTGATGTGTGGTCACATAATTACAACCCCAAACCTGAACTGTATAGCTCTTGGGGTGATTTGAGACAGTTTTCTTGTTAGATATTGTCCCTTAAAACATAAATAATGTTATTCTAGCACTTCAATGAATTGTAATGACATTTTAAATATTGCGTTTCAGACTTTATATCAGGGTTCCTTAACTTTTTAGTTGAGTATAAATTTAGTGTATTCTTTTCTAAACACAACACCGCAAACAGAAGTCAGTAGTACCACAGTCAGTTATGGGCGTTTACAAATGTTACATCTGATGGCTATATTAGAAGGATTCCATGGCAATAGTTTTTTTTAGAGTCCGCTAACAGGCATATGTTCTGCTCGGGAAGTCATACCTGATATACTTTGGCCTCAGCTAACGACCACCAGTTTAGTGGTTTGGTGTAGCACCGTTCACAAGTATCGCCCAAACCCAAACACTTTTCTTTTTTTACAAACAACGCGCATTAAAATGTGTTCAGTGTTAACAACGGTTGGTCTTGAAATTAACTACTGTAGAACTGCTATGCCTATCATCAGCATATTGATAGAAACTAAATTTTTAGTTACAATGAAATAATGATAATGATGGCAGCTTCATAAGCGCGAACCACGTAGATCTTTGGTCTCCGCGCGTTATGAATAAACAAGAAAATAAAAACGCGCTATTTCAACATATACATGCATATACATTCTAAAAAAAACCAACGTGGTTCGCGCTTATGAAGCTGCCATCATTATCATTATTTCATTGTAACTAAAACTATCAACTTACAACAACACAACATCTACTTTGTAAAAATACCATCCAGGGACACAAATGCACATAACTGATTACAAGTGAAAAACCTTGAGAACAAAAGGCCAGAGAAGCGAAGGAACATGTGTGCCGCCAAACTTGGAACTACATCATATTGTCAACCCTAAACAATAAAGAAACAAAAGTGAGAAATGTGCAATTATCAATTTGAAAAACCCCGTGATCATGAAAAAAAGAAAAGAAAAAAGAGAGAAATAAGATCTCACCGCCGGTTCCCGCCATTCCGGACGCTTTGATGGTCACTGGGTAGCAGCCGAAGAGAGAGAGGGGATGTGGCAGTTACGTTAGCCAGACCAAGTCATTTACACACCGGCCTGTGGCATGCGCAATTTGCACAACGTTTATGAGCCACGGTGCGCTGTAGTCTACAGTCAGACCATCCAGGGTAAACTCGAGGGTTATATAGGCTGGGCTAGCTCATACCCATCCAATCACAGCATTGCCACTACCTGACAACAACACTAACTCTAAGATACATTTTCTGGTATTGATCTCATCCAAAAATGAAAGACGCGGGGCCTGTTCTTTTGCTTATTATGCCGCGTATCGCATTTACATCTCATTACGCAAGCCCACTGACTGTTAAACGCTTGATTAAAGTGTGCATTGGTTGCCACTGACGGGACACGACTTGAGCAGGGTTCAGCGGGCTAAACTGGTAGCGTACAAATATCACTTTACACCCGTTATACTGTTAGCGCTACAACTACTGTTTAAATAGATATGACACCGATTGACAAAAAGAGCTGATTTTTCGGCCTGTGATATTTTCATAGTGTGAACAAAATAGATAAATCTACTGACGACATGACTTTTGAATATGCTGACATATCAAGCAGGGTTGGATAAAAGGATGGGGTATCTAACCGATTAATTACAATCAAAATAATAATCTATTTTTTAAGTTGAGTAATTATGTGTTTCTATTTGAATTATTGTAACGTGTCTTTCAGATATGGTCGATGATAGTGACTTTTTTTAAGGCTAGATTTAGATCGGTTCCTCAATTGGCGTTATGATATTTGCTGAAACATCTACACAACTTTACCCCCCCCCCCCCCCCCAAAAAAAAAAAAAAAAAGCACAATTAGGCGAAATTACTACATTTAGTCAAACTGTCGAACTCACGGAATGAATATGAACGCACTGCATTTTTTCACCCAGACAATACAGCTTTGTAAATCCTCGCAACAAGGATATCGCTCACTTTTCACGTGCAAAACGAAGTGAAATTGACGAGCCAGTATAGCGCGGTAGCGTGTTGCGCTAAGAAGAAAAGCGCGCTTTTCTGTATTTCTTTTTAACTTTCTGAGCTTGTTTTGAAAACAACATATTATATCTGTATGTTTTTGAAATCAGGAAATGATAAAGAACAAGATATATGAAATCATTTTTGGATCGATTTCTTAAGTTTTAATCGTACTAGTAATTAACCTAGTTTCGTTAATTGTGATCACATTTTAAGAGTAAACATGACATATATATCATTTTTTTAGATTCAGAATACGATGCAATCCATTTTAAATCTGTTTGCGAAAAATCGATTTTAATTACAACTTTAATGAGCAAACTAAATAACTAATTTTTGAGCTTCCGAGCTGCAATTTAATGCCAAAGTCTGGGCTTTGTCGAAGATTGATTGACCAAACTGTCAACAAAATTGGTTGTAAAATGAGAGCGTGACAGTGCTGCCTCAACTTTCACAAAAAGCCGGATATGACGTCATCAAAGACATTTATCACAAAAAAAAAGTGTGGGGATATCATACTCAGGAACTCTCATGTAAATTTTCATGAAGATCGCTGTACACACACACACACACACACACATACACACACACACACACACACACACACACACACACACACACACACACACACACACACACATACATACATACAGCACGACCCTCATCTCGATTCTCCCTCTATGTTAAAACATTTAGTCAAAACTTGACTAAATGTAAAAAGAAGCAAATCTGAGTACACACAATATAACATTATATATCACCAAATAATAAAAATTCTACCAAGACATCTTTGTGCCAATCTGCAAAAAGCACCATTACCCCTATCTAAAAAAAAAGGTATCTGAAAAGGTAAACGTTACTTACTCTGAAACATATGCATGTAGAGTAATATGTAAGCGCCGCGATTGACTGAACAAAGATATTGGTACATCTTCCTAATGTTTACAATAAAGCTGTGTTTCCATATAGCGACGCGACGGCGGCACGATGGTTGTGGCGAGGTGGCGGCAGCGTCAAAACCGATCGCAACAGTAGTAACAAAGAACGCGTGTTTCCATATGTGCGACGCGACGGCGGCGCGGCGGCGACGTACCTCGCGACGGTTTGGCGTCAAGATTTTGTTCGCTCCAGGGAGCGAAACAAATTGCAGCCGTTCGATATTCGCGTCCAAAGTGGGCGTTTTATAATCTATTTTGACTTTTTTTTCCCTCAAATACATGTATTCCCTGAGCTGAACAGCAAGAATTCCCTCAAAGGTTGTCAAAGGCACCGTGTTCGTTCCGCTTTTTGAGCATTTTGTTGAAACAAATGAGTGTTTTTCTTACATTTCTCGTCTTTTCAATTTTCGTAACCAACATAAGTAGCTTCAAATAAAGTTTCTCTTAATTACTGTATGGTTGTGTGAGTTTTTGACCGATTTATAAGAAGAAGTCAAGCCAGAAAGAACAAAAATCCAACTGCCGCGCCGCTTTTAATGGAAACACTCACAGCAAAATTCGCTAGCGGCATCGCGTGTTTTTCGCCATCGTGCCGCCGCCGCGTCGCTATTTGAAAACATAGCTTAAGGCTGTTCTAATGCTCGGGCTGGTGTTTTTTCTCGTGTTTTTTTCTCTCTTTCATTTAATTTGTGTGTTTGATTTTTTTTTGTTCCGGGACAAGGCACATTTTTTAATCTTTTGTAAAGATTGAACAAGATTTAAAGTACCGACTGTAAAAGAATCAAAGTTCTATGGAACTTTCTACCTCATACTGTGACATGCCTTACATGTGGCCTAGCTGATTACGTACCAAATTTGCTGTAAATAAGACATCAAATACTGTAATTGTTACATTTCTGCAGATTTGGCCTCATCTTTTTAGCTCAAACAAAAATACTAGCAAAATCTCAAAGTATAATAAAGTGTGTCCCCAAATATGGACCACCTTCAACAAGTACAAAAGAAAAGAAAAGATAAAGACTGGTTTCAGTCATTTATTAATTAACTTACTGAAAATCTACATTATTAACAGGCAACTGTCGGTCCGTCCGTCACACTTTTGATCGCATATAACTGGTGTTTTTCAGCCAATTTGTCAAATCACAGTCCACTGGACACCTGTTATTAAGATGTGTTTTGCGTGATTTGGCCCGGGGGAAAGGATTGTCTTGCGATCACTGTTGTCAGTAGCAGTCACGGACGGGTTCAAACTCTAGTAACCTATGACTATCGCTCAAGCTTTCAAAAACATGTTTAATAGTCCTCTTAACATGCAAATTGAAAATGTCATTTATTTTCTCTCTGTCAGGTTTGGATAGTTTTTTAACATTTCTTTTTGTCCTTTAATTAACGTTCTTACCGAACTGTAACAAATAAACTAAATCAAATTATTTTGACTCGCACACTCAGTTGTATCATGTTAATTTGGAGTAAAGGAGGGAAAAGAAACGCGCCACAGTCGCGTCCACTGTTGTACGTGTTTTTTTCGTCATTTTCAAATTGCTGTTAAATGAGAACCAGATAAGGTACATCAAAAAGAAAAACAGATTCGTACAGGATATCGTATTGACTGACTATTAGGGTTTAACGTCCTCTTAGACCAACTGGTCTATATTGGGACAGGTATTGGTAATATGTTGAAGATATGGTGTGATACTTTGATTCGAACAAGCCCGCTGTGGCTGTCTTCTTTGACACACCAGCATTGGGTTTGTCTCGTCAAAGTATCGAAATACGATCATGATAATCGGAGACGAGAGATGATGCATGCGTGTCTTCGTGTTTTCCAAGCCCTGAGACTTTCGCTGTGAACGTGGGATCTTTTTCGTGCGCATGTGTGCACACGGGGGTGTTCGGACACCGAAGAGAGTCTGCACAAAGTTGACTCCGAGAAATAAATCTCTCGCCGAACGTGGGGATCGAACCCATGCTGATAGCGACCAACTGGCTACAAAGCCAGCGCGCTACCAACTGAGCTACGTCCCCGCCCGATATCGTATTGGCTGTACGATTAATGCATAGTAAACTGTTTAATACGGGGCAGGGATGAAGTGAGTCGTGATCGCAGGCAAACGTGTCACTTTTACACTCTACAAAAATCGTAAAAACGCATATTTTTCAACCAGGTATAGACAGTCGTGGAGGAATTCATCCCTCATCACTTAATTAGAATTATACGCCGAAGCGTTAAATAATCACAAAAGTGAACATAGATCAATAAGATAGCGTTAAAAAGCTCCTGCGCACGGAATAATTTTTGTGTATAAACCAGGTGTTGTTTGAACATGCCTTAATTAGAGATAAAAAAAACCTGTGCTTGTTTTTGTTTTTTGTTTTTAGTAAAGATTTTAATTTCAATTAGAATTGTGAGATTTTAACCGAACTCATGAATTATTTTGTAATGTTACAAGCTGAAATGCAATCCAATAGTTTGGGCTTCGTCGAAGATTGCTTGACCAAAATTTCAATCGATTTGATTGAAAAATTAGGGCGTGACAGTGCCGCCACAACTTTCACGAAAAGCCGGGTATGGCGTCATTAAAGACATTTATCGTCATCAAAGACATTTATAAAAAAAAAAGAGGAAAAACAATGGTCTTGGGGATATTATCTGGAGAAATGTGTATGTAAACTTTCATGAAGTCCATTATATCAACATGATATCTTTTCGTCGAGGCTGTTAGACGGGAATCACTACCGCTGAAACGTGCGTGTGCATGCAAGTTAAAAATCTTATTTTGCGAAAATTACCACGAAGAAGATACGCCACATACTGACTGATCAAATGGAGCGAAACGACTTTTGATCTTGGCTGGTGTGGTTATTGAATGGACGAAATGTTCTGGAATTTTTGAAAAACCCAACGCAGAAGAAACCGAGATATCATGCATCGATGGACATGTATTTGGTGCTTTTCATGCATGGTTTAAGTCAAGTACATACTTGTGCATGGATGCGCATGGGTAAAGCCGTTAAGAGGATGATCACGTTCTTGAGATATCTTGTTCTTATGGTATATTCCGAATTGGCAACACTCCCACCCCAAACTCTCTCACACAGATCGTTTCACGTCATTTGATAATTGTTTGGTTTGTACCTGAGAGAATATTAATCTGCACGTTTGTCACCTCAGAAATAGACGTAGCGTTCAATACGAAACTAATATAAGATACGTTTCACCTTGCACTCCGGGGGACATTGTTCTGTGGTGCTTCCCCAGATAACTGTGGCAGCAGCGGCAATTTGATCTGACGGTGCGACAACCCCACGCAAGACTGGCGGTTCGGATGACAGTGTTCTGCAAGCCCTCAATTGACCCACGTGAGCATAAGCTATCATTGATCAGTATGGCCTTTTATATTATTATTATTCGTATATATTGTACATGTTTTAAATGTTTGTAATTCTTGTAGTATTTTGTTTAATCTCATTAGAGATTTTGGCTTATGGTTGGAATTTTTTTTTAAATTGACTCAAGACTAAATCGGATTATTTTTCTGGACCAACAAAGGCAAGCGATGGACTAATATTATGGGTTTCGATTGTTACCAAATGAGTAAGTTAATTTCTGCGACAATCTTAAGTAACAGAGTATCGCTTACGTAGGTAAATCCGCAAGTCTATATTAAAAAGGAATATTAGTCAATGAAATTGATACACACACAAAACATAAAGTAGTTCACTCTGGTACTTATATATTCACTCTATTGTCAAAAAACATGCCTGTGTTGTTTTTACACAAGAGTTTAAAGATATATTGTCTAAGCCGCCATTTTGGAAAGTTTTCTGACGATTTGGACCTTAAAAGGTTAAAGGGACATTCGCTGTACTGTAATTTAGAATCACTTGCAATGATTTGCTAATTACTGCTCCAAAACTATGCCAAATAATTAAATGAAGTTTTATCAACGAGTGTCCAGCTCTCCTGTCAGGCGGGGTAGGCCCTACTGACTTACGGTCGTCATTATTATTTATTTAGTTTTTATAGATACCCAATCGTCAAAGCAGATCAAGACCGTTGGATTGAGGAAGTCAAACAAACAGTCCAGCTAACGCACACAAAATCCGTGCCATAGAGGGCTAAAACGATTCGAATAACACACACAACGAAATGTACGTTGGAGAATATTACGGTCTGCTATGACTATCAAACACAGCATTCAGATTTGAAAAATAGAACGCTCAAACACTAATTCTAAGACCTTCTCCGTGTGTGATGTCATCTATTCAACCCCCAAAATGAACTCTGTGACTCTCGGCACAATTTCAAATTTGTATCTCTGGATTTAGCGCATGGAATGCTCCGGATCAAAAGGTAGGACGCAAACTAGGAGTCGCAAACTGCGTCACAGTGAGAATTACAGTCTGGGATTCCTACTCAAAATACATCTGTTTTCAATTTGAGTAACTCAGCGCTCAAACGTTTATTTTAAGGTATTCCTGGTTTGTGTTCACAAAATAACAAACCCCAAGCTGAACTGTATTCTTAAGGCGATTTGATACCTAATTGAACTGGATTTCGACGAACTATACTTTTAGTTTGGATGGTTAGCTAAACTCATGATTTTAACGAAAGTTTGAAGTCTCAGCTGACAACTCTTTGGTACTAGTTACTGCAATTTTAGAGTGTAATCAACAATCCAACGCTGAGCGACCGAATGCCTCAGCAATGGATTCCAAGGCAACGTTCGGCGCTTCCCGATATTGAGACACAGCCACTTGAAAAAAGAGCTATGAAGTCTTTTCAGTGTTAAACTTATTCTCTCATACCTACTCAGTTGAATACAAGACGACTGTGCATAGTACACCTAACAATTGACGCGAAAACCTCCCGTTTTTGACCATTCATACGATCGACACCTGCATCAGTAGGCCATAACAAACGCAATAAGCAAGCCAGCTCAACAAAACAACTTGTCATCATTTTCACGAGTTTTCATTCACAAGCACCTGGGAAATAAATCTCATGTTCCCCGGGGAATAAATCCCCGGTTACCATAGTTGCAGGAAGCCCTATTACATGGATAATCAAAAGCAAACCCAATAGAAACGCTCGAGGATTCTTCGGCTCTTTTCATTGGCGTTTCCCCAGACCTAAACAGACGACACTGCTTCGCCAAGTTCCAAATACGAACTGGCAAACTGGCAAATGTAAACAAAAAACAAAACTACCTCATCAAAGGTTATACATTTATGCTTTATCGCAAACAAATGAAACCTATCGATATGTTTTATCTTCTCACAAAGTCATGGAGTGCGTGTATCTCTGTTTGGAGAAACACGAACGTAAGTTTAAGTCAAACCAATTGACCCCTGACACACACATTTTGACCCGTGCACAAGACGTTGTATCGATAAACTACGCGCAAATAAAAAAATAATAATAAAAAAGCAAAGAACATAGCAACAAGAAATGAAGACATCTGACAAAGCCGAGCAAGCAGAATGACAAGTCTAATGAAAAACAGAGAGGCAATGAGAAACAAGATCGCGATTATCTTTCCTTCGCGGCACGACGCAAATCGTTTGTGTCCTTTGACCCAATTCGTGCAGTGCTGCACGATGCAAATCTTCTGTGACCTTTGACTCAACGTAGCTTCAATATTCGATTACTAATATTTACCACTGAAAACCGAGGGGTGGAATACCGAGAGGGGCAGGGTGGTAGCGGGGCGATGGTGAAAGTGTAATGAAGAGACACGTGTAGCAATAAGAAAAAACCGATTCTGCAATAACACAAACAAGAACAAAAAACCCCAACACTGACCTATATGAATATTTAATCAATAATATGATCGTCTGCGTTGCAGGTGTGCAAGTGAAGGGTTGGGGGGGGGGGGTAACTTGATCATTAATTTGTGTGTGTCCGTGTTTGTGTTCATGGACTGATTGTGAGGGAGGGGGAGGGTGGGGTGGGGTGTGTTTCAGGTTTTGGTGTGGGTATGAAACGAGCAAAACAATACCCACACCACAAAATCTTGGAGGCAAAAAACACTCGCCGTCGCATCATTTTGTCCGCACAATATTATATGCACCAACAACCGGAAAAAAAGGTGACAATGGAAAAAGACTCATCTTTGCTTCCTGCGATTCCTTGCCCCCGACTCGAACGTCGCACGATAATCCACATAACAGATCTGTTGTGAGATGGTCAACGCTGACTGTGCAAGCAAATCACCTCGTTTGAAATACGACAATCCCATCGCTCGAATGCAACATGTGGGCACTATCGTCTCAAAGGCGCTTGCTGTTGCTTTCACACACCACTCTGTAGTCGGAACCTACAGAACTTCGCATCCTCAAACCTGACATACTTGTCTCAACATTATAAACTCAAATCACACACAGTAAGTTGCTTTCGCACGCCAGCTTTGAACAACGTGCTGGGGCCCCGAACATGCATTATAATAACAGAACTCGCGTTTCAAACCATGGCTCCCTGTGTTGATTTTTCACTTAATGTTGAACCACCAAAATGATGACAAAAACGATGTTTGATGGTTTATTGCCAGACCAGCTTTTTTGTCGGTCCTCGGGGGGCATATCGACTTTTGTTTCATATTTATTGACCGCGGCCTTCGGCCTTGGTCAATAAATATGAAACAAAAGACGATATGCTCCCCCTCGGACCGACAAAAAAGCTGGTCTGTCAACAACCCATCAAACATCTTATAATGTTCTGGGTAGATAATTAATTTGACTTTCTCTTCGTGTGTAAAAGTTGGCACATTTTGCTTATTGTCGATTTTGTAATTGGTACCTTACTTTTTTGTCAGGTCGAATTTGGGGGTTTCCTTATTTGAACGGCGGTAACGTGATCCTTGTTAACCTTTGCCGTGCTTCCTGGGTTCACCTGTACCCAGAGACACACTAAAATCATTGTAACTCTGGAACCATTAAAGGTATCGTTTTGACATTTTAAGTATCTCTCACACACCTAATTTGCTCTCTGTCTGCAAATTTTTAGTGTGTACATGACAAAACATTAAAATTAATTGATTATGATAATTTACATAAACACTACCGATGGCGCGGGTTCACACAAACCCATACTTTTAAAGAGTAGTAGTGATTGTAACTATCCCTCTGCCGACGGCGCGGGTTCTGCTACACCCATAATTACCAAAGCGGCGGAACAGTGTCTGTCTGCCTGTTTGTCTCCAAGAGATGTCTGTCTCTCTGTCTGTCTGTCCGTATCTCTCTGTCTGTCTGTTGTCAGTTGCTCTGTCTGTTTGTCTGTCTGTCTATCCGTCTATCTGTCTATCCGTCTATCTGACTGTCTGTCTATCTGACTGTCTGTCTCTGTCTCTCTCTCTCTGTCTCTCTCTCTCTCTGTCTCTCTCTCTTAGTCTCTCTCTCTTTCTTAGTCTCTCTCTCTCTCTTTCTTAGTCTCTCTCTCTCTCTTTCTTAGTCTCTCTCTCTCTTTCTTAGTCTCTCTCTCTTTCTTAGTCTCTCTCTCTCTTTCTTAGTCTCTCTCTCTCTCTCTTTCTTAGTCTCTCTCTCTCTCTTTCTTAGTCTCTCTCTCTCTCTTTCTTTGTCTCTCTCTCTCTCTTTCTTTGTCTCTCTCTCTCTTTTTTAGTCTCTCTCTCTCTTTTTCTTAGTCTCTCTCTCTCTCTCTCTTTCTTAGTCTCTCTCTCTCTCTTTCTTAGTCTCTCTCTCTCTTTCTTAGTCTCTCTCTCTCTTTCTTAGTCTCTCTCTCTCTTTCTTAGTCTCTCTCTCTCTCTCTTTATTTGTCTCTCTCTCTCTATCTTTCTTAGTCTCTCTCTCTCTTTTTTAGTCTCTCTCTCTTTCTTAGTCTCTCTCTCTTTCTTAGTCTCTCTCTCTTTCTTAGTCTCTCTCTCTCTTTCGTAGTCTCTCTCTCTTTCTTAGTCTCTCTCTCTCTTTCTTAGTCTCTCTCTCTTTCTTAGACTCTCTCTTTCTTAGTCTCTCTCTCTCTCTTTCTTAGTCTCTCTCTCTCTCTTTCTTAGTCTCTCTCTCTCTCTCTTTCTTAGTCTCTCTCTCTCTCTCTTTCTTAGTCTCTCTCTTTCTTAGTTTCTCTCTCTCTTTCTTAGTCTCTCTCTCTCTCTTTCTTAGTCTCTCTCTCTCTTTCTTAGTCTCTCTCTCTCTCTCTTTCTTAGTCTCTCTCTCTCTCTCTTTCTTAGTCTCTCTCTCTCTTTCTTAGTCTCTCTCTCTTTCTTAGTCTCTCTCTCTCTCTTTCTTAGTCTCTCTCTCTCTCTCTTTCTTAGTCTCTCTCTCTCTCTCTTTCTTAGTCTCTCTCTCTCTTTATTTGTCTCTCTCTCTCTATCTTTCTTAGTCTCTCTCCCTTTCTTAGTCTCTCTCTCTCTTTCTTAGTCTCTCTCTCTCTTTCTTAGTCTCTCTCTCTCTCTCTCTTTCTTAGTCTCTCTCTCTCTTTCTTAGTCTCTCAGTCTCTCTCAGTCTCTCCCTCCCCCTCTCCCTCCCCCTCTCCCTCCCCTGCAAAATGTCGGTGAAGGGAGAAACTCGATGCACCCACTGAAGTAGCGCTGTGGGTTTCCCTGAACCCACCCCGTCGTTAGAGGTAAAAACCCTCTTTCAAATGTATGGGTTCAGACAAACCCGCATCGTCGTTAGAGGAATAAACGGTAAAAACCCTCTTTCAAATGTATGGGTTCAGACAAACCCGCATCGTCGGGCGTGTGTATTCAAAAGCGGCATCCGGCAAAGGTTAAAGCTAGCTGTGGTCTATTTATGACTATCCGGGGCTACGAGTTTGAAAAGATAGGGCTGTACAGCGAACGCGGACCGAAACCCCACCAATACTGCGTGTATGACCTTGACAGCTTCAGTCAACGCTTGAATTTTTCCGTGGTAACATCCGGTTTGCTCTCTCAGAGCTGATTATACTTGTCGAGAGGGATCGAGCAGAAAAAATAAACGCCTGGGCAGAGATTCGAACTCAAGACCTCGAAATGTCGGGACAGATGTCTTAACCGCTGAGGCCACTCCACCAGTGTTGACAAAGAGAGACAAAATGTATAATCTTATATCATTCTACGCTTGAAATACCATTCATGCGTTGCAAAAACGTAAACATTGCAGTTCAAATTTGCCTTTATTTTGCAAACATGTTTCATGGAATCGCAGTACATGTTTACACCGCCATGCTACACAACATTTGCGCTGTGTAATGGCTGCGCTATCTCTATTTCATATCAAACCGAGTGTCTACGACGGGAAGAAAAGAACAAGTCGCGTAAGGCGAAATTACTACATTTAGTCAAGCTGTCGAACTAACAGAATGAAACTGAACGCACTGCATTTTTTTTCACCAAGACAACACGAAGCTGTGTTGTCTTCGTGAAAAAAATGCAGTGCGTTCAGTTTCATTCTGTTGACGAAGCTGTCAATCGCCGCGAGAAGGAAATCGCTCACCTCCCACGTGCAAAACGCAGTGAAATAGACAAGCAAGAATAGCGCGGTAGCGTATTGCGCTTAGCAGAAAAGCGCGCTTTTCTGTATTCTTGTTAACGTTTTGAGCTTGTTTTGAATACACCATATCATATCTATATGTTTTTGGAATCAGGAAGTAATAAAGAATAAGATTTTATCAATTTTAATTGTAGTACTAATTAATCTATTTTCGTTAATTGTGATCACATTTCAAGAGTAAACATGACATATGTATATATTTTTAGATTTGGAATTTGATGAAGAATACGATGCAATCAATTTTAAATCTGTTCGCGAGAATTTGATTTTAATGACAACTTTAATGAGCAAACTCATCAATTAATTGTTAAGCCTTCATGCTGAAATGCAATACCAAAGTCCGGACTGAGTCGAAGATTACTTAACCAAAATTTCAACCAATTTGGTTGAAAAATGAGAGCGTGACAGTGCCGTCTTAACTTTCACAAAAAGCCGGATATGACGTCATCAAAGACATTTATCAAAAAAATGAAAAAAACGGGTGGAGATATCATACTCAGGAACTCTCATGTTAAGTTTCATAAAGATCGGTCCAGTAGTTTCTCGGAATCGCGTTACACACACACACACACACACACACACACACACACACACACACCACACCCTCGTCTCGATTCCCCGTCTATGTTAAAACATTTAGTCAAAACTTGACTAAATGTATTTGTTTATATCGCTTCACGCGACTTGTTTCTTTTTACTGTAAAAAGAAACAAGTCGCGTGAAGCGATATAAACACATTTAGTCAATCTGTAGGTATCAAACTAAAAGATAAACACCAACAAGTCGCGTAAGGCGAAATTACTACATTTAGTCAAGCTGTCGAACTCACAGAATGAAACTGAACGCATTGCATTTTTTCACAATGACCGAAGTCCGCCGCTCGTGCAAAACGCAGTGAAACTGACGAGCCTGTTTAGCGCAGTAGTGGTTTCGCTGTGCTGCATAGCACGCTTTTCTGTACCTCTCTTCGTTTGAACTTTCTGAGCGTGTTTTTAATCCAAACATATCATATCTATATGTTTTTTGAATCAGGAACCGACAAGGAATAAAATGGAATTGTTTTTAAATCGATTTCGGAAATTTGATTTTAATCATAATTTTTATATGTTTAATTTTCAGAGCTTGTTTTTAATCCAAATATGACATATTTATATGTTTTTGGAATCAGAAAATGATGAAGAATAAGATGAACGTAAATTTGGATCGTTTAAAAAAATGTAATTACAATTTTCAGATTTTTAATGACCAAAGTCATTAATTAAATTTTAAGCCACCTTTGTCGAAGATTGCTTTACAAAAATGTCAATCAATTTGATTGAAAAATGACGGTGTGACAGTGCCGCCTCAACTTTTACACAAAAAAACCGGATATGACGTCATCAAAGACATCTATCCAAAAAATGAAAAAAACGTCTGGGGATTTCATACCCAGGAACTCTCATGTAAAATTTCATAAAGATCGGTCCAGTAGTTTACTCTGAATCGCTCTACACACACACACACACACACACACACACACACACACACACACACACACACACACACACACACACACACACAGACACACATACACCACGACCCTCGTCTCGATTCCCCCTCTATGTTAAAACATTTAGTCGGGCGGGGATGTAGCTCAGTCGGTAGCGCGCTGGATTTGTATCCAGTTGGCCGCTGTCAGCGTGAGTTCGTCCCCACGTTCGGCGAGAGATTTATTTCTCAGAGTCAACTTTGTGTGCAGACTCTCCTCGGTGTCCGAACACCCCCGTGTGTACGTACTCGCAAGCACAAGACCAAGTGCGCACGAAAAAGATCCTGTAATCTATGTCAGAGTTCGGTGGGTTTAAATAGTAACACGAAAATACCCAGCATGCTTCCTCCGAAAACGGCGTATGGCTGCCTAAATGGCGGGGTAAAAAACGGTCATATACGTAAAATTCCACCCGTGCAAAAAACACGAGTGTACGTGGGAGTTTCAGCCTACGAACGCAGAAGAAGAAGAAGAAGAAAACCAGTCATCGCCGAGACTACATTCTGATAGTCTCGGCTAAACTTCCCCGAACACCGTGACGGGTCACACTTGTCTCCGCGAAGCATGCGAACATTATACTCTACCTATTTTCTTTAATTATGAGCGCGTTTTTGAAGTAAACATAACATATCTACATATACCGAGCAACAAAAGAAACGCGAACAAATTCTGCAATGTTTGATTGACAACATCTCGAACAATTATAGAGTTAAAATTATCAAACCACAAAAGTTTGATGAAGGCATGTTTGACCTAACTGTTATGTGATTATTTTGATGCTGCGACTGTTTCAACACACGGGACAAGCAGGTAAATTTTGGAGGTCTCGCTCAGTCAGTCTTCATCGCGCTCTCTGGCCACTGATCGGACACTGGTGGCTTCCAATGATGTTCCTGGTAGTGTCAGTGGCTGTATTGAATCGATCTCGAAGACGTTGTGGCAGGAAATTGCGATCTTTTCTTATTGAGGTAATGCATATAATCCACCGCGTTGCATAACTGCAGTGCTTCTAATGTGAACAGAACATTGCTGAAGGTGATAGACTGTTGACATGTGCACCTTTAAAGCACATGCCAGCGCTTCTGGATTATCCCCAGCTTTAAATCGACCTGGCATTTTGGTGGTGTCGATTTTGGCATCCTGGCTGTTTCAAAAGTGAGACTGGCAGCAAGCGTGCCATGGTCTCTTTTGATTGCTAATGCATTAGTGAACACATCTCACACATCATATTTCTCCTGCTCCACTTGCACGTGCTGCGAGCACGTATTATGTGTTTAACGTTAAAGCTGCTTGTCCCGTGTGTTGAAACATCAAAATAATCACACAAAAGCAAGGTCAAACATGCCTTCATCAAACTTTTGTGGTTTGATAATTCTAACTCTATAATTGTTGGAGATTTTGCCAATCAAACAATGACGATTGTTTTCGCGTTTCTTTTGTTGCTCGGTATATTTTTGAATTCAGGAGAAAACGAGGAATACAATGCAATGATTTTTTTTTATCTGTAAGGGAAAAATCGTTTTTAATGACAACTTTAATGAGCAAACTAATTAACTAATGTTTAAGCTTCTGAGCTGAAATGCAAAACCAAAGTCCGGACTGAGTCAAACATTGCTTGACCAAAATTTCAATGAATTTCGTTAAAAAAATGAGGGCGTGACAGTGCCGCCTCAACTATCACAAAAAGCCGGATATGACGTCATCAAAGACATTTATCGAAAACATTAAAAAAATAATGTGTGGGGATATTATACCCAGGAACTCTCATGTCAAGTTTCATGAAGATCGGTCCAGTAGTTTTGTCTGAATCGCTCTACACATACACACACACAGACACACACACACACACACGTACATACACCACGATTCCCCGTCTATGTTAAAACATTTAGTCAAAACTTGACTAAATGTAAAACAAGTCGCGTAAGGCGAAAATACAACATTTAGTCAAGCTCAGTCGAACTCACAGAATGAAACTGAACGCATTGCATTTTTTCCGCAAGACCGTACACTCGTAGCATCGTCTGTCTACCGCTCGTGGCAAAGGCAGTGAAATGAACAATCCAGAAAAGCGCGTTAGCGGTTGCGCTGAGGAGGATAGCACGCTTTTCTATATCTCTATTCTTTTTAACTCTCTGAATGTGTTTTTAATCCAAAAATATCATACCTATATGTTTTTGGAATCAGGAACGGACAAGGAATAAGATGAAATTGATCGATTTCGGAAATTTAATTTTAATCATAATTTTTATATTTTTAAATTTCAGAGCTTGTTTTTAATCCGAATATAACATATTTATATGTTTTTGGAATCAGAAAATGATGAAAAATACGATAAACGTAATTTTGGATCGTTTTATAAAAAAATAATTTTAATTACAATTTTCAGATTTTTAATGACCAAAGTCATTAATTAATTTTTAAGCCTCCAAGCTGAAATGCAATCTCAAAGTCCGGTCTTCGTCGAAGATTGCTTGGTTAAAATTTCGATCAATTTGATTGAAAAATTAGGGTGTGACAGTGCCGCCTCAACTTTTACAAAAAGCCGGATATGACGTCATCAAAGACATTTATCGAGCAAGCTAAGGCACAAGATACCGGTTTGAAGAAATACAAATCACCAGTGTCTTTATCCTCCATATAATTATGTTCAAGAAAAGGTTCTATAAAGACAACCAAACATGTGTCTGCTTTGTTACGTTATCTTGCTGCCAAAAATACTCTAGAAAGAAACAAGAAAAAAAGTTCCTCTTCTAGATCTGTAATGTACCGAGTTCAATATCGGGTGCCTTTGCCTATGAACTTTCCTGCATAACTAGTTTAGTTTTTCGCTTCGCAAGGAAATCTTTCTAGCGCAGTGGTTAGTGAACTGCGGTAATTAGGGTCGTAAGGTCGTAGGTTCGAACCCTGGCAGCGCAGTAATTTTATTTTATTTTTTGTTTCTTTACTCTCCTTTCTTTTGTTTTATTTTACTCTATTCATTTTTATTCCAAAGCATTGTTGGTGATCAATTGCAACACTGAAACAAGCTCACGAGGCAATGATTTGGTATTGATCCCTGTGGAATTAGTTCGCCAACCACTGAAGCAACATGAATTACTGGACCCGAGGCTAGAAGCAACATTACTTAAAGGCACAGTAAGCACACCGTGTACATACCGTGGCTGCACTAGGCCGGCGCCGGACGGGTAGGCTGCAGCTTCGTGTCGCCGGATGGCCGCCAACACGGAGGTGAGTTACTCCACAAAATCTAATCTGGCATCTCTCCCAGCCTCGATCCTTCAAAAATAATTGTTTGGGGTAAAGCATAAGACTCCATTTTATCTTATGATTGCTCATTTTCTTTAGTGTAAGTGGCCTACATGCTTACAGGATTATATTTGTTTCAATTTTGTTGTGCGATCAGTGCAAATAGCCATTTGGAGACGTAATTAAGTACAAATGACAAAAAGAAAAGAACTTTCATTAATAAGAATTCAATCAACAGTTATTCATGCACACTCTTACCGAATTATAGCGTTGAAAGTCCGAATTAATATGTGCAGTCTGAAATTAGCAGGCTGCGCGCACGACGACTGGTAGGCTGCGCGCACGATTACAGGTCGGCTGCACGCCAGATGACACCTTTACTGCGTTTTCAAGAGGATTAACTAGGATTACCTAAGCTTCGTGGGTTTTGACCACAGGGTGCCAGAGCGGTGCTATTGTGCGAATTGTGGTGCCAGAGTGAGAGAGTGGTGCTAAAGTGAGAATGGTGGTGCCAGAGTGATAGTGCCGGCGCAAGAGCGGTGCCATAGTAAGAATGGTGGTACCAGAGTCAGAATGCCGATGCCAGAGCAGTTGAGATGCCGGTGCCAGAGCGGTACCAAAGTGGTGCCAGAGCGTTGCCATAGTGAGTATGCCGGTGCCATAGTGAAAAGGGTGGTGTCAGAGTGAGAATGCTGGTGCCAGAGCCGTGAGAGTGCCAGAGCGGTGCCATTGTGAGAATGGTGGCCACGGTACGAGAGTGCCGGTGCAAGAGCGGTGCCAGAGTAAGAATGCCGGTGCCAGAGAGGTGCCATAATGAAAATGGTGCTGCCAGAGTGAGGATAGCGTTGCAATGGTGAGAATGCCGGTGCCAGAGTGAGAATGCCGGTGCCAGAGCGGTGCCATAATGAGAATGGTGGTGTCTGAGTGAGAATGCCGGAGCCAGAGTGAGAGTGCTGGTGCCAGAGTGGTGCATATTGCTATTGCTACTGGCGTTCGTCTGTGTGTGTCACTGTGGGTGTGAAGTGAAAATCGAGGATCCCACTGTGTGTGTGTGTGTGTGTGTGTGTGTGTGTGTGTGTGTGTGTGTATGTGTATGTGTGTGTGTTTGTGTGTGTGTGTGTGTGTGTGTGTGTGTGACGGTGTGTGTGTGTGTGTGTGACGGTGTGTGAGTGTGTGTGTGCGTGCGTGCTTGTGTGTGTGTGTGTGTGTGCGTGTGTGCGTGCGTGCGTGCGTGCGCGTGCGTGTGTGTGTATATTTAATATAAAACGTTCGCCACAAGTGTGACTGTATAAGTTGTATTTTAAAGTGTATATGTTCACTGGTGTAACCGAGGGCCAAATATACTTTACCCTTTCTCACCGAGCTCAAACACTCAAAGCAACTGACACAAGTAAGGCCTTTGACAAGGTCTGGAAAGATGGACTCCTTGTAAAACTGCTGAGGAAAGGCGTGTCCAGCAACATGTACCAGTGGATTCGCTCTTACCTCTATAACCGCAGGGCAAGAGTTAACGTCGACCAGACCAAAAGCAAGAAGTTCCTCCTTCGTCATGGCGTCCCTCAGGGCGGAGTCCTCTCCCCCACACTCTTCCTTCTCTTCATCGACGATCTGGTGTCTGAGATGCCCAAGGGGATCAAAGCTGCTCTCTACGCAGACGACCTTGTGATCTGGTGCAAGGAGGAGCACGCAAGTACTGCCACCTACAGAATGCAGCAAGCGGCAGATAGGCTGAACGCATGGGCAGAAGATTGGTGCGTCTCCATCAACAAGGAGAAATCCTCCACCACCCTATTCACACTGTCGCCAAAGCAGAAAGCCGGAACCATTAGGCTTGGTGGAACTCCTCTGAGAGAGGATGAAGAAGCAACGTACCTTGGTGTCACCTTTGACAGGCGGCAGACCTGGAAACCACACATTGCACAGGCAGAGACGAAGGCCCGGCGCAAGCTAGCCATACTCAGGAAGCTGGCAGGTACCACCTGGGGAGCGAACGAGAAGATACTGAAGACAGTATACCAGGGAACAATCAGACCCCACCTCGAGTACGGCTCCACAGCGTGGTCAACCTCAGCCAAGACAAACCTGCAGACCCTTGACCGTGTGCAAAACCAGGCCCTCCGACTCATCACTGGTGCAATGAAATCCACGCCCATCAAGGAAATGGAGAAGCTTACCACCATCCAACCCCTCTGTCAGAGAAGAGAAGCCAAGACTATGGTACAGGCCGAGAAGCTCAAGTGCCTACCCGACCACCCCATGAAGCACAGACTGAGCAACCTCACCAAGAACCGGCTTAAACGGAGCAGTTTTGTACACGAGAGCAAGAGACTTTCTCGACAGTACAGGGAAGTCCTTCCACAGAACACTCTACCTCTGACTCAAGAAGAAGAGGAAACCCCCAAGGCAACAGAGAAACCAGGCATCCAGATCTGCACAAGTGTTCCACATGTTACCTCAGGAGAAGATCAGAATGACACAGCTCGACAGGCACTCACCTTAGCCCTGATCGACGAACAGTACCCAAAAGAGGCGTGGATCCATGTATACACCGATGGATCAGCAACTAACGCCGTGCTCAATGGAGGTGCAGGCATTCTCATCCAGTTCCCTGGGGGACATACAGCTACATCCAGCGTTGCCACTGGCAAACACTGCACAAACTATAAAGCAGAAGCAGAAGCTCTCATGCAGGCCGCCTCCTTCGTTCAGGACTCCGCAGACCCTTGCTACCAAGTTGTCTTCCTCTCAGACGCCCTTTCAGTCCTTCAGGCCCTAGAGAACGACAAACTCCCACAGCTGGCCAAAGCATTACAGATGGTCAGACAAACCAGAAGAGTTGTCCTCCAGTGGATACCAGCACACTGTGGGATACCAGGAAATGAAAGGGCAGATGAGCTGGCAAAAGAAGGAGCCGTGGAAGACCAACCTGAAAACAGTGTCAGCTTTAGTGAGCAGAAGACAATCATCAAGGCATTGATGAGGCCAAGGACAAACAGAGATGACTACCACACAATGTCCAGAGAGCAGCAAGTCAACCTCATCAGGCTGCGTACTGGCCACAACAGGCTCAATGCTCACATGAACCGAAAGTTCAAGCTGGCGCCATCACCAACCTGTGCCTGCGGTCAAGAGGACCAAACAGCGGAACACATCTTACAGCGATGTCCCTTACTAGATGAGGAACGAAAAAAAGTGTGGCCGTCACCTACTCCCTTGCAGACCAAACTATACGGCAGTCGACAGGAGTTGGAGAAAACGACAACATTTATCACCAGTGCTGGACTGATTGTGTAACCTCTGCGAACGCCAAGAAGAAGAAGAAGACTGACACAAGTTAAATTACCCGGTTCTTTATTTCCATAAAATGTGGGAAAGCGGGGGTTTACCTTCAAATACTAAACTTCCAATGTATTACTCTCTAGAACTAGAACAACCCAAAACAACACTCTAAATCCTTTACTCTAAAGCTATGCTCTAGATCCTTTACTCTAAAACTATGCTTTAAAACAATACTTTAAATCCTCCCTCCAAACTACACTCCAAAACTCTACTCTAAAGCCTCACTCTCAACTTTAATCAAAAAACCCACAATAGAACCATCTAAAACAAACGAAATCTAAAAAAACAACCTAAAAACAATTCTTAAAAAAAAACAATCTAACAAAACCTAGTCTACAAAAACCTAACTGAACCCTAACTGAACCCAACTAAAAAACCTGAACTAAAACCCCATCTACGAAAACCCGTCTACGAAAACCCGTCTACGAAAACCCGTCTACGAAAACCCTACTAAAAATTAACTACACCCCTCTAACGAAATCTAACTAAATCTAACTACACCCTTCTACCAAAACCCTGTCTACGAAAACTAACTAAATCTAACTACACCCTCACTACCAAATCCCCGTCTACAAAAACTAACTGAATCTAACTACACCCCTCTACCGAACCCCGTCGCACATTCCGCCATTCAGCAAAGGAATCTTCACATCCCGAAAGGATTTCAGCCCGTGACAGACATGTCACACAACGGCATCGAAAACACGCCGCACAAAATATACGTTGTCTTCACTCCAAGATTCCAAGCAAAAAGAAAACCTCAGCGGCCCACCACATCCCGCGTGCCTACGTCACAAGGTTAAAACAAGTTCAACCCAAAAGGGGTGTTGGGTACCTTTACTTTCTTTAGTTGGCGTCCAACGTCGCCTTCAACTATTCAAGGTTACATCGCGGCGGAGGAAAAAAAGGAGATGGGACAAAGCCATCTTGAACACACGGCCAGTACCGTATAACTGGCCTTGACACGGAACGATTCAAGGGGGGCAATCTCAGTCATCTGAAAGAGGGAAATCCAAACGCAATCCGCCTTGTTCGATTTTATGGGCTTGGACGATAGAGAAAAATAAGAAAAGCAAAAGCTGGAGTCCAGTCTGGACGAAACTGCTATCAAGAACGCAGAATTGGTTTTTTCTGAGTTTTTTTTTTTAGCCGTAAGCGCCATTTCTCATTTCGAATTTCTCATAACTGCTGGCGGCCGCAGTGAAACCAACAAAGGGGCCTCACTCCGGAAGAGTTTCTGCTCCGATAAACATGGCGCTTACGGTTAAAAAAAACTCAGAAAAAATCAATTCTGCGTTCTTGATAGCAGTTTCGTCCAGACTGGACTCCAGCTTTTGCTTTTCTTATTTTTCTCTATCGTCCAAGCCCATAAAATCGAACAAGGCGGATTGCGTTTGGATTTCCCTCTTTCAGATGACTGAGATTGCCCCCCTTGAATCGTTCCGTGTCAAGGCCAGTTATACTGGCCGTGTGTTCAAGATGGGACAAAGCCACTTGTCAATTGTTTTTTGTTCACAAAAGCACTAATCAAAAATTTACTCCAGGGGCTTGTACCAAAAAGCGACCATTTTACCTATGCAAATTTAAGAATCGGCTCTTCCGCTAGACCATTTCACTACCGAAAAAACACAGTCTCGGAAACCTTAGTGGATCCCCGATAGTACAGAGGTACCACGAGTTCACGAGCTCACACTAGCTTGACGTCTCACACGCCCATGGTCTGAAAGAGTTGATTTTATCGAGAGGAGTTGGGTTCTTCATCCAGCTGATAACCTGGATCGGCGTGACGAAGTACACATCTTCAAGCATCAGCAGCTCGTCGATGAAATGATCCAGCGCCTCCAAATGAAGCTTCTCGTTGAACCAACCGGCGTGGATAAAAATGCCGAAAGGAGCTCTGTTGAAATCATAATAACGCTTGAAGTTGGATCGGAAGAACTTGAGGTCCTCTTCGATATCAGTAGAAAGACAACAACCGTCGGGCATAGGACAGGAATTCCCATCGTCACAGTACCATTTCTGAAGAGGGATTTCCCACAGGCCTGGATAAGTCTCGCTAGGGCAGGGCTTGAGCTGACAGAATTTGTGGGGTAAAGGGAAGTCTAGTGTGAAGGGCCAGATCTGCTCACCGCCCTCTTTTTTCCTAAACATGGAGGAGTCGTAGGTGAAGTTCTGGTAATACAGAGCCTTGTACATACTGTCACCCCCAACCTGCAAGTAGGGCACACGAAAACCTTGAACGGCATCGTAAGGAACGCGTGCCTTGGAAACCAGCTTCCTCCTCATGCCTTCCGCCTCGTCCACGAAGTGTTGATAGGTGGCCGTGGCCCACCAGTTGAAGGGGTGCCTGTGAGACAGCGTGTGACTGGCGACCTCCATGCCCATGGCGTACAGTGAGCGCACCAGGCCGTAGTCCGTGCCACCGTCAGACACAAACAGACAGCCTCTGACAGGACAGCCGTTGGGGTTGTTCCGACCCGCACGGAAGAGACGTTGAAAGTGTTGGTAGTAAGTAGCAGTCACCTCATCGTCAAAAGTCAGCATGACCATCTGTGGGGTAGAGTTGACAGACAGGCCCCCAGGGGGCAGCGTACCCGGGCACCAGCAGCTGGGAGGTTTGCACCGAGAGGGCTGACAGTCTGGTGCAAACACACAACAACACACATTCAATTTTGATGATATATGTAACACATGCATGTTATCAGAATATATACACCGTTGTATTCACAGACAGACACACACACACACACACTGACACACCGACACACACATACACAGATCACACACACACTGACACATCGGCACACACACACACACACATACACCGGCACACACACACACACACGAACACACACACGAACACACACACACACACACACACACACACACACACACACACACCCTCCCTTTCCCCTCGCTCGGCAGCAGCAATCTGTCAACGATAATGATGGACAGACTAACCGTGCTCACAAACAAACAAGCAAACGCAAGCCTTCACCTGTGTCGGGCATGGCGGGGTTTGCCTTGGATTGCCCAGTTTCTCCCTGCACATGGCAGTCCGCGTTTAAGGGCCAGTCGCACATTTGACTGTGGGTGCTAAACTGTAGCCTCCCTGGACACTGGAAGACATGCAGCTCACCGTTAACACAGCGCGTAAAAGAAGCGGGGTCCGCACTGTGGCAGTGAACCGCTCCGTTGACGCTGCATGTAATACCTAGCGGCTCTGCAGCGGCTACAGACACGGCTACAGCGGTCAGCAAGAGAGCAATGCTATAGCAAAGCAAGAAGCTGAGGTGTTTTTGTCTTGTGAACATTGCCACTGAGTTCGTCACATGAACACTAAAGTTGATGAAGATTTGAAGAAAGCATCCACTGTCATGACAAGTACTCGTACAGCAACGCTGCCCTGCTGTAAAACATGACTTACTTTATGACACCGATGTTGACGAAATTTTACTTCACGGGCGAAGATCTTGATTTCCAACGTTCTCATACTAACAGGTGTGTGTGTGTGTGTGTGTGGTGTGTGCGGTGTGTGTGTGTCGGTGTGTATCGGTGTTTGTGTGTGTGTGTCAGTGTGTGTGTGTGTGTGTGTGTATTGCGCGTGCGGGCGTGAGTATTTGGATGCGTTTGAACACATGAAATCGATGATTTGTGACTCCACCTGACAAACACAGGTGTGGTGCAACTGAGATCAATCGTGTGTTGACTTCGGTTGGCAGTCATCACTGTCATAAAGAAGGTCATGTTTTACAGCAGGGCAGCGTTGCTGTACTCGTCGCTATACCGCATAGAGTGTGTCCTTTACTGAGGGAGTTGTGGTGAAATACACAGCGGTTATCTGTTTGCGAGTTGCCTGGAACACGGTTTTTTAATAACATCTCTCGATCTTCACATATTTTGTCACGTGAATAAGAACAGAACAAGTTCGTCAAACATATTTCTTAATTTTTATCTGCATTGAATGAATTTACAACGTCCTTCTTGTCAATTGTTTATTCATAAAGACTACTTGTACAGAAGAAAATGTTTCCCCCTTTCAACGGGTGGAGTAGTGCGCCGGAGTAGTGTCCCTTGCGTAGAAACGTGGGCGAATAACACGATCTGCGCATGCGGTGAAATCAACCGGAAAAGGAAAAAGACATAAACATGCCGAAAAACGATATGCGCATCACCCGGAAAAGGAAATAGGTCGAATCTGCTCGCGATAAAAGAAGTGCGCATGTGCGAGATCTAAAATGGCCGCGGAACTGTTAACTGGTGTATTGAACTGCGAGCGAAAGCGAGCTGTTCACTATTTGAAAAAGCAACGAGTGTAAATCTGGTACGACACCAGCAAGCCATGTAGTATTCTGTTTATCCTACAAACTGTACTTACGTGTATTTTACTGAAAACATGATCTTGCAGTTGAGGCAGCTAAATTAAAGACGCTTGTTTTGGAACCTCGATCTCTTCTAAAGCCTCGTGCAATCTATTACGTCAAAGCAAAGAAACGTCACTCTGAAAGTGTGGCGTGACGTGTTAGTTCTAAAGATTCATCGAGGGTAATTAGCGAGCGCAATTTTTGTTTCTATAATGACGTTTGTCTCGGTGACTTTGGCATCATAAGCAGTGGAAAAACAGGTCCCTGCCAGACTTGCTTGGCATGACCTCATTTACATGGACTACATGATATACACACGTGTGATCTGAACGATTATTATCTCACGGGTGTCTCTCTCACGTATGTAGGATAATCGACTTAAGATTCAGGACTGTAAGTGTGTGACCCCGAATCGGATTACAAAAGTAATGACAGTAGCAGAACGATACACACAGCGTACATCACGTTTGTTTTTCTCGTGGGCACAGATTACTGCGTATTTCAATTCGTTTGTACAAACATATTTACTTTGACAGAGACGGGGCTTCGAGACATATATATTCAAACGACACTAATTATAAGCTCACCTATATTTTCCAACTTATTTTGAACGGCTATTTACCGACACATTTCTTCAAGTGTGTGTTTGGGTGTGACAGCAAACTGAAGCTGAGAAGGTTCTCAGTGATTCGAGTCTGTGTGTGTCTGTCAGCAAGTATCCAATGCACTGTTTTCGGCCCTCAATGTGTTATGCTTTAGTAGAACCAAAGTTTTATTTGCAAAAGAATTGACTGGATGGACGGACGGAGATCAATCAAAAATTGCCCCCCCCCCCTCCCCCTTCTCAACCGCTGGACTTATGACTTAGTAATTTGTGTTTTGTCCGCAGTAAAGGTGACAACACTCGCCTTGTTGTCTTACACAAAGCGTGAAATCGCGGTGAATGCGAATCTTACTATGACGGAAACAGGCTGACGTCTTCGATACATTTATTCCATCAGCTGCGTTTTGACATGAAAAGCCACAACTGTGGGCGTTCCTGTAGTGTACGTGACACAACACAGACAGTCAACATTCCTGCGCACGTCAGTCGATACGAGTTTTGAAGTTAAAAAGGCAAAACATGTGCATGCAGCCCGGGAAGTCCAGGGCATATTCTCTGGTGCACGCCGAAGAGAGATAGTGTGTGTGTGTCAGTGTGTGCCTGTAACACGAGAAAATTACTCCCACGAGATTTTTACTCCGGAGTAAACATTTCGTACGAAAATGTTACTCCCTTTACGAAAAAAGCACTCCCCCATTGCACGAGAAAATTACTCCCCAAGACAGGTGAGTTCCGAGTAAACATTTTGTACAAAAATGTTACTCCCCTGACGAATAAATAACGAATAAATTACTTCACCCCAACACGAGCCATTTAACTTCCCATGTCAGGTGTACGAAATTTATACTCCCTTGTCCCCTGTTAGTACAGTCTTGGTGGTGGAAGGGGTGGAGGGAGGGTAGCGCGACATTCGTTTGCGCGAGATCACTTATTGGCATTATCCCTTCGCCCGCATCCCATTAAGTTGCGTACGAGATTTTTTGTGGAAGTAAAAAAAATGGGAAGTAAAAATTTCGTGGAGGGAGTAATGTTTTCGTGCCTTGTGGAGTTCTTTTCTCGTACGAAAAGTGTACTCGGAGTAAGAATTTCGTACGAAATATTTACTTCGGAGTAAATTTTTCGTGGAGTAAAAATTTTGTGTTACACCGGTGTACTTGTCGGGACACCGACAAAGTGGCTTTGATTTGTGTGTGTGTGTGTGTGTGTGTGTGTGTGTGTGTGTGTGTGTATGTGTGTGTGTGTGTGTGTCGGTGTGTGTGTGCCGGTGTGTGTGTGTGTGTTTGTGTGTGTCACGGTGTGCGTCTGAGTCTCTCTCTCTCTCTCTCTCTCTCTCTCTCTCTCTCTCTCTCTCTCTCTCTCTCTCTCTCTCTCTCTCTCCCATTCCACAAGAGTTACAGCTACCTCATCTAAACTTCAGTTCCAAGTATTGGTTGTAGTGATCACTTTCCAGTGTGCCTCACTGGTCGAAAAAAGGGATTAGAATCCCCGAACGAAAGCATAATTTTATTACATTTAGATAATTTTCAAAACTTGATCAAGATTCATTAAGAACTAAGTTGTACAGATTTTCAATAATATATAATCATACTGACCCCGATAAAGCATTTGAATTGTGGCACAACTTGTTTATAAAAGTATATGATAAACATGCACCATTTAATTTTGAACTTCTCGTGTGCAGGAACATCCCAAACCAAAATGGCTTACAGACGACATTCAACGTGCGATTGATTACCGCGATTTTCTTAAACGTAATGGCAAAGAAGAGAACCAAAGTACAGAAAGCAGAGAAACAAAGTAACGTCAATGAAACGTGATGCCGCTCGCACAAAATTGCTGCATCAAATTCGAAACAAAACTCACTGAAAAGCCATCTGGAAAGTGATCAACCACTTAACACATAAAGAAACGGTAAAAGCTTCTTGATATACCTGCTGATGATTTGAACATTCATTTTACTTCTATTGTTGAAAAAATAATTACAACTGATAGATCAAAACAGAATAATCTGGACAAATTGAAACAGTTTTGTGTTTCAAAATTATTACACATAATGTAGACATCCCTCTGTTATCTGTGAGCGAAGTCTTCCATTATCAGGTGTGCTTAAAACAATCTGGTACTCGTGGTCTTGATAATCTTGATGGGAAAATTATGAAGTTGTCTGCCCGTTTTATTGCAAAATCTCTAACTTAATATGCTTACTTCATCTTACTTTTCCGCCAAATTAAACTGAGGAGGCAAAAGTAATCTCAGTTCTTCCTGCTTTATCCAAACCACTTGAAAAACACATATATACACACTTGGACATACATTTGAAGATATACGACCTTATTCATTCAAACCAGTCAGGCTTTAGTGAAAATCATTCGTGCCACACATAATTAATTAACCTTCTTGAAAACTTGCTTAGTAGCAGTAACAATAATGAACTCTGTGGTGTCCTATCTGTCGATTTTGCTAAAACATTCGATGTCTTTAACCATGAGCTACTTTTAAGACTGTCACCCCAAACCCTGTGCCTCCTCTCCTCTTTCTTAGCCGGGCGAGAGCAGAGCTGTGTGAAGCAAAAGACCCGTGTTATATGGAGTCCCCCAGGGTTCTGTCCCGCTTGGGCCATTACTCTTCTCCCTATACGTATATTAACGATCTTCCTTTTAGTATTAATGATGATTGTGAACTCTTTGCAGATAATACGACCATACACACTTCTGATAAAAAATTAGACAAAGTTTATTCGTCATTGCAGAACAGTGTAGATGATCTCATACATTGGACGGAATATAACCACATGAGTCTTCACCCCCCCAAAAGACCAAATACATGTTTATTACAACAAGGCAAAAAAGACAAAACATCAAGAATAATCCTCATTCCATATTAATTGGCAATGACGCAATATAGGAAGTAGGAGATCACAAAGTTTTGGGAGTAAATATCAATAATAATTAATCTTGGGCCCATCATGTTCGATCGAGTCGTTCTGTAAAACCATGTCGAGGAAAGTATATCAGTGGAAAAGAATAAAACAGTTTCTTGATCCACACTCAAGGTTATTATTTTGCAACGCATACATACAAACCATACCGGCACGGTTGGCCTAGTGGTAAGGCGTCCGCCCCGTGATCGGGAGGTCGTGGGTTCGTACCCCGGCCGGGTCATACCTAAGACTTTAAAATTGGCAATCTAGTGGCTGCCTGGCGTCTGGCATTATGGGGTTATTAGTGCTAGGACTGGTTGGTCCGGTGTCAGAATAATGTGACTGGGTGAGACATGAAGCCTGTGCTGCGACTTCTGTCTTGTGTGTGGCGCACGTTAAATTTCAAAGCAGCACCGCCCTGATATGGCCCTTCGTGGTCGGCTGGGCGTTAAGCAAAAAAAAAAAAATAAATAAAAAAAAAAAAATACAAACCATCACGGATTATTGTTCGACCATCTGGGACTCTGCCAGTGCAGATCTTTAAACCATTGTATAGTCTACACAGACGAGCACTGAAACTAATGTTATTGAAACAATCCAGTCTCGTTTTTGACGATTATAAGAAACTTAAAACTCTGCATATAAAAGAAAGATTTAAATTAAATAAAGGGGTGCTCCTTCACAAAATCCTTTCCGGCCGTGCACCTCGTGCTTTCATTACGAAATGTAAAGCCAAACCAAACCGAAAATTCAATGTCCCCATTTCACGGATAGATCTCTTTAAAGTCAAGTTTAGCTTATTCTGACAGCGTTGTATGGAATTCTCTCCCGGAATCAGTTCGAGTCCCAACGAGTCAATACTGTCTTTCAACAAAAATACCTTTCATTATATTTAATGTCATATTAAGAAAATTCACAGTGATGGAAGACTTCGTTTTTGATTTATTTTCATATTATATATATTTGTCCAAAGCATCAGTGTTTCAACATATAACACATTCGCATTTTGTTCAAACATGTATGTTCAGTAAATTCCCACTTCTGCACATGGCGTAAGAATTCGTGTAAAGCCTGGAATGTGTACATAGTCCTGTGAATTCTGTTTTTCTGTTGTTGTTGTTGTTGTTGTTGTTGTTTAAACATTTTTATTTTTATTTTTTATTTAACGTGTATGTATATGTTTAGAGTAGTCCATCTCTGGGCGAGGGCTGGTTGAAAAAAGCTCCTTTGTATTGCTTATGCCGGCACAACCCTCGTAAAATAAAAAGTTTGACTGATTTGGTTTGATTTGATTTGATCTCTCTCTCTCTCTCTCTCTCTCTTTCTCTCTCTCTCTCTCAGTCTCACACACGGCACACACACACATTCACACGTACACACACACGCACACACACACACACCCGGCACACACCGTACCGTGCGCCGCGCACACACACACACACACACACACAATGGACATTGGTGAGACACTTCCCAATCCGAAAAAAACCCCGGGAATGGATTTAATCAGATGTACCGTCGGATCATGCCAAGAAAGTTACTCGGGCATTGCGTAGAAAGAAAGTACAACGCTGCATTGACGATACGACTAGACGATTTGCCGAGTGTACGCGTGAACGCACATCAAACGACATAAATTTATGTGTATACAAAATGTTACCGTTCGATTCAGTGCATGTCAAAGACTGAAAAATCACACCCCATAAACAGACAAAACAACATTACACACCAACAACAACAACAAACACTTGAAAACAAACACACATCAACAAGAGCAACAATTACAAAATGCACGATGGTTATGTAGGCCCTACAGTGTACAATGCTCTTCCTCCGGTGTGACGTTTTCGTTGATCTAGTATAAACTCTACACTGAACAAAAAAACACCCTTCGATAGTACTGATAAACGACCTTGTGTACCTTGCATTAGTGGGGCCAAATTTGTCCAACCAATTTGTTTTATTTAACTTAGAAATTTGATTCATCCTAAAATGTTTTCCTTCCAACTCAAGGGACGTAACCACTCGATGAAGTACACGTTTTCGAAGAATTCGATTTTGGGGGTGAAATCTATTAAATTTTACCACCAATTTTCTTCACATGCAAGAAACTGACATGCTTTTCGTCCATAAATAATGTCACTTCTTAATTTTACCAGGAAACAACATTTCAGTCTTGAGTATATGTCGAGGGGGAAATCAGTATGTACACAGGCGAAGGATGAAATCGTGACAGGTCGGCTCCGCTTCAGACAACAACAATTTGTTGAGCGGAGGATGAGTTGAGTGATTTCCCTGTCACCCGCTTTTCTCCTTGTTTCCACAACGTCGCAGATACACTGTTTCAGCATCATCGCACATCTCTGCTCTCAGTTGTATCATTTTTTCTTGAGTAAGATTACCGAAACTGTGACAATTAATGTTTTGCGGCAGGGGTTATGGTAAAGGTCACAGCGAAACTGTCAAGGGGAGGGTCGCATAGAGGAGGCGTTGTCCAAACACTATGTTTTGATTGGATGGCAGCGTTCCAAAAATAGTCACACTGGACGACAGGAGCAGATCAACAAAACTTACCAAACTGAAACATCGATGTTTACCTGAGTACTTCGTACAATTCTTGCACTTAAGTGGTTAACGAAAAATATTGAAATGTAATTTCCATTCATAAAAAACAGAGGCCGAACGTATAATTTGGGACAATGTAAGCATGTATATATATAACGAGGAGAGGGCTTACCTCAGTGGATTCCCCAATGCAAATGAGGACTCAAGGGCAAGGTCGTTATATTTTCCCAAGGCGAGTAAAATCCGGAATTTTCCACAGTCGACCTGCGAGCTAACGAAGATTGAACTGCTCACGAAACCGGTACATGTACATTCATCGAAGAGGAAGCTATAAACTTGCGAATGTACATGTCGGCAAGAAAACACGCAAAACTGGAATAACGTCCTGAAATCAGTGCAGGCGCGTTGTGATATTATAATTATTCCTAGTTTCACATCTCCTCTTTAAAACAGTTGAAACCATCAAGATGAGGATTACCTGTCGTTTACTACAGCGGACGGCCCAACTTGTGGATCATTATTCTCAGTACACCCCTCTCGCTCTCTCCATCCAACAATTCGTCGACTTTGGAGTTGGTAAATATGGACATTTCTTTATTTTCTTCGTGTAATGTACACCCGTTTATTTTCGTTCGATCGTTCATCGCTAAATACGCGGTTTATGCTCTGCAACTATTAGGGCTCCGCACGCGCCGTGTTGGTCAGTGTGACACGATTTACTTACATTAGTATCAGTCCGCCTGTGATCAGACAGGAAACAACCTTTCGCAACATCTCATTCCCCATCCACCCTTCCTGCTTATTAGTTTCAATGGGAAAAAAAGCTTGAGCTCTTTCTGGTTATGTCAACAATTTCTTCAGGGGGTTTGCTATGTTTTCAGTATCGACTTCAGTGGTCAACATTATGCGTTGGTTTTGCAATGTTATTGGGACATCTGATAAATAACTCTTTTCTTTAAACCAGATAAACCCCTAACAACTGAGAATGTGGCATTTCAGAAAGAGTAAATGTTAGGTTGTTTAGTTCTTTGAGGCAACCCGAAAAGAAACCTCATAATCTGAACTTGAAAGTTGAATATGATAAACTTTGGGAAGCAAATAAGGTTTGTAGAACAGGCCAGCGTCTTCTCTAATATT
Organism: Littorina saxatilis; assembly: GCF_037325665.1. Lineage (NCBI taxonomy): Eukaryota > Metazoa > Mollusca > Gastropoda > Littorinimorpha > Littorinidae > Littorina > Littorina saxatilis. Next base: position 35,583,549 of record NC_090258.1, read on the forward strand.
GTTTTAATCAGCATTGAAAACCCCGGTGCAACTTGCGTTGTGTGGTTCGCCTGAGGCGAGATTCGTCTAAAGCGATGTTCGTATCGGCCCGACTAAACTACGCGCCAGCACGCGCTACCTTGAACCATAGCACTTATATACTTTATTTTTATATTTCTAGTTAGTTCATCGTCCATTCTTACATAATACAAAATTTCAAACTTCAATGATGAAAATTACGGAAGTTATGACGAGTTTAAGGAGAGCTTATGCACAACTCTCAAGTCCGACGATATCCGCCATTGACTAAACAGCGCGCTACCACTTTGGAGTGGACGCTACCTTGATCCATAGCACTTACATACTTTATTTGTGAAATTTTGTATTATGTAAGAATGGACGATGATCCAACAAGAAATATAAAAATAAAGTATGTAAGTGCTATGGATCAAGGTAGCGTCCACTCCAAAGTGGTAGCGCGCTGTTTAGTCAATGGCGGATATCGTCGGACTTGAGAGTTGTGCATAAGCTCTCCTTAAACTCGTCATAACTTCCGTAATTTTCATCATTGAAGTTTGAAATTTTGTATTATGTAAGAATGGACGATGAACTAACTAGAAATATAAAAATAAAGTATATAAGTGCTGTGGTTCAAGGTAGCGCGTGCTGGTGCGTGCTGGCGCGTAGTTTAGTCGGACCCGTTCGTAGTTGCGGTCCTGCGCGTAAGCGGTATGAAGAAACGACCTTTGAGTTGTCGGTCATGATGACCGATTTCCAGTATCAGCTGGTGTGTTCCAGCCAGGGTTTTGTCCAGAAGGGCAAAGTACAACATAATGTGTGTTATTCAACGCAACACAGCGTTGTCTTATGAACTGTGGTCGTTCTGACTTCAAATCTATGACGTGGTGGCAATATTAACAACGGATCCAAGCTGTGTTAGCGTACGTGCGCTGACGCACGGTTCCCGGTGCCAGTATGACTCCGCTAAGCTTGCACAAAAACATGCCCGTTGGGACACTGCAGAAGAATCGTGGGGCTTTTCCTTTGAAGTTTTAAACAGCTATTTTGTGGTTCGTTTAGCATTTTCTTTCGGTAGGGTGGATTCCAGCATCGGAGATCAATAATTGTACACCCGTTAACTTTCTGGAACCCGCCGATGGAACTGTGATGGTTTCAGATTTAGTTGAGCCTAGTTGCAGATGAAATTGTGATTGAACCAGTCATTGTCTGGTGCTCAGCATGCAGTTCATTCTCATGTTGACTCTACAGACAATCGGCTGAATCAAACTGAATAATTACACAAAAATACACGGTCAAATGAAAAGCAGCTCAGCCCTGGTTTTCTTCCCTATGCACCAACAGACAGTCGCACGTTTTATAGTGTGTCACTGTCAGTGTAGATAACCAAGGCAAAATCTTTTTTAGAAACATTTTGTTCCCTACATCTGATTCATTCAAAGAAGAAAACTTCACCTGGTTGGCAGCATACACAGTTCCATCACATGCACACTACATCATTGCACTTGTTGTAAGTGAAACTTAAAAAAACAAAACAAGTATTTATAGCTTTTAATTATTCAATAGTTTTTTTGCCCATGCAGTTGACTTAATTTTGTGACAGTTACTAGTACTGTAATTGTTGATCCGAACTACATAGATTACTTGAGCAAAATGAGAATCTTTGTGCGACTGTGTCGATCCTTCAAGGCCCAATACGAGTTGTACGCGGGATATAATCCATCTCCTCTGTCCCTGAAAAGATTTACAGAATTTGGTAAGTTGTCAACACAAGGTATTTTTTTACTAATAAGACTGTGAAATGGCTCTAGGCAGACTGTTTTAAACATAGCATAATTGGGGATATTTGTGATGTGATTATCATGTGGGTTTGTGCTCAGATATTGCTGTTTCAATTTAATAGACCTTTTCTGCATCTGAGCAGCTTTCGCGAGATATCCGCGAGACACGCTCTTTTTTATGCTTTGAACGTCGCGAGAACTTCGAACCTTGGCTTTTGCAGCTTGCGCGGAATAGCTGTACATGTACCACATGCTTTGCTGTGCTCTGAAGTTTGCGTGAGCTTACGAGAGCTTGGAATACCGATAGGGTCTATTGAATAGAGAAGTATATATATATCATTTGTCATGACATGCACTAGAAACAACTCAAAATTAAAATTCAGTCTACCGATGATATCACAGTCACATTAACACAAGAGCTGATATCAGTTACATAAAAGGCACACTCAGCTTCACGTAAACCATCAGTTTCTGGTCACAGACACTGTCAGGCTTTTACACACAGTACAAACACCCTTTCGTTTAAACACTCACCGCTTGAGAACATCCTAGGTGCCGCCTCCTTAAAGAGCAAGCATTTTTCAAAGAATTTATATTTACGTGGCCAGCCGGATTGTCTAGTACCACAATCGGACGCCTTGTTTTGGCGCTAGAACTAACTTTTAAAACCTAAATAATAAATTGACAGCTTGTAACACAAACATTCTTAAATCATAAAAGATCTCTTTTTTCATCAAGACAAGATCACTACAACTCGAAGTTTTAAAAGTTTGAAAAAAGGTAGCCCGGAAGCAGGTGTTGTAAGGTCGTGTTTCCCAAAGCAGACAAATTTTCTGCTTATCGCTTGCTTCTTTGAAGCCAACCGCCGCCAACAGTCGTTTGTTGCATTTTAGATTTAGAGGTACTGTACACAATAATGCGCTATTGCAGATACAGCGAGTTGCATTGATATCACAAACTGACGACGACATTGTGAAAAAAGGAAAGTGTGTGACACGGGTCCACGATGGCTCAGGGGTAAAATAAACCACGAAATCTGGTGTGTGGTTTACGCAAGCTAAATAGCCATTCAAGCGAACTGTGTCATTTAATCAGACCTGTTTACCAGTACGATTTGGGCGTATTTTGTACACCAAATTATTATCAGTACGCAAATACGCGACACACGCACAAAATACGCATAAGAAAAAGTCTAGAATACGTTTTCCGGTGTTGGTGTGCTGATTACGGGATGGTACAACTGATACCGGTTTCGGTCGAAGGGAGATAACCATGACAGCGAGTCTTCAGCTGTGGAAACCTTGTTCAGTTGTTGGCACGTGCGATCGTCTGGACAATCGTGGGAAAATGAAGCGGTAAAATGTGCCAGTTTCGGATGACTGTACCAAGTCTAAACAGCAGAAGCACCAGATTTTCTTGGAGAAATATAAGAAAGAGCCAGGAATTGTGGAGTCTACTATGGGAAAAAGTCATGCACACTGCAAGTATTGTAAATCAGATTTCTCCGTTGCCCATGCTGGGAAATATGACATCGAACGACACTGCAGTTCCAAAACTCACATGGACAAGGTTGCTGCAAAGAAATCCGCTGAAAGCTGCCAAGGAATTATGAAGTTCATTCCCGCAAAGCAAATCCTGCCAGAAGAAAAGGCTGTAGTCCGTGCTGAAGCAATGTTTTCTGAGATGATTGTAAAAATGAACTTGCCACTGTCAACCGCAGATGTTATTTCACGAACTTCATCTTTTCATTATCAATCTGCTTGGAAGACACTGGTTATAATGCCATAAACTGACAGGTAAATAAAATTGTTATATCCCTGTTGTATCGGAAGGAGTTAAATTCTGAAGATGTTCACAAGACATGCTATTCTTACACAAACACGTTTGCACCCACGCGTACGTTTTCCCTAGCCCATATGGCTTTGCTTGCAAAGTACACCAACTTTTTGAAAAATACACTCAACTTTTTGAAAAAGTACTCTTGCCTCAGGTTTAGGGTAAACAGGTCTGTTTAATGCTGTTAAATGCTATTGCAAATTGTGTTCCATAAGGTTAGAGTTAGACTTAGAACTGCTTTCTTCGTGAGAAGTTTTAAATCGTTCTGTAAACCATTTGAGGCAGACTGGGGCTTTAATATTAACACAATAGATAATATCAGTCACATTAACACACTATGAGTTATTTTTAATCTGCTGACTGTTAGCAATGATATTGATAACAGACATGTTAAGAAAATGGATGTCATTATATGAAGGGAGGCAAGCGGTTAAAAACGGGCGTCGACAGAGCCAATGAAGGGAGATACAAACTTGTAGATGGGTCATTCTCAGAAATGGTGGTACAAAGTGTTACATACAAAGTAAAAAATAAAGTGTCAAGAAATACAAAATAATTGTTTTTACTATGAAGTCTATTGTTTGCTATACATAATAATGCAAAAATTAGACAAAAAGAGTAATTGGTTGCTGAATAAGAGACGTTTTAAATTGTTATTTACGTGATGAATGTTGTAACATGGAAACCAAATTCCAACTTTAAACCACCTAAGCCTTCAATCCTTTGTCCATTTTTGAGTCACTTGAGAAAAAGTGACTCTATGTAATCGGTCAGTGTTAGTCTGTCCGGCCGGCCGTCCAGCCGGCCGGCCGTCCGGCCGGCCGTCCGTAGACACCACCTTAACGTTGGACTTTTCTCGGAAACTATCAAAGCGATCGGGCTCATATTTTGTTTAGTCGTGACCTCCAATGACCTCTACACTTTAACGATGGTTTCGTTGACCTTTGACCTTTTTCAAGGTCACAGGTCAGCGTCAAAGGAAAAATTAGACATTTTATATCTTTGACAAAGTTCATCGGATGTGATTGAAACTTTGTAGGATTATTCTTTACATCAAAGTATTTACATCTGTAGCCTTTTACGAACGTTATCAGAAAAACAAGGGAGATAACTAGCCTTTTCTGTTCGGCAACACACAACTTAACGTTGGGCTTTTCTCGGAAACTATAAAAGTGACCGGGCTCAAATTTTATGTGAACGTGACTCATTGTGTTGTGAATAGCAATTTCTTCCTGTCCATCTGATGCCTCATATAATATTCAGAACTGCGAAAGTGACTCGATCGAGCGTTTGCTCTTCTTGTTTATCAGTTCTGCAGTATTTTTGTGTTCTACCCAACACATTCTAGTTATGAAAGGTAAGGACTTCAACTAATATTGGTAAAAAAATGACATTTGGAACAAAACTAAGGTGAATGTCGCAACACAGAAACGAAATGCTTGAACCACTTTCGGTTCCTGTGCGACAGACATGAATCTGCACTGTTTGGCCTTTCCTGCCGGCAAAACCCGTCTGACCCAAAATAACTACACAAAACACAATTCGTCAGAGTTTGCTGTATTTGTTGAAAGTTCCTGTTGCGTTCAGATTACCCATTTTAAGTACTTGATGAATGTCGAACATCGACGATCAGAGGATACGAAAACTTCTTGGCTGCTTTGTTCCGCTAAACTTCGCGCTTTGAGAGACTGTTTGCACTCGATATCCTTCCGACACTACATTGTCGCCATCCGCGGTGTGTAAGTTTGTGACAAAGCTTTGCAGGCTCGACAATTAAGTAAAAACCATCTTCAGTCGTAACGTAGGTCAGGAAACGACGCCATGAGTTTCAGCTAATGATATGATTCTGGTGTTTTCTGTGAATATTTGGCTGTGATTCAAAGGACTATTTTCTTGTTCGTACTTCCTGTGTGCCAAAGAGCTAAAAATAGCCGTGATGTGGCAAAGTCATGGAGCACATTGCTGTCCGATGTTCGCGCGTCGAGTCTGGATACGATGCGTTACGACATTCATAATTCTTTGTTCGAAGCCCGTAACTTCAAATTCAGCGTGAGTTTTTGCAAAGATGTGTTGCTACGTCCAATACTGAAGTCCTGACTGTCGATTGCAGTAATTGTTGGTGTTTGCATGTTTGCATTTAGCCATGAGACTGAACATATTGTTGATCACGAAAGTCGTGTAACGCTTCGGCGATCCGGAAACGGCCGAACTTCGCCATTGAAAAGCACACAAAAACAACACCAACGTATAGAAACCATTTTTGACTCACATGCGAAGCAAAAGTGAGTCTATGTACTCACCCGAGTCGTCCGTCCGTCCGTCCGTCCGGAAAACTTTAACGTTGGATATTTCTTGGACACTATTCAGTCTATCAGTACCAAATTTAGCAAGATGGTGTATGATGACAAGGCCCCAAAAAACATACATAGCATCTTGACCTTGCTTCAAGGTCAAGGTCGCAGGGGCCATAAATGTTGTCTAAAAAAACAGCTATTTTTCACATTTTTCCCATTTTCTCTGAAGTTTTTGAGATTCAATACCTCACCTATATACATGTATGATATATATAGGGCAAAGTAAGCCCCATCTTTTGATACCAGTTTGGTTTACCTTGCTTCAAGGTCAAGGTCACAGGAGCTCTTCAAAGTTGGATTGTATACATATTTTGAAGTGACCTCGACCATATGATCAAGGTCAAGGTCACTTTGACCCTTATGAAATGTGACCAAAATAAGGTAGTGAACCACTAAAAGTGACCATATCTCATGGTAGAAAGAGCCAATAAGCACCATTGTACTTCCTATGTCTTGAATTAACAGCTTTGTGTTGCATGACCTTGGATGACCTTGACCTTGGGTCAAGGTCACATGTATTTTGGTAGGAAAAATGTGTAAAGCAGTTCTTAGTGTATGATGTCATTGCTAGGTTTAGTTATTTGACCTTGACCCTGCAGGTCAAGGTCATGTAAAGGTCAAGGTCAAGCATGTGAGTCGTATGGGCTTTGCCCTTCTTGTTATTGACATACAACAATGCTTTAATGTCTCAGGAATAGATTCAGATGAAAAAAGTCGTGGTAGAAATAATTTTAATTTACTTTTTCATGATTTCAAATGTGTCACCCCTACTCACTCTCACTGTACCACCATTTCTGAGAATGACCCAGATCAGATATAATATATATATTTGACGTAAATTAAGTGATGGAATTTCACTTGATTCTTCAGAACTTTGACATTGATAATATATTATATATATATATATATATGTGGGCGTCTCTGATACTGAGCACAGACCAAAAATTGATAGGTGTACAACTTTGGGGATGTGTTTGGACACATTGCTGCAAATATGACAGAACCAAATGTTATTCATTTGCCTTCTGAGGCATTTTACTAATAAAATGAACGCTCAATATTACAAAAATCTGTTCTTGTGAATTTATAATATATTTTTGTAATCCGATGAGCGAGTCAAAATGGCGACGAAATGTGTGACATCGGTCAACACGCAACTTTGAAGTGCTCGTTTTTTAAAATTACACAGTTTTCAAATGCGATACAGGTGTTGAAAATACCACAAAGGATGAAAGTTAAATGATGCTAAGCAAAGTTGATAAATGACAAGGCATTTCGTCTAAACAGGCACGGTAAAAAGTCGGTCGCGTACATCCATTTTTCAAGAAAATATGAGAGTAGAATCATCTAAGGCCAGCAAAGCACATACACTAACATATTCAATAACAAATGGTCTCAAGAACTCACATTTTCACTGGCTTCTTTGTGCTGTGAATAGCAAGTCGAATCACACTATGGATGTCTCTTATGAAATCATTATGTTGCCATACCCCAAAGATTCAAGAGACATTTGACTTTGGAAAAAACACTCCTGAGAACACACCACAAGCATGTTACTCTCCAAACAGTGAATTTTGAATGACAAAATCGATTTAAAATTCAGTAAAATCAATAAAAAAAATATATAATCGAAATGCTGCAAGGCTTGTTTGAATTTTGTTCAAAACTCAAAATAGATGTACACACCAAATGGCTACTGGTTTTGACAAGCAAATTCAATGCAATTTATTCTTCAAAATGACGAAATGGAACGCTGAACGTCATTACAATACGTAATTTCGTCGTGACGTCATCCGTACATATTTCTGTTCGGCCCGTACACTGTTATTCAGCCGGTACACTCAGGTATTTGGCCTGTGAACCTGTACCAGGCTTGATCCTGTTGGAGTAGGCTATAAATATCAGTCTGCTTAACCTCAACGTCTGATGACCACAATCGGTGCAGAAATGAGATATAACGGGTTTTAACTGACAAAAGTTTGTTTTTCTTCTTAAAAGGTGTATATCTAAATTCAGTCAGGGTTTGTGGTCCTATCAAACAAACATCGTCAAAATCAAAGAAAAATATCGATATGAAACCTTAACTATTTTTAACGGACAAAAGTTTACTTTTCTTCATCAAAAGTTTGAATTGAAATTTAGTTAGGGACAACAGATCTACCTACAAAATTTCACTAAGATCGGTGAAAAAATGGGGTTTAACGGTTTTTCAAACTGCCAAAACTTTGGTTTTTGTCTTGAAAAGTATGTTATGATATTCAGTTAGAAACAACAGACCTACTAACCAAATTTCACAAAAATTAGATTTAACGGACTTTTAACTGCCAAAAATATTGCTTTTTTCTCTTGAAAAGTATGTGTTTCAGTTTAATTAAGAACAACGGACTACTATGCCAATTTTTGTGACAATCCAACTTTAAATTACAAAATGTCACACTCTCCGTGCCAAGATTGAAGACGCCCACATATATATTTCAAAGTGAGCAGGTGGGCATTGCACACATGGTACCTCTATTGGCCGAGTGGTAAACGCACTTGCCTCGGAAGCGAGAGGTTGCGAGTTCGACCCTGGGTCAGGGCGTTAGCAATTTTCTCCCCCCTTTCCTAACCTAGGTGGTGGGTTCAAGTGCTAGTCTTTCGGATGAGACGAAAAACCGTGGGTGTGCACGTTAAAGATCCCACGATTGACAAAAGGGTCTTTCCTGGCAAAATTGTATAAGCATAGATAAAAATGTCCACCAAATACCCGTGTGACTTGGAATATAAGGCCGTGAAAGGTGAATGCTCGCCCTAATAGGCTTGAGGTTTGCTGGCCGATGTGAATGCGTGATATATTGTGTAAAAAATTCCATCTCACACGGCAGAAATTAATATGTAAAGTAAAAGCGCTTAGAGAACGTCAAGCGCTATATATAAATCTCCCCATACATACATACATACATTAATATAATGCTCACTTTTAATTTGAACGTATGCATATGAGCCTACCGTTCCTCGTGGAGACACACCGCTTGCCAGTGATTGGCCTACAGTGTCGCATGGGTTTGTTTGCCTCAGTATTTCCAAAGGCAAAGAAAAGCAACTCTTCAACAACCCTTAAAATCCGACAGTTATTTCTAGAAAGGGCCCCCCTGTAATGTAAAGCCACACCTTGAAGTAAACTTTACAACATGCTGTGCAAAAGGGGGGGGGGGGGGGAGTCTTCTGTTTTTTTCACTCGCCTGGGTAATGGGTGAGTTCTGGTGAACTGCCTGCCGTGGACAAAAAACTTAACATTGACATTATCTGGGATGTTTTTGAAGCTAGAGCTTTGAAACTTTGCACACATCTAGGGTTTGAAAATTTTCTGACTTGACCTGAGTTTGATTGACCCTCATCATGTTTTGAAAAACTTCATGTTGAGATTTTTCATTATTTTGGGAGCAAAAGCCTCCAAGTTTCACACAATTGGAGGTGTTGACAATCAGCAGACATGGCTAACATTTGGCTTGTTCTCGTGAAAATGTTGGTGCAAGTTTGTAAATGGGGGGTGTTGGAAGTTTGTAAATTTATGTGGAATATTCTTAGGGTTGAATAAATAAATTGATTGATACGGGTCACAGTAAGATCAAGTTTGTGTCAATCAGTCGGGTGTGAGCGTACTCTTGAACATTATTTTATGAAGCTGGAACAGCATTTAATTTAAAAAAAATTAATGCATGTAATTATTATGGGGTTTTTTTGTTTGTTTTTTTGGGGGGTGTGAGGGTTCATATGTAGCGGATTCCTTCTTTTTAAGACACACAAAACCCAGGAAAAATCAGGTATTAAAAAAAGAAGTCTTTAAATGGGGGTAAACTTACAAAGATTATGAATATGAGCTTTTCTGTTCTTAAAGGGGAGGAAGTCTGTCTGTAATGGGACGTGCGAAGGTGAGTCCTGTAAGCATTTGCTTTTCTTGTTAGGAAGGGCCGTAATGAGAGGTTCCACTGTATTTTGGTATTCAGTCATTGAGCTGATGTGGTGTAGGTGAACATGCCAACCGGTTGGTTTCTAAAAATGTGCTTCTTCCTTGACCAGTCACTGATTATAAGTCAGAGAAAGAGGGTAGCAGGGATGTTGCCACAAATTCATACCTATAGGACAAATGTCCTGAGCTCTTCGGCATCAATAGGACATTTGACTGCTTTTAGACATTTTAATAGGACATTATAATTTTGTGCAAAACACAAAATCATGATCACACACACATATCAATATATATGCACCAACATTGTGTGCGTATATTGTTTTATTACTTTTGTTTCAAACAGGACACACACAAACAAGTCGCGAAAGGCAAAAATACAACATTTAGTCAAGCTGTCGAACTCACAGAATGAAACTGAACCGTGAACGCAATGCAATTTTTCAGCAAGACCGTATACTCGTAGCATCGTCAGTCCACCGCTCATGGCAAAGGCAGTGAAATTGACAAGAAGAGCGGGGTAGTAGTTGCGCTCAGAAGGATAGCACGCTTTTCTGTACCTCTCTTCGTTTGAACTTTCTGAGCGTGTTTTTAATCCAAACATATCATATCTATATGTTTTTGGAATCAGGAACCGACAAGGAATAAGATGAAAGTGTTTTTAAATTGATTTCAAAAATTTAATTTTGATCATAATTTTTATATTTTTAATTTTCAGAGCTTGTTTTTAATCCAAATATAACATATTTATATGTTTTTGGAATCAGGAAATGATGAAGAATAAGATGAACGTAAATTTGGATCGTTTAATAAAATTTTTTTTTAACAATTTTCAGATTTTTAATGACCAAAGTCATTAATTAATTTTTAAGCCACCAAGCTGAAATGCAATACCGAAGTCCGGCCTTCGTCGAAGATTGCTTGGCCAAAATTTCAATCAATTTGATTGAAAAATGAGGGTGTGACAGTGCCGCCTCAGTAAAAATGAAAAAAACGTCCGGGGATATCATTCCCAGGAACTCATGTAAAATGTCATAAAGATCGGTCCAGTAGTTTAGTCTGAATCGCTCTACACACGCACAGACAGACAGACACACACACACATATACACCACGACCCTCGTCTCGATTCCCCCTCTATGTTAAAACATTATGTCAAAACTTGACTAAATGTAAAAAGAAACAAACAAACTAAAAAGCAACCAAAAACTTCAACACTCTTACTTTGATTGGCACCCAAATTGCATGATTTCCTGACAAAGCTTTTTCTTGACATATTCGACAAATTTACCTATATAGATGGTCTCTTTGCTGTCAAATTCTAACCAACTAGTACTAAACAGGGTCAGCCATGAATAGTTAACCTTATTAAAAGACCGTCTGTGCGAATGTCCTGTTGTACCGACACGTACACTGTGGACACGTACATCTTCAAGTCACGAAACTTTACTTTTCGTGATTGTGGAGGTTTCAGCGGCGACACTGTCATTGGCGCTGTAATTTTCCGGAATTATGCTATTGCTAGCCGTGTTTTTCCATGTTCTTCTTGGCCCTAATGTAGCACACGATGCCGTTGAAACGCCAAACGTGTTCAGCTTTTATGTTTGTTGGCAGGCTTTAGTGGTGGCAAAATTCAGTGCCGTGCGCTTCAACTCTAACCGAAAGCAAATTAAAGCATACGCGAGCCTTGGTCAGTTGGAGTTGTCTCCCGTACTCCTAACTTTAGTGTGCTGTAGACGGGTGTACGCAAACGGCTCATACCGCAAACGGTTTGGAAAACGCAAGATCTGCACTGCACAACTTCAGTGCACCTGTACGCGAGAGCGCTCGGTCACTTTTTGAAGATTATTATCATGAAAGGAAAATTATCAAATAACGCGCTGTCCGAAGGAATGGAGTTCTTATCGGACAATGACTGCGCTCAGTTGAAAACGATAGGACATCTGACCGCCATGCGGCTAAGTGAATCGGACATTTGAGCCTTTTAATCTGTCAATGTCCGATGTCCGACGCCTAACGACATCCCTGGGGTAGGATGGATTTTTACATGATGTATACGTTTTTAAATGTGTGTATGGCGATCCCCAAGTCCTACAAATGTGCTTTTGTCCACCAGGTACAAAATCTGGGTCTCAGGATGCCTCTTTCCACTTCCTGCAGAAGGAGTTGCCAGTTCGCCTGGCCAACATCATGAAGGAGATCAGCCTGCTGCCCGACAACCTTCTACACATGCCTTCTGTGTCTCTCGTAATGAACTGGTCAGTCACACTCACACTTACATGCCTTCTGCATGACTCATTGACTGTCTCTCGTCATCAACTGGTTAGTCACACTTGCACTTACATGCCTTCTGCATGTGCCAGTGACTGCATGTCTGGTCATCTGAACAGGTCGGTCACACTCACACATGCATGCCTTCTGCATGACTCATTGACTGCTTCTGCATGACTCATTAACTGTCTCTCGTCATCAACTGGCAGGGTTTAACCTGGGAGAAAAGGGCAATGGGACATTTGTCCCCCTCAACCAAATTCCGATGGGACTTAGTCGAAGGCAAGACGCGACACAGAGGCCTGTACGCGTTTTGACCAAAGATGCAAAATGGTGCAATATGGTGCCATCTGAGAATTAGCCGCTATATCGTGTTATCTCTGTATGTGTGTGTGTGTGTGTAATCCGATGTAAAGTGTACATTTGGTGGCGCAGTGGTACGTAATCTCAATGCGCCCTTTGACGCACTGACGGAAATTGCATGCCTTCTGCATGACTCATTGGCTGTCTCTCGTCATCAACTGGTCAGTCACACTCACACTTACATGCCTTCTGCATGACTCATTGACTGTCTCTCGTCATCAACTGGTCAGTCACACTAACACTTACATGCCTTCTGCATGACTGTCTCTGGTCATCAACAGGTCGGTCACACTTGCATGCCTTCTGCATGACTGTCTCTGGTCATCAACAGGTCGGTCACACTCACACTTACATGCCTTCTGCATGACTGTCTCTGGTCATCAACTGGTTAGTCACACTCACACTTACATGCCTTCTGCATGACTGTCTCTGGTCATCAACAGGTCGGTCACACTCACACTTGCATGCCTTCTGCATGACTGTCTCTGGTCATCAACAGGTCGGTCACACTCACACTTGCATGCCATCTGCATGACTGTCTCTGGTCATCAACACTGACAACAGGTCGGTCACACTCACACTTGCATGCCTTCTGCGTGACTGTCTCTGGTCATCAACAGGTCGGTCACACTCACACTTGCATGCCTTCTGCATGACTGTCTCTGGTCATCAGCTGGTCAGTCACACTCATACTTGCATGCCTTCTGCATGACTGTCTCTCGTCATCAGCTGGTCAGTCACACACACATTGAATTTTTTTCTCGGCCTAACATTCCTTATTTTTGTGTGTTCTTACATTTTTGACTCACATGCGAAGCAAAAGTGAGTCTATGTACTCACCCGAGTCGTCCGTCCGTCCGGAAAACTTTAACGTTGGATATTTCTTGGACACTATTCAGTCTATCAGTACCAAATTTGGCAAGATGGTGTATGATGACAAGGCCCCAAAAAACATACATAGCATCTTGACCTTGCTTCAAGGTCAAGGTCACAGGGGCCATAAATGTTGTCTAAAAAACAGCTATTTTTCCCATTTTCTCTGAAGTTTTTGAGATTCAATACCTCACCTATATATGATATATAGGGCAAAGTAAGCCCCATCTTTTGATACCAGTTTGGTTTACCTTGCTTCAAGGTCAAGGTCACAGGAGCTCTTCAAAGTTGGATTGTATACATATTTTGAAGTGACCTTGACCCTGAACTATGGAAGATAACTGTTTCAAACTTAAAAATTATGTGGGGCACATGTTATGCTTTCATCATGAGACACATTTGGTCACATATGATCAAGGTCAAGGTCACTTTGACCCTTATGAAATGTGACCAAAATAAGGTAGTGAACCACTAAAAGTGACCATATCTCATGGTAGAAAGAGCCAATAAGCACCATTGTACTTCCTATGTCTTGAATTAACAGCTTTGTGTTGCATGACCTTGGATGACCTTGACCTTGGGTCAAGGTCACATGTATTTTGGTAGGAAAAATGTGTAAAGCAGTTCTTAGTGTATGATGTCATTGCTAGGTTTAGTTATTTGACCTTGACCCTGAAGGTCAAGGTCATGTCAAGGTCAAGCATGTGAGTCGTATGGGCTTTGCCCTTCTTGTTTAGTTGTGGATTGGTGTGCATTATGATAGGATATTATTTACTAATTTGCTGTGTATCATGGGTGCATAGAGTTTCAAAAAGACTCGAAAGAATTCCATTCAGCAAGTCAAATAGTGCATCCACATTATGTACAACATTTACTGCTGCGACGCCACAAAGCAGTCTGTTGAAATCGAGCCCAATAGAGATGGTGGCTATTAGTATTATGATAATCAAATGGAAAGATTGTTAATGAAGGTCCTGTTTTAGGAATGAACTAAGCTGTGCAGTGATAGTATTGTATGCATGAAGAAAGCTTTGTAAAGAAGGTGTGGTTTGGTATTACAGGTACGAGCAAAGCTTTAGGGAACTGATCCAGTTTGAGACAGCATCCAGTCCCTCTGAAAAGACACTCAATGAGTAAGTGTGCCCTGAGTTTTTTGTTATTGTAATTTTCTGTGTGCGCGTGTATGTAAGGGTTACATGCCGAGTCTCAGTGATTATTAAAAATAATGGTCGAAGTTGGCGGATCATGAAAAATGCGAGCTTCAGCGAGCTTTTTCATGACCGCGAACTGAGACCATTATTTTTAATAATCACTGAGACGAGGTGTGTAACCTCTTTATTCCTCCTTTCTTCAGTTATTCAAAGAAAACAGGAGTTTTTGTGCGAAAGTTTGATCGAATCCGAATCACTCAACCAGTCAACCTGCGCAGGCAATCGATTAATGCGCGGTTGTATAGTTCCGTGCAAATCATTCCATTCTGTTAACACTTCTTGTCAGTTTCCCTGTTTTGGACTAAAATCAAGTACACAGATATGCTGTTATTCTGCTGTGGCGGTAAAGGCAGATATTGTGTGTTCTGTTTATGATTTAGTATCGCTTAGGATAATGTTCTTTCGTCAAATGGGACTAGCAGACGAACTTTTGCACCCGTGTTCCAACGTTAATTACTGTATGAAGTTCAGTTTTCTGGGGAAAATAGTGTATGAAACCGCTTTATGTTGTTTAAATTGATGAGATGTGTGCATTTGGTTGCGTGTGATCTGTTTATAAAATGAAATATTGTTGAAAACTGACCGTCGGATTGCAGTCAGTGTTGTCGAAGAAACTGAGTGAAAAGAAGGGGAACTACTCTTGTCGCTAGACAAAGTATGAGTTACTTGCCTTGGGAATTTGCTTGTGATGAACGTTTGTGCACGGCAGATCTAGATTCCGAAAACAACCGAACTCATGGATTTTATATGGAGATTCATGTGTTCAGGCCTGTAGTTGTTAATTTAAATTCGGTATGTTTGTATTGTTTGCTCCAGAGATGTATACTTCGTACGTATAGAGCGTTCGGAACTTTTCAGTCGCAAAAGTAGTACCGAAACAGAACAGCTTCTCAACCCATTGCACTATCGAGGATTCAGGCTGTTGCTGGCTCGTTATTTGTTTGGTTGCTGGGTCATTATCGAAAAATAACTAGCTCTACAAGGTTACAGAGGTAAAGAAGCAGAGGGGGGAATAAGTGTGTGTGCATGTGTTTATAAAAGCCCCAATAACATTAGTCGGTATGTAATTTACATGAGCAAGTTTTCTAATGAAAGCATATGTTATGGTTTTATTTTAAATCAATTTGACTCTCGGTCTGATGTGGGTCCCTTCTCAAATCTCAGACCAATCCATGCCATGTTGCCCACCTGTGAAGCTTGCAAAGAAGGGTTGAGCTGCGGGAGGGTGTCTGTATGTAGGGTAGTTGGTGTACAGGGACAAGGGGAAGAGCATTTAATAAGCAAACAACCTTCCCCTCCCAAGGCTAGGAAGGAAGTGTATGTCTTAACAACAGGGTTCAAGAGCAAAGGCAAAAGGGAGTCTACAATTGGGTTGGAGGTCAAGGTGTGTGTGTGTGTGAGTGATGCATTGGTTGATTTCTTGATTGATGCTTTGATTGCAGCTTCGCAGACATGCTATGCCACATCAGAAACAGACATTCAAATGTGGTGGAAACTATGGCTCAGGTACTATGTCTTAATCATGTGTACTTGGTTTGAGAGAGAGCGAGACGCCATGATAAATTTCATATTTGCTTTGTAGTCCTATAACGGATGGGAACATTTGACAAAATCACACCCACACACAGCATATGGTGCATTTAATAAAGTCTAAAGTCTGTCATTTGTTTTATAAAAGATACTCATTTTTGAGGTATTGACGTCATCAGCAAATGTAGCCCATTGAATGTCCAGGCTTGTGGCTGTTGGCATTGATTTTCTGGTCCAGTTATTGACTAGGTGTCAGGCCTGAGGGGTAGGGTAAATATAAAATTCTTAGTGCCTGCCTGTATGTCTGCTGTATCAGAAGGAAGAGCTTTACTTGATGTTGAATAGTTCACAACTACTCAGTGAACAGACTTTTAGTTCAGATGTACATGCATGTATGATTTAATTAAACAATGTCCATGATTTCAGCGTTTGTGTAACAGTACCTGGTTAATATTTGAGTCTGTCCGTGTTGATTAAAAAATTATTTGTGCATGTTAGAATCACAATTAAGCATGTGAATGATACATGCTTCTTGCTTTGAAGGAAATGTTTTACTCATTCAAGTCTGTCTTTGTACGTCCTTTCTTTTCAAATCATAACATAATATTTGGTGCATTCAGGATAACCAGCACCAATGTCAACATGCACTCTAGATTACACATTGGGATTCTGAATGCTTTCCAACTTTAAAATTATTTATTATAATATACATATGTTGAAATAGAGGAAAACAATATCTCAAAATCATGTTTAAGAAACAAACAACTAAAATGTGTTCTTTTAGTAGTTAGTTTCTCTTTAGGATTCTGCAAGCAAGTCAATTTTCAGTAGAAATTTATTTTTTAGGAGTGTTAAATATCATCTTTAAACAATTTTGTTGTTTGTCCTCAGGGTATTTTAGAACTGAAAGAAGCCTATGGCATTGAATCCAGCACAGAGAACCGCATCCAGTATTTCCTTGACCGGTTCTACATGAGCCGCATTAGTATACGCATGTTGATTAACCAGCACAGTAAGTGGGCAAAATATTCTTCATTTTTGTGAGGGTAACCTCCTACAGTTGATTTTATTATTTGCATGTTACTTATTTTAGTGCTGTGGGTATGTATGTATGTGGAATGTGAATTTTATGAATTGAGATTTAAAAATGAAGAAACTACTTTGAAAGATTATCAGTGAGCTGGCGTTAAAATTAAAAGCGATATCCATGGAGTGCCAACAGCTAACAAAAAAAGATATATTTGACTGGGTAACTATCATACATACGTTGACATATTTAAGTTTGAAATAATATAACATGAGGTAGAGAAATGTGCTTTGAAACAAGAAGAATAATGGTTCAAAGTTAATGGTTCACCGGTCCTAAACTCTAATTGTAGTAATTCCCAAACGCAGAATCTCTTCTTTGCTATCACTTAGTGACTTACCCAGAGAAAGGTGTAAAATCCCGATATCTGGTAACCTACTCAGTCAACTTCATGAAATTTAATCACATATTCTTACTCCAATTCTTATGAATGCATTGACTTTAGTCCCACATGCTAGATGTCGAAAAACCTCTCAAATTACCTGCCCTTAGTAGGGTGGTAACCAAGCTAAAAGCGACGCCATAGCCGTTGCTATGGCCTGACCTTGCTCGGTTACCCATAACACCCTGCGCACCACGTGAGCGCCAGCATCCGTCATAATCATTCTCGACTTTCGACAACACACGGTGGACGTGTCCGAATTTCGCTCTCACTTTTGGCCTTCACATGCCTGCTCGTCCTTGAGACTAGCCGGTTCTTGGGGGTCTACCTGTCCGTCTACCTTTTGGTGAGATCTTTCCTGTGTATGTTTGGTATAAATGTTGATAGCTTTGTGTTGAACACGCACGCAGAAGTTTTTTGTTCTGGGTGACTGTTTTTCGCCGGTCTTAAAATGGCCGACAACAAAGCTAAACGTGGCGCGAGACTGGAAGGTGACAAGGCTCTTAGCCTGGTTTAGAAAACTATACCTAAGAGTAGCCTAAGAACTTTGATTTGCCTATTATGCGGGTCGTAGATCCGTCAAACAGCACTTCTTTTTATGTTCCTATCCCTCCGAGGGTGGGTTCAGTTCTTTCACAGCTCGCTTCCCCTGTTGGGGTTAATCAGCCTTTAGGCTCCTTATAGACTTTTTGTTGGATCGTCGTCGGTGCGACTGATGGGGGGGGGGGGGGGTGGCCGTGTGGCTATTCTTTCCCCTTTCTCTGAGTAAGAGGAATCAGTCAATGTCCTCCTTTTGGGGGGACTTAACGATGTTTTGGTCTGTGTTTTCAGCTGTTTCAGGCGCGATCGGCGGTTCCCGCCCTCCCGTTCGTCAGCTTCGCACTGTGGTCAAGTGCAAATGGCCTGTTCGGTTCAGCCCGTTTTTTGCCTCTGGTGGCTCTGGGCTGTTCTCGAGCACCCCTTCCTTTCGGAGGGGGGGCCTGCTCCCTGCCTGCGTTTAACCACTCTGATTACCGCCGGTACTTCACAGTGTGTTACGCAGCCCCCCGCCAATGGGGGGGGATAGGGGGGGCGCTCCTGCGTCGCACCGTCGCCTGGTGCAAACGGCCAGTTCGGTTCAGTCCTTTCTGCCACTGGTAGACTGGGTTGTTCGCGAGCACCCTCTCCTTTAGGAGAGGGGGCCAGCTCCCCGCCTGCCTTGGCCGCTCGGCTTGCTTTAAAACAGCACTGCTGGGTCGGTCATGCAGCCCCCTTACCGTGAGGAAGGGGGAGTGGGGGGGCACGGTAAGTCACGGCCAGGGCTTGTCCCACTCTGCCCTTTGCGGGCAGGGGGCCGTGTTAGCTTCCCACCCTTTCCCGCCCCCCGGGCGCGTTCGGGTGGCGGCTTTCCAGGCGACGTTACATACCCCTTCTCTGCTCCGTTTGGGGCAGGGTGGGGGGGGGTATCAGTGGCTCACTCTTTCCCGCCCACCGGGCAGGATCGGGTGGGGGCTGGAGTAGCGTTCCACCCTTTCCCTCCCTCTGGGTTGGACGGGGTGGGCGCTGTTGGACTGTCTTCACAGTCTGTACCTCTATTGTCCTGGCCCGACAATCGTTCGCCTCCCCTATCGGGGTGGGCGGGCGGTGGGCTATAGGACTACAGCAGGTGGACGGAGGGGGGTCGGCCGTTGCTCGGTTCGTCTCTCTCCGTCGCTCTTACTGCTGTGACGAGCCACCCCCCTCCCCATCTGGGGCATGGGGTGGCTCAGGCCTTTCTACACAGCGGGGGTGCTATGTACGGCTTTCCAGGCTACGTTACATACTCCTTCTCTGCTCCTTTTGGGACAGGTGGCTGTGTTAGCTGCCCGCGTTTGTCGCGGGTCCACCCTTTCCCTCCCTCTGGGTTGGACGGGGTGGGCGATGTTAGACTGTCTTCACAGTCTGTGCCTCTATGGCCTGGCCTGACAATCGTTCTCCTCATCTATCGAGGCCTTTCTACACAGCGGGGGTGCTATGTACGGCTTCCCAGGCTACGTTACATACTCCTTCTCTGCTCCATTTGGGACAGGTGGCTGTGTTAGCTGCCCGCGCTCGTCGCGGGTAGCGGTCGCGGAACAATGAGCTCGACTCTTTTTTGTTCTCGGCAGGGTGTCTCGCACAGTGGTCAGGGAACAATGAGCTTTGCTCCGTTTTGTTCTCTGCACGGGCTGTGCCGGCTGTCTACCTGGGACAGGCGGAGACAGAATATACTCTTTCTCTCCAGTCTCCCATTCTTTGTATTCACAATGGTCTGCGGGGACTCGGCTATAGTATCACCTGGCCAGTGGTCATTGTCCTTAGCCAGCATAGGTCACCCCCCCCCCCCTCCTAGGGGTGGGTGAGTGATAGGGCTACTTGACTTTGGCAGGTGGACGAGCGAGGATCGGCCGTTTACGGCCGTTTCTCTGTTTCAGTCCTTACCCCCTCTAGGGGTTGCGGCTGTGCTGGACCACCCCCCTCCCCACTTGGGGTGAGTTGTGGTTCAAACCAGGTAGTCTGGTTCTTAGCACTGGGTTGCTTCTCTCGCACAGCGGGTGGGGTAAGATGCGCCGGGCCCGGCTTTGTCTTGTTTCTCCACTCTATCTCCTTCTCGGCAGAGATCTGTGCCAGTTACCAACCCCTCTTCCCCCCACCTCTTGTTCAGGTGGGCGGTGTTGGGTTGGCAGTCAGAGACTGATCACGCTTTTCATCCACACTCTTGGCGGTGTTATCGGCAGGAGTATTTAGTGCGCGACCTCCCCGGTCTCCCCTCCTTTTGTGTTTTACACAACTGGTGGTTAGGTCGGACTCCTTGTTGGAGGAGGGGTAGTGTATAGGGTTGCCTACTGGTTGTAGGTTTCCCATACATAGAGCGGCTGCCTTTGCAGTTTACTTTGTCCCGGATAGGTTGGGGGTGTCTCTCTTCCTTCCTCTTCCGGGATGGCTTTGGGTTTTCACAGGCTTTCTCACAATTTGTTTCATTTGCTGAGTCTCCGGTGATTGCCTACCTCATGCCACACTTTTGGCTTGTTCCGCACCTTAGGATAGTGGTCTTCAGCCTTCACCTTTCCCGCTGCTTTATACGCAGGGGACTGCTGGCTTCGGGGTTTCAGGCTGCTTCGTCCTTGTCACAACCCGAGGTTTTAGAGATGCAGAAGAAGCTTAAACAGGCTTTTTGTAGATACACGAGATGATGTAATTGTTATATGTTTGAGTGTATATAATAATTGTGTTATTTACAACATAAGCATTGGAGTCCAAACACTATTGTAGAATGTATGCGTGTGGGATGTGAGATGCTTTACGCCTGTAACTTCGCGTATTTGCAAGTTTGTGTTCGAATCGTGGAACGGGCTATAGTCACCCGGTAACGCGCGGTGAACAAACCAGGTCAAGCTGCAGAAAACGAAAGTTTGTAAATATTTGTTGGGCACAGTAGTGCAAATTAAATAATGTTCATTTCACCTGGTAAGATAATATAGTGTAATGCATAAATTATATTATAGCGTATCTATAGGCTATTTAGTAAGAGAAGAATTAACATAGTCCGGGTCAGCGGTGTACGAATACACTTTGGCACCCCGTCAGCGAACTAGCACGGTTTTGGTTCAGTGCTACCCGAGAGAGTCAACGGTACGGTTGCAGACGTACTGGCGGGCGCGAGTACTCCATCACCCGGCGGTTTTTTACGGTGAGCGTTGTCATTGACTTGGCGGGTGGACACTCACACACAGCAATACAGCACACCGTCTTGTACCTCCTTCTGCCCTGCCGAAGTCGGGGTATCCTTTTTAATCCACCGAACATTAATATCCACAGCCATGTGTGTCTCCTGCCTCCGAACACACACGCCACAGAGCTCGACTCGATGTGCGCAGTTTCGTATAAAAATTATTTTCCAAATTTCCCCACTGTGTTTTATAAAATAATCATATTATGAAAGCACATACATTCTTATCTTAGTTATTATGTATTCATTGTTAGCAAACATCGGCATTATTCATGTTTTACTTTAAACGCAATCATTGTTATTTATAGATCACAGGCACTTGATGTAAGTAGGTCACACACGTGTAAATGTTGTGCCCAGTCCTTGTTTTTGTTTCTGTTATTATTTTAGTTAGCAGGTCTAGTTGAGCACGTATTAAGTATCATGTACCCACTACTAGTCATTGTGCATTTTAGTTAATGGACTGATGATGTCATTTGTATGGAGTCGACGCACGTGCGAGGATATGTATGTGTGGGAGGGGGGGGGGGGGGGGCGCGGGAGATGGAAGCTTGCTGTATGTTATGTAATGTATATATTGTGTGTGATACGTGGAAATGTGATACTATTTATTTGCATGTATGATACAGGTACAAATGTGATAATTGTAGGCTTATACTAGTGATTACTGTGTGTGATACATGAAATGTGATATGAATGCTGTTTTTATATGTTATACTCTTATTTTCTCCCAAGCGCAAGACAAATTCTTCTATGAAAATTGAAGCCAATAAAATTTGAGTTGAGTTGAGTTGACTATTGTTTCGAATTGCTGTGGCTGAGTAGATGTCGTTGTCTAATGTTTGTTTCGTTTGTGTTTACGTTTCAGTAGTGTTGTAATATTGTGGGACACGGTGATTTTGAAGCGTGTTTATGTCCGTGGGAAGTTGCACGGGAAATATGAGAATTACATCGACCGGCCCATTACTACCTATTCGTATAGGGAGCCTCAGGATTTACATGTATATTAATGCATGTTTGGAAGTGATATGCAGTGAACATACAGTGGAATTATATGTGTGTAATTATTTGCACATAACTGTTAAATATTCGTTTACACGGAATATCACATTTTATACAAGATGGCGGTCTACTTTCCGACAACTTTTGTATCCTTATGTTATTGAGCATGTTGTTTTATACCTTCATATTATAGTGTGTAATATTACGCGGGGAGTTATCATACATGTGGGGATATGGGTGTTGTGTCATGCAATTGTGGTTGCGTAATGTAATGTTAAAGTTGGATACCACAATCTAACATTAGTGAACGTTTGTCCAGTTATTTGTAACATATCACATGGCGTATATGGTCATGATAAATACAATAAGTTTATAGGTTTAAGCAAACTATAAATCTATATTGAAAAGCCCCGTTGTATAGCTAATGTATTAAATAATTATCCTTTTCCATACATGGTTACTTGGTGTAAAGTTTCGATCTTGATGTCCATCGGTATGATGCGCTAAAGGTTTGCATCACCGATGAACACCAACACAACCATCGATACACGCCAGGTAGCTAGGGATGTTATTGTTCAGTATTAACGTGCTGATTTTATTTACATGCAGTTGGCCGGAGAGAGAACGGAGGAGGGACGTGTGTTCACGTGAAGGCGTTGTGATCTGGACATATGGGACGCTGTCAGGAGGCGATACGGCTCACAGCAACGCAAGAAGAGCGGCGTGGGTTACTCCGACCAGTAGATTCCACCCAGAGTGTACGCAGGACCACCAGAAGACAGCATGAGGAAGGAGTCTGGTCAACTCTACATGCCTAGGAATCTGGGGAATAGCTCCGAAGGACTGGAGCTGGGTTCGACGTGCTTAGGCAGTCGGGGACCTTTCTAGGGGGTCAGGATCAGGAAGCTGCGGCCTTCTGAGGAGGGAAGGACATGTGAGGCCTTGGTGGGCGTTGTGTATCCCGAAAAAGCTAAGTACCCTGTCGTGGTTAAAGCATGTGTCTGTGTTCGTGTAATTTGGTGATGCGACCTTATTGAGCGCCGTATACTAACAGGCTATTTAACCATAGGGGGGGTGCTTAGGACTGGAGTTCCAGGATAATTTCATGTGAATTCATGTGTCGTCAATTTTCGTAGTATTTGTAGAGTGTACACGTTAATTGTGTGGATGTTTCGTGCATAAATTTGTGTTTATTATATAAAGCTTGCAAGTTACATGTGGTTCCTTTAGTCTTTTTATACATAGTGATGTCTGTCTCCACTTGTAAACTTTCTTGGGTGTGCGTTAGTGAGTGAGGTGTATGTTTGCGTGTGATCCCAAGATTGCTCAATCTTGTGGAGTTAAGTCGTCACGTGTCAATGGTGGAGATGCCGGGGACCCATGAGTGATATGCTTTCGAGGCGAAGCTCTGGGACCCTTTAGTTATTTATTTTTTTTTTGGAACCAAATTTGTTTGTTGTTGTGTTTGTTTGTGTTGTTGGTATAGTTTGTGTGTGGTGTTTGTTGGTTTGTGTGAGGTAGTGGTGACCGTTTTGATTTGAAATTTGGGTGACTGTTTAGACATCCCGTGGGTGGTTGGAGGGGACTGGACATCTCTCAGCGGTTGAGAGGTGTTGGGTTACTTAGCCACAAAGGATTCATCTTTAGTCCATCCGTTAAAGTCAGACGGCGCCACTGAAGCAGATCGAACTAGCAAATACGCATGTATTCTATATTCGGATTCGGTTAAAGTAAAGTTTCATTCCGGTATTACGCTAAGGCTATGTGGCTATTGATTGTGGTAAAGTATAACCAAATGTCAATAACTTACGCGGATTTCGTCCGATTTCTCGGTGGGCTTCGGTACGCAGTTTGATGCGTTTTCCTTTCGCGTGCATGCAACATTTTTTCAAGTGGTGCAGCGTTTTATCTAAAATGGCGACGGGAGGTGATGGAGTGGATTCTCCGGTGTCAGGGCGACTTAGGTCACAGGACGAGGCGACTGATAGTTTAACCGGATTAGTTACATCTGAACTCATGAGGAAGGCAAAATCAACTCGAGAGAAGCTTCTACATAGTCCAGGACGTGAAGAAGGGGAGTCCATTACGTACTACCAGAAGTTCATGACTTTAGGAACGCAGATGGAGTTGAAGGGAGATAGTCTTCGAGCATTCGCCGACGCTAAGATAAAGGAGATAGAGGACGTACGGGCCAACAAGGAGAGGTTGAGTTTAGAGAAGAAGAAATTGGCGATGGAGGAAAGGAAACTGGAAGAAGCACGGGTGGAAGCTCAGAAGCAACGCGAGTTTGAGGAGAGTATGGCCCAAAAGCAGCGTGACTTTGAGGAGGCCAAAGTTCAACGTATGGAAAGAATGGAGTCTGAAAGAATCGATGAGATGAAGAAACTTCAAGATGAAGCACAGAGGCACGCAGAACGATTAGAGGAACAAAGGGCAAATAATCAACGAGCTCATCAGAAGGCGAGGGATGGAATGGTAGAATCTACCAAAGTAACACTTCCTGCATTCGACGAGAACAAGGAGGATATAGAAGCTTATCTTACCAAATTCGAGAGATTCGCAGAGGAGTTAGACTGGGACCAGACAACATGGGCGAGACGCGTGAGTACCAAACTCAACGTGAAAGCGACGACCTTGATTGGGGATATGTCGAAGGAGGACGCTCGAGATTACCAGTTAGTGAAGAAAGAGTTACTGAGAGGATTCCGGTGTACAGCAGAATCGTACCGAGAGAAGTTCAGGGCAGCAAGAAGGAAGAGCGAAGAAACGTTTTCAACCTACGTGAGCCGGATAACGCGGTACCTGCACAGTTGGATGGACCTAGCGGAAAAACAACGAACTTACAAGGACCTCTTCGACCTGGTTCTTTTGGAACAGTTGCTTACTGGCATCCCGCAGTCTGTCGCTACGTTCATTCGACAGTCCAAAGCCACCAATGTAGCTGATTCAGTTGAGCAAGCTCAATGTTTCGTGGATGCACGTCCTGGTTTCGACTCATCACAGAAAGGGGGGAAAAACCAAGATAAAGGAAACAATGGGAAGACAGACAGTAGGGTGCAACTTACCCAGGGACAAAGGGTAAAAGATAGTACTGTCAAATGTTTCGGATGTGGAGGGGATCATCTCATAAGGAATTGCCCGGAAGCGGGGAAGCCGAGGGGTGGCGGAGAAATGTATGGGGCAGGCATACAATGTCACAAATGTCATAAGTTCGGACATGTAAAGAGGAACTGTCCAGGAATAACCCTTATCATCAGTCCAGAACCGGAGGAGACTGCAGTGAGAGAAGTTTTCTTGATGCGGGAGGTAGAAGCGAATTACAAGATCCATTCAGGGTTATGTGGGAAGTGTGATCGTCGTACTCAGGGAGAAACTTTCGACATGACAGTTAGGGTGAACGGGAAGGCAGTGGTAGCCATACGTGACACGGGAAGCCCAATGCTGTGTGTTAGCGCTGACCTCATCGACCCGGCTACGTACACAAACAGGACAAGAGAAGTGTCAGGAGTGTTTGAAGAGCAGGGAACAGTACAGGCTCCCATAGCCATCGTGAAGTTAGAATCTTCGGTGTTTGTAGGGAACGTGGAAGCTGTCGCTATTCAGAATATGGCAATTCCTGTATTGATAGGAAACTACATGGTCCTGCCAAATGGAAAGGAAGTGAGAGTTCCGGTGTACGGAAAGAAACATGTAATTCCATCTTTGTGCGCAGCAGTTCAGACACGAGGACAAGCAAGGAGAGACGAGAGAGGGAATCTAACATTGAAGATTAATGGAGTCCCCTTGGCACAAAGGACCTGTGCTGAAATGGCTCAAGCACAAGAAGAGGATCCACACCTAAAACGTGTGCGCGAGTTGGCGGTGGAAAAGAAGCCATGGCGTCAACAAGGAACCGGGAATGTTCGATTCGTGATACGTAAAGCTTTGTTGTACAGAGAATACTCAGGTGCAGATGGAGTGGATCACCGACAGTTAGTGGTGCCCAGTGAGTTCCAGAACGAGGTGATGAGATTAGCTCACGATGCACCCATGGCAGGACACCTAGGGGGAACGAGAACCAGGAATCAGACATGGGATTCTTCCGTAAAATTACGGAATTCCGTAAATTTTTAGGCTCCAGGGATCATTCTTGAGATTCGTGCAAATCCGCTGAGAAAATGTTGGGGTATATGTAGGTAAAGACCCAAGTTTTTCGGCCGGTCCGCTGATCGCGACGCTCCATTCCATACTATTCTTGAACGGTTGGTTCCTAAAACGGTCAGACTGTTGCTGGTCGATCCGTATGGGAACGCGCTCTGTGTCTTTGTCTCCTACAGTCACCGTTTCAACGTAGCTATCGGGGATTCAGTATAAGCTAAAGCATACCGTATGAGAATGATTCGGCGCCATTTTTACATCGCTTCGAGCCACTTGCCAAAATGATGAGGAAGCTAAAGCGAGACGAAACCGTTCTATCCCGGGAAATTGACCAGCAGAAGTACAAGAAAAATCTCTGGAGATTCGACTGGCTCGATGAAGTTGTATCATTGAGCTGGAAATACGAGAAAGGCCAGAAGACACAAGACGTGAAACTGAAAGTTGGCGATGCTTTTGCTAAAATCAACTTGCCGGGAAAAGCTTAGTGCACTTTGTGCAACGATGTTAATGTTATCAACTACGGTTCCAATGGAAAGACTGCCCTCAAAAGCCACTTGAAAAGCAACAAGCACCTGACTATCCTGAAAACCCAGTCGTGTAATCAGTCACTGGGGTCGTTTGGCACCGACAAGGTAAGAACATTGAAACCACACCGTCACACGCCACCACCCCCCCCCCCCCCATCCCCGCCTCTCTCTCTCTCTCTCTCTCTCTCTCTCTCTCTCTCTCTCTCTCTCTCTCTTTCTCCTCCTTATTTTGAGTCTTAGCGTAAAATTAATTTGAGAAACATGGGAAGGAAGAGAAAGGGGGGGGGGGGGGGGGCTATGATTAAGCTGAAATATGCATTTCAGGGCCATTTTTGTGTGTCTAAAATACTAAAAACCTTCAGCTTCTGGGGGCTTCGCCCCCAGACCCCGACCAGGGGCGTTGCCCCTGGACCCTACTGGGGGCCTTCTGCGGCCCCCAGACCCCCACTTTTTTTTTTCTTAATTATCACTTTTTCTGAATCCCATGTCTGAGGAATAGGATATGGACAGAATTCTATTGGCCTGGTATGTGCCCCGACATCAGACGATACGTGGCATCATGTGACGCTTGCCAGAGAACTACGGCAAAAGGGAAAGTGAAGCCAGTACCATTGGAAAGAATGCCGTTGATCGATGTCCCGTTCAAGCAGGTAGCGGTGGACATCATAGGGCCGATTCATCCGCCGTCAGACCGAGGACACCGTTTCATACTGGTAACAGTAGACTATGCCACCCGGTATCCTGAAGCAACCCCTCTCAAGAAAATCGATACACCACATGTGGCGGAAGCGTTGTGGGAGAACTGGACCAGAGTGGGCATACCTGAAAAAGTGTTGTCAGATAACGGTACCCAGTTCAAGAGCGAAATGATGCAGGAGGTGTACAACCTGATGTCAGTACATGGAATGTACACAACTCCATACCACGCACAATGCAATGGTCTAGTTGAACGTTTCAATGGTACGCTTAAACAGATGCTGAAACGACTCTGCCAGGAGCAACCCAAGGAATGGGACAGGTTCATTCCGGCGTGTTTGTTTGCATATAGGGAAGTTCCTCAGGAGTCGTTAAAATTCTCACCGTTTGAACTACTCTATGGGCGAACTGTGAGGGGACCTATGCAGGTATTACGGAAGCTGTGGACCAAGGAAGAGACAGACCAAGAAGTGAGAACCACTGCCGAGTACGTTGTGGACCTGCGGAATCGAGTTGAGGAGACATGCAGGATTGCCAGAGAAAACCTCGGGAAGGCGACAGAGCGATACGCAAGGGCAGCGGACAGGAAGGCAGAAGACAGACAATTCAAGGAAGGAGATGAGGTGTTGCTGCTTCTTCCAATGAAAAAGAACAAGCTGGAAATCGCTTGGCGTGGACCTTACGTCATCAAGGAGCGATGCGGCATGAACGACTACCGGATTCAAGTGGGGAGTAAAAAGAAATTATTCCATGTCAACCTCTTGAAGAGATACGTCAGGAGGAGAGAGATCCCAGCGGTTGTAGGAGTGGTGCTGGAAGAAGAGGAACTGGAAGAAGTGCCTGAAGTATCAGCAGGACAGAACACCATTCCATTAGTGCCATTAGAAGCGGGAGAGGGACCCAAAGATGTTAGCATCAATGACGTGTTACCCGCCCAAAAACAACAAGAGCTGAGGGATTTGACGATTGAGTTTGAGAACCAATTCACCGATCTTCCTCGTACTACAAATCTTGAGGAATGTGAAATCACCGTCCTCGAAGATACACCAGTGCGAGTGAGGCAGTACCCATTGCCTCACGTGGCCATGGATTGCATAAGGAAGGAAGTGCAAGACATGTTGAAGCTAGGCGTTATAGAGCCTTGTGCGTCGCCCTATAGTGCTCCATTGGTCTTGATCAAGAAGCCCGATGGAAAAATGAGAACCTGCCAGGATTTCAGGAAATTGAACCAGATTGTGCGGTTTGATGGTGAACCTCTGCCAGACGTCGAATATCTGTTCGCCAAGTTACATCGGGCTAAGTACTTGTCCAAACTGGATTTGACCAAAGGGTATTGGCAAATTCCGGTGAAAGAATCAGATCGAGACAAGACAGCATTCACGACCCCCCAAGGCCAGTTTAGATGGACTCGGATGCCGTTTGGGTTGAGAACAGCAGGTGCCATTTTCTCCAGGATGATGAGGAAACTCCTCGAGCCACTAGGAAGAACGGACGTGGATAACTTTGTGGACGACTTGTTGATCTCCAACGAGGACTGGGACGAACACCTGAGGGCTCTGCGGGCTGTACTCACACGGATGGCGGCAGCGGATCTGGCAGCCAGACCGAAGAAGTGTTTCCTGGGATACCAACAAGTAGTCTACCTGGGACACAAAGTGGGACAGGGATGCATGATGCCAGAGGAGGTGAAGATCGAGAAGTTCAAAGCACTGGGGGAACCCAAAACAAAGAAGGAAGTACGCAGGTTTTTGGGAATGCTCGGTTTCTATAGAAGGTACGTGCCACATTTCTCGGAAATTGCCCTACCACTGACGAACTTGACCAAGGGAAAGAAGTTCGAGGCAATCGAGTGGACACCGGCTTGTCAGGAAGCATTCGAGCGCTTGAAGGAAACTCTGGTCAGCCAACCTGTGGTACGATTGCCTGACCCCGAGAAAGCATTTGTGCTACGGACTGATGCGTCAGATGTGGGACTAGGCGCGGTGCTGTTGCAAGCAGATGAAAAGGGTGACCTGCAACCAGTGAGCTATGCCAGCAAAAAACTGATTCCTGCGGAAATCAACTACTCCACAATCGAGAAGGAATGCCTTGCAATGGTGTGGGGGATAAGGAAATTCGAGCCCTACCTTTTTGGGCAACATTTCACTTTGATGACAGATCACCAACCATTGCAGTACCTGCAGCAGGTAAGACCACACAACGGGAGGTTGACGAGATGGGCTCTGCAGTTGCAAGCTTATTCTTTCCGAGTGCAGACCATCAAAGGAGTGAACAACGTGGACGCTGACTTCATGAGTCGGGTTGCTCTTGATATATAGGGTGCTCACTGTTGGTGGTTACCGTTAGTTCGAGCTGGTGATGGAGGTGTGTCACAACCCGAGGTTTTAGAGATGCAGAAGAAGCTTAAACAGGCTTTTTGTAGATACACGAGATGATGTAATTGTTATATGTTTGAGTGTATATAATAATTGTGTTATTTACAACATAAGCATTGGAGTCCAAACACTATTGTAGAATGTATGCGTGTGGGATGTGAGATGCTTTACGCCTGTAACTTCGCGTATTTGCAAGTTTTTGTGTCCGAATCGTGGAACGGGCTATAGTCACCCGGTAACGCGCGGTGAACAAACCAGGTCAAGCTGCAGAAAACGAAAGTTTGTAAATATTTGTTGGGCACAGTAGTGCAAATTAAATAATGTTCATTTCACCTGGTAAGATAATATAGTGTAATGCATAAATTATATTATAGCGTATCTATAGGCTATTTAGTAAGAGAAGAATTAACATAGTCCGGGTCAGCGGTGTACGAATACACTTTGGCACCCCGTCAGCGAACTAGCACGGTTTTGGTTCAGTGCTACCCGAGAGAGTCAACGGTACGGTTGCAGACGTACTGGCGGGCGCGAGTACTCCATCACCCGGCGGTTTTTTACGGTGAGCGTTGTCATTGACTTGGCGGGTGGACTATTGTTTCGAATTGCTGTGGCTGAGTAGATGTCGTTGTCTAATGTTTGTTTTGTTTGTGTTTACGTTTCAGTAGTGTTGTAATATTGTGGGACACGGTGATTTTGAAGCGTGTTTATGTCCGTGGGAAGTTGCACGGGAAATATGAGAATTACATCGACCGGCCCATTACTACCTATTCGTATAGGGAGCCTCAGGATTTACATGTATATTAATGCATGTTTGGAAGTGATATGCAGTGAACATACAGTGGAATTATATGTGTGTAATTATTTGCACATAACTGTTAAATATTCGTTTACACGGAATATCACATTTTATACAAGATGGCGGTCTACTTTCCGACAACTTTTGTATCCTTATGTTATTGAGCATGTTGTTTTATACCTTCATATTATAGTGTGTAATATTACGCGGGGAGTTATCATACATGTGGGGATATGGGTGTTGTGTCATGCAATTGTGGTTGCGTAATGTAATGTTAAAGTTGGATACCACAATCTAACATTAGTGAACGTTTGTCCAGTTATTTGTAACGTATCACATGGCGTATATGGTCATGATAAATACAATAAGTTTATAGGTTTAAGCAAACTATGAATCTATATTGAAAAGCCCCGTTGTATAGCTAATGTATTAAATAATTATCCTTTTCCATACATGGTTACTTGGTGTAAAGTTTCGATCTTGATGTCCATCGGTATGATGCGCTAAAGGTTTGCATCACCGATGAACACTAACACAACCATCGATACACGCCAGGTAGCTAGGGATGTTATTGTTCAGTATTAACGTGCTGTTTTATTTACATGCAGTTGGCCGGAGAGAGAACGGAGGAGGGACGTATGTTCGCGTGAAGGCGTTGAGATCTGGACAGATGGAACACTGTCAGGAGGCGATACGGCTCACAGCAACGCAAGAAGAGCGGCGTGGGTTACTCCGACCAGTAGATTCCACCCAGAGTGTACGCAGGACCACCAGAAGACAGCATGAGGAAGGAGTCTGGTCAACTCTACATGCCTAGGAATCTGGGGAACAGCTCCGAAGGACTGGAGCTGGGTTCGACGTGCTTAGGCAGTCGGGGACCTTTCTAGGGGGTCAGGATCAGGAAGCTGCGGCCTTCTGAGGAGGGAAGGACATGTGAGGCCTTGGTGGGCGTTGTGTATCCCGAAAAAGCTAAGTACCCTGTCGTGGTTAAAGCATGTGTCTGTGTTCGTGTAATTTGGTGATGCGACCTTATTGAGCGCCGTATACTAACAGGCTACTTAACCATAGGGGGGGTGCTTAGGACTGGAGTTCCAGGATAATTTCATGTGAATTCATGTGTCGTCAATTTTCGTAGTATTTGTAGAGTGTACACGTTAAATGTGTGGATGTTTCGTGCATAAATTTGTGTTTATTATATAAAGCTTGCAAGTTACATGTGGTTCCTTTAGTCTTTTTATACATAGTGATGTCTGTCTCCACTTGTAAACTTTCTTGGGTGTGCGTTAGTGAGTGAGGTGTATGTTTGCGTGTGATCCCAAGATTGCTCAATCTTGTGGAGTTAAGTCGTCACGTGTCAGTCCTCACTTTTAGTGCGGAAGAAGATAGCAGGGAATTTTCAGGCTCAGGGTCTGATCTGCACTTTTTATTGCCAGGGGCTAGTTTCTTGCTTCGTTTACAGACCACAGGGAACATGGAGTTTTCATGATGTTACTCCTCCCTCTCCTCTCTGGAGGAGCTAGGATGGCATGGTTTGGAGTTTTCTGCTTTGGCTGAGACTCTCTTCTGTGCTTTCTTATAGGCAATCTTTTCCTCCCTGAACGCTCTTTTGAGTTAGGGAGGATGCCTTGGTTAAGGCTTTAGCCAGGCTGCTGGCAGCTTGGGCTAGGGTAGTCACTGAGCGGAGAAGTGTCTCGGTGACGTTTTAGGCCCACACTGTTTTTGCTTGGTGTGATCTCCTTCCTTTACAAGGGGTTTGATTTCATGCTGGTTGGAGGAAGCAAGGGTCAGGCTTTTTCGGGGGTTGTTAAGACCTACTCAATAGCTGGAATCTTTCCCTTCCTTCGTGGACCTCTGGCAGCGCATTTATGCGCTCCCGGTTACAAAGGGGTGTTTTGGTTCAGTGTCGCCTCCCTCTCTGCGGGAGGTGGGTCGGCATGGGCTAGAGCTTTCAGCTTTGGCTGAGATTTTCCTCGGTGCCCTCACATGAGCTTTCCTTCTGCGTTTCTGCACACAGGAAAGGGCTCGGTTTCTGGGGGTGTTGGTCTCTGGACTATCTCGGGGGCTGGTTGAGCTTTTTCAAGGTCAATCAGCTTGTCAGCTGCACTTCCTTTTGGTGTTGAACCAGGCTTTTTGCCTGGTGCTCTCAGTAACCAGGCAAAATTCCGAGCTGTCCTTATCCCAGGTTTTTTACCTGGGCATGCTGTTCGACTTTGTCTCTTGGAAGGTTTATTCTTCACACAAGAGAGAATAGGGAGGCTTTTAGCGCTTTTCACTGCCAGACTGGCACGAGAGCAGGCCTCTGCGGGGTCTTTAGACCCGATCTTCGGTCGGACGGTATCGATAGCTATGCTGGCCCTCTAGTCTTTCCTCAAGTTTTTTGGGGGGGTTCGGCCTCACAGGTCTGGGACATGAGGGTCCTCCTCCAGAGTGGGTTCCTCCACGCGGGAAGGTGGCTGGAATCCTTTTGGATCGCTCAGGGGACTTTTTTCCCTAGCTTTGTTTCCCCCTGGACTTAGACCGCTTTTTGGATGCGTTTTCGTCTAGATGGGGCCTGCAATGGTGATTGCAGTCTTGAGGCTGTGATGTAGACGTGAATCCTTGGGCTTCTCTTTTGCCTGAGGTTAGGAGCAGTAGCTCTTAGTCTACTAGCCTTTCCTTTTTGGCTATTTACAGGCAGGTCCTGTTGCATTCGGGCAATTCGTCTGTTGCTTCTTGTGTGAACTAGCTGGGGTGAGCAAGTTCTCACTCCCTGTCAGACAGAGTATAAGGGATTCTGATTGGGTTTTCACACTAAATCATTTTCTCAGGGGAATTGCTCCCCGGCCAGCTCTGCGATCGGGCCGACTCGCTCAGCAGGTCCTCTCAGGGCTTGCTCAGGGGTTGGCCCATCTGATTACGGGTCTGGAGGCGTGCTGTTTGTGTTTTAGATCATGGGTTCTTACTCTGTTCTTTGGGCACGAAGCATATATTTCCTCCACTTTATCTGTGTATGCTCCTTGTTTGGCCTCTTTGGCCAATTGGGGATTTAGAGCGGGAGGGCAACTCCTTAGCGCCCCTCTCTCAAGCCAGGTGGTTTTTCACCTCTGTTTCAGTTTTTGGCTTTGGGCAGCTGGGCCTCTTCTTTGAGGTTCCGGCGTCTCGGCTATCTCAGCTGTTTTGAAACAAATAGGCCTCTCTTCTGTGGCTCATGGCCCTCTTGTGGGCATGATCAAGGACCTTGTTTTATGAGGTTTAGAGGCTCCCCCTTGGTTAGCGCGTGGGACTTTGTTCTACTTACTCTGGGCCTCAGCCCTATAGGGCAGTGAGGCGCATGCGTTTTTGGGGTTTGCCAGAGGATGTAGCCTTAGGGCTTTTGGTGCCGTTTGTTCACGGTTTTTGGCCAGGTTTTGGGGTTTCAGAAACCTGGTCAATATCCTCTGGTGTTTGATTCCCTCCTCTTGGGAGGATTTTCGCTCCGGGAGATTCGGATTTTCTAACTGTCTGGTTAGACTTTTTTAATCCCTTTTTTGACGTTACTGTCTTTTGGGAACCACGAGCTTTAGCTCAGGTTCTTATGTCTTTACAATGGAGCGAAAGAGACATCTTTTATTTGTCTCTCTCTAGGGGCTCTGCTACATTTATTGCCGTGTTGCGTTCTGGTCGCCTAGGCGAAGCTTTGCAAACGGCTTACTGGAGGTCAGATGATGTGTTCATCGGTTTCTATCTTTGGGATTTCTCCTGCACGCGGCTAGACGGCTCCAGTTCATTGCTGGTTTTAGTGGCTGCAGGGCAGGTTCTTACAAGGACATAAGTAGGTTCCCTCCACCTTTAGGAGGAATCTGCATTCATAAGAATTGGAGTAAGAATATGTGATTAAATCGAAAATTTTTAATTAAATTTTGATTTAATATAATATACTTACCCAATTCTTATAGTTAATACCCTCCCATCCGTCCCCGCTGGATTATGTCCTTGGGGGTTTGTTTGACTAATAGTCTCGAATGATTATGACGGATGCTGGCGCTCACGTGGTGCGCAGGGTGTTATGGGTAACCGAGCAAGGTCAGGCCATAGCAACGGCTATGGCGTCGCTTTTAGCTTGGTTACCACCCTACTAAGGGCAGGTAATTTGAGAGGTTTTTCGACATCTAGCATGTGGGACTAAAGTCAATGCATTCATAAGAATTGGGTAAGTATATTATATTAAATCAAAATTTAATTAAAAATTTTCGATTATTGTATAATGTAAGGTTGTTGTTAAGAATCCCTGGCTTTATTTTGCGAGTTGAGTCCTTGATTTCTGATGCTGAATGAATGTTCTGTTTTGCAGCTTTAATCTTTGGTTCCCAGCTTGCAACTCACCCTCGTCACATTGGTTGTATTGACCCCAACTGTAATGTCAAGCATGTAGTAGAAGGTGAGTTTTCTTATTCTTTTCGTCATCATTCCCCATTTATAACTAAAAGATGAAATCGCACAATAGGCCAAGATTTGTGTGTGTGTGTGTGTGTGTGTGTGTGTGTGTGTGTGTGTGTGTGTGTGTGTGTGTGTGTGTGTGTGTGTGTGTGTGTGCGAGCCCATTGGCGTGCAATGCAATCTCAAGAAATAAATGTGCACTATTGTTCATACACATAGACCTCCAGGTGTTTGAGTGATACATGTACCATACTTGCTGGACTATAACTTAGTATAAGGTGCAACTTTTCTCCTCAACTTTGACCCCTGTGCGCTAATGACTGGTACACCTTGTGTATGACAAAAGAAGAGTACACACGTACCCACGTAGCTTAATAGGCATCAAAGGCTTCAGTC
The DNA here is from genome assembly GCF_037325665.1 of Littorina saxatilis. Taxonomy (NCBI): domain Eukaryota; kingdom Metazoa; phylum Mollusca; class Gastropoda; order Littorinimorpha; family Littorinidae; genus Littorina; species Littorina saxatilis. The sequence goes on from NC_090258.1 coordinate 35,619,230, forward strand.
TCATAGTTGAAAACTCAGTCATTGACCCAAGATCAGGTCAGTGTCTGTAAACAAGGGTTGACAGCTGGGCTGAGGTGCACGAAGATCGAAGCGGGTGACAACCATTGGGTGGTAACTTGGTGAGAGTTGTCACCTTCTTGGGGGCCAACCGACTTGAAATCGAACGGAAGGCACCATTCTACCTTTTCGTTTGGGCGTTGTTTTTGTAAAATCTCCGAAAATGTCATTTCGAAAAAGGCGGTCGCCATTTTTTTGGGTGGCAACTTCTTTGAGTGGGGCTGCTAGCTAGCTGGTCCAAACGGGAGCCTCCCATTCGGTACGCAACCCTGTGAAAAAAGCTTCGTGCACCCCGACCGGGAGGGAGCGGACCGACTTGGGCAGATCTCCCATTGGTTATCACCCACTTTGGCTTCGTGCACCTCAGCCCAGGTTTCATCTGAAAATATCGGTCATTGACCTGAGGTCATAAGGCCAACCAGCTATTTAGAGTGCAGTGGATTTGATCTTGCTGTACATCTAGAATGAACATATTTCCACTCTTTATTTTGTTTGGCTTATGCCCAATACAACGGAAGCACTGATTGTGTGGATTTTTCTCATTTTAACCTTAAAAGTTGTCAGCTGGGCGTTAAGCAAACAAACAAAAACCTTAAAAGTTGGGTTGCGCCTTTTACAACGAAGCACCCTATAGTGCTGAAATACCTGAAATCATCTGGCAAAGTGTACTTCAGATCATTGCCCCTTTCAGATGTATGCCAAGTGGCCCTGTGTACTCCCCTCACCCCCACACCCACCACCTCCCCAAACACTCTACCTTTAGGATCAGGGTTTGGAAGTTTTGGCGAGTTGAATAGTCTTTTTGGGGGGTTAGGAAAGTTGATGAAATGTGAGGAAGGTTGAGGAAAGTTTGGAATCATGCACTCGGAGCACAGCAGTCAGCTGTTAGAAAGTACATGTGGGCCGCACTGAAAAGGATGAGAGAGAGTCCCAGAGTAAAAATAATGCCTCGGGTCCTGTTGTTTGTTTCTTCTCCTACCTGCCAGGGGATAACTTAACATACACTGATCACTTCGACCGCTACCAAGGAAATGGATGGCAACTCCACTTTCTCTCAAACATGATAGAACATTTGACAACTGGTATCACATTTGCGCTTGTATAGCTTGTTGATCTTGTGTAAGGTCCAAAGGAAATCTTTTATTTTTGTTTCAGATGCCTATGAAAATGCCAAGTTTCTATGTGAGCAATACTATCTTGTCGCCCCCGATCTTCACATTGAGTGCAAAAATGGTACGATAACAATTATTTAATGTATTTGACATTTTTTGGTCCGAAAAACGTCTCTCAAGAAATGTTTATAATGATTTTGAAGTCTTTGAAAATTGATTTTGAAGTTCACTGAGAGAGCTGTAGCCCTTTATTCATTTGATTGTTTGATGAAATTTCTCAGCATTTGATTTCAACTATTTTCCACACACCCGAATATATTTGTAGCTCTGTGTGCCCTAAGTGTTGGCATTATAAACATCAAAGTGATGAATGATGTTTTGGCAAAATGACCCAAAAGTAAGACCGGTTGTTTTCTGCACTAAGTCCAAAAGTCTTCATTTTGTATGTGGAAATAATATGAGTTTCTGTTGTTTTTACAGCTACAGACAAGGTTAACGGTGATGTGTCCATTGTGTATGTTCCGTCCCACTTGTATCACATGCTGTTTGAGCTCTTCAAGGTAAGATCATGATTGATATCTTTATAATTAAATGTTGTATGGGCATGTATTTGCATGTGGAATACCACCTGGTATGCGTAGGTAACTATGATCAAATAGCTAACTTGTCTATTTCATCTTGGTTTTCAACGTTTCCCTTGTTTAAAAAAACATCCAGCCAGATACACATGCAGACACTCTTGCAACACACACACATACACACACACACACACAACACACACACACCAATGGAAAACAATAACAACCAACCACAACATGCTTGATCACACCTCCTGAATAGTTATATGTTCCATTTGGTAGCATCTCTTTGTGTGCGTAACCATTAGCTGCTAATTTTACTGATGCAGGCAGATCCCAGTGACGTCATTGTCATCTCTGTTATTCCTATGCATGTCCTGTACTAACACATCTGGCACAGTATTGCCCGGAGGAACAGCTCTGGTGGTCCACATCTGTGTGATCCGTCATTATAGAGATGTGCAGAGTTACTAGGTTTTACTTTGTTCCTCAGAATGCAATGCGAGCGACAGTGGAGTACTTTCCCAAGGCCACTGAGGTGCCCAGGCTGAAGGTGATGATATGCAAAGGTGTGGAGGACCTCACCATCAAGGTCAGATATCATAACACACTGTGTTGTTGTTGCTGGTAGATAGGGGGGGGGGGGGGGGGGATCACCATCAAGGTCAAATATTATAACACACTGTGTTGCTGGTACTGGTAGATAAGGCGGAGGGGACTCACTATCAAGGTCATCGCACGCTGTGTTGTTGTTGCTGGTAGATGGGGGTGGGTGGGGGGGACTCACCATCAAGGTCAGATATCATCGCACACTGTGTGGTTGTTGCTGGTAGATGGGGGGGGGGGGGGGACTCACCATCAAGGTCAGATATCATCGCACACTGTGTTGTTGTTGTTGCTGGTAGATGGGGGGGGGGGGGGGGGGAGGACTCACCATCAAGGTCAGATATCATCGCACACTGTGTTGTTGTTGCTGGTAGATGCGGGGGGGGGGGGGGGGGGGGGGGGGGGAAGGACTCACCATCAAGGTCAGATATTATAACCCACTGTGTTGTTGTTGCTGGTAGATAGGGTGGGGGGGGGGACTCACCATCAGGTGGCTATCGTGTGGCTTCCATGATAACTACCAATGATGTCATTCCCTTGCATCAAATGTTTGATTTGATTCACTTTAACAGTACTAATTTTTGTAGTAATCTCGCTAATTCAGTTTCAAATTAATAAATGTCAATTAAAGATAAAGTGTCAGTGTTTTTTACGCTGTCGCTGTGTAACTTGTTTGCCAGCCTTGAGCTGTTGGTGTTACAAGGCCCACTTGCTATAGCCAGTCATACATTAGGAATATTGTTTGATCTCATTCCAAGATGTATGGCAAGTCAGTATACTTGTAAATTCTAATTTAGAGGAAAAGAGGTGGCATTTTAATGCGAAACAGGGTGATTAAATGAATCCTCTGGGCTGCCACTGACTGGTGTAAGTAATTGCTGAAAAGAGGATGAGGTGTGATGTCCAGTTAAGATGTGTGCATGATGTGTGCAGCTGTCAGACCAGGGTGGCGGTATTCCACGGTCCAAGCTGGACCTGCTCTTCCAGTACATGTACTCCACCGCCCCTGAGCCGTCCCGCTCCGACTCCATATCGGCCCCCCTTGCTGGCTATGGTTATGGTCTCCCCTTGTCCAGACTCTACGCCCGCTACTTCCAGGGCGACCTTGTCCTCAGCACTGTGGAGGGTCATGGTACAGACGCTCACATCTACTTGAAGGTCAGATGCTTCACGGAACTTATCATCAGTTTTTGACTCACATGCGAAGCAAAAGTGAGTCTATGTACTCACCCGAGTCGTCCGTCCGTCCGTCCCCCCCGTCCGTCCGTCCGTCCGACCGGCCGGAAAACTTTAACGTTGGATATTTCTTGGACACTATTCAGTCTATCAGTACCAAATTTGGCAAGATGGTGTATGATGACAAGGCCCCAAAAAACATACACAGCATCTTGACCTTGCTTCAAGGTCAAGGTCGCAGGGGCCATAAATGTTGTCTAAAAAACAGCTATTTTTCCCATTTTTCCATTTTCTCTGAAGTTTTTGAGATTCAATACCTCACCTATATATGATATATAGGGCAAAGTAAGCCCCATCTTTTGATACCAGTTTGGTTCACCTTGCTTCAAGGTCAAGGTCACAGGAGCTCTTCAAAGTTGGATTGTATAGATATTTTGAAGTGACCTTGACCCTGAACTATGGAAGATAACTGTTTCAAACTTAAAAATTATGTGGGGCACATGAGACACATTTGGTCACATATGATCAAGGTCAAGGTCACTTTGACCCTTATGAAATGTGACCAAAATAAGGTAGTGAACCACTAAAAGTGACCATATCTCATGGTAGAAAGAGCCAATAAGCACCATTGTACTTCCTATGTCTTGAATTAACAGCTTTGTGTTGCATGACCTTTGATGACCTTGACCTTGGGTCAAGGTCACATGTATTTTGGTAGGAAAAATGTGTAAAGCAGTTCTTAGTGTATGATGTCATTGCTAGGTTTAGTTATTTGACCTTGACCCTGAAGGTCAAGGTCATGTAAAGGTCAAGGTCAAGCATGTGAGTCGTATGGGCTTTGCCCTTCTTGTCTTGCTTGGGGTTGATTGAAGATTTTCTTGTGGGGTGGTGGTGGTGCTGAATGATGTCAAAAGCAGTACATTATCTGTCCTGTCATCTTTTTAGGGCACCCCATGCAGGCCTGGCAACCAGTTTCCTCCATCTCTCTCGGCTCTCTGACTCTCTCAGGGAGTCACTCAGCTTCAAGCTCCTCCTCTCTGAATTGTTGTCTTCCACCTCTTTCTCTGCCTGTCTCACTTTCTTCCTGTTGTAGGAATGCCTTAACCAGTCCTTATGATCATGAGAAAACCCATACCACTTCAGTTTGCGCCTTCTCACAGTGGTCGGAAGGTCTTCATACGGTCCAGTAGCATTGTCTGATTCTGTCTGTGCCATCCCTCCTCAGTAGTGCATAAAGGAGTGCAGCACTAAACCAGCAGAAGAATGCGTTGTCTGCCTGTAGAATTGTTTCTTCTGAACAAAAACATCAATACACTTTTGCAGTGTAAGCAGAGTGATCATGCTTTAGTACTGAAAAAGTACTTGGAATCTTTCTGTGCATATGATCGTGACATGTTAACACTGGTTTGTGTGGATGAATATGTTGAAGAGAGTGTATGCAGTGACATTCATGGAGCCATTTGTTTCCTCTTGATTGTGCTTCATTTGTTTCATGGTTAAATGAAGTAAATTTCTGATTTGCCCATTTCATTCGTTATTTTTTGATTTTGCTAACCTTGATGTTTCTTACTCGCAGTGGCTTAATGGTAGAGTGCATGCCTCTCACGTTGACAACCAGGTTCAACCCCGACATGGGGTGCATACATACACCCAGTCTTTTCAAGCGCTGTCCATTTCACCCAGCTGAAAATGGGTACCTGACCCTAATCGGGGCCAGTTGGTTTAAACAGTGTTTATTCAACAATTCATAGGTATTTGAACATGATACATGTTAAGGATCAACAACAAGCTCAAGCTTATGGTGGTGACCCTAACAGGAGAATTTAACATATGGATTACGATAACTTGCGACGAGACTTCGACAAGTACTTTTTAAACCAAAACAAACGAGAAACAAACAAAATGTGCAAACATACATATATATATGGGTCATTATCAGAAATGGTGGTCCAAAGTGTTACATACAAAGTAAAAAATAAAGTGTCAAGAAATACAAAATAATTGTTTTTACTATGAAGTCTATTGTTTGCTATACATAATAATGCAAAAATTAGACAAAAAGAGTTATTGGTTGCTGAATAAGAGACGTTTTAAAGTGTTGTATTTACGTGATGAATGTTGTAACATGGAAACCAAATTCCAACTTTAAACCACCTAAGCCTTCAATCCTTTGTGCATTTTTTATCAGTTCTGCAGTATTTTTGTGTTCTACCCAACACATTCTAGTTATGAAAGGTAAGGACTTCAACTAATATTGGTAAAAAAATGACATTTGGAACTGTCTAAGGTGAATGTCGTAACACAGAAACGAAATGCTTGAACCACTTTCGGTTCCTGTGCGACAGACATGAATCTGCACTGTTTGGCCTTTCCTGCCGGCAAAACCCGTCTGACCCAAAATAACTACACAAAACACAATTCGTCAGAGTTTGCTGTATTTGTTGAAAGTTCCTGTTGCGTTCAGATGACCCATTTTAAGTACTTGATGAATGTCGAACATCGACGATCAGAGGATACGAAAACTTCTTGGCTGCTTTGTTCCGCTAAACTTCGCGCTTTGAGAGACTGTTTGCACTCGATATCCTTCCGACACTACATTGTCGCCATCCGCGGTGTGTAAGTTTGTGACAAAGCTTTGCAGGCTCGACAATTAAGTAAAAACCATCTTCAGTCGTAACGTAGGTCGGGAAACGACGCCATGAGTTTCAGCAAATGATATGATTCTGGTGTTTTCTGTGAATATTTGGCTGTGATTCAAAGGACTATTTTCTTGTTCGAACTTCCTGTGCGCCAAAGAGCTAAAAATAGCCGTGATGTGGCAAAGTCATGGAGCACATTGCTGTCCGATGTTCGCGCGTCGAGTCTGGATACGATGCGTTACGACATTCATGATTTTTTGTTCAAAGCCCGTAACTTCAAATTCAGCGTGAGTTTTTGCAAAGATGTGTTGCTACGTCCAAGACTGAACTCCTGACTGTCGATTGCAGTAATTTGTTGGTGTTTGCATGTTTGCATTTAGCCATGAGACTGAACATATTGTTGATCACGAAAGTCGTGTAACGCTTCGGCGATCCGGAAACGGCCGAACTTCGCAATTGAAAAGCACACAAAAACAACACCAACGTATAGAAACCATTTTTATTGACATACAACAATGCTTTAATGTCTCAGGAATAGATTCAGATGAAAAAAGTCGTGGTAGAAATAATTTTAATTTATTTTTTCATGATTTCAAATGTGTCACCCCTACTCACTCTCACTGGACCACCATTTCTGAGAATGACCCATATACATATTTGACAAAAAGCAAGCAAGGGCATAATGGAGACAGGACACGACAATAGAATGGACAAAGAATATAAAAGGGAAAGAGAGAGAGGAAAGGAGAGGGAGAGAGCGTAAGCGAGAGAGAGAGAAAGAGAGAGAGAGTACATAAGCATGGGTGCAACTCTGCTGGCTACACGCCGGCAGCCGGTTTTTGACTCACATGCGAAGCAAAAGTGAGTCTATGTACTCACCCGAGTCGTCCGGCCGTCCGGAAAACTTTAACGTTGGATATTTCTTGGACACTATTCAGTCTATCAGTACCAAATTTGGCAAGATGGTGTATGATGATAAGGCCCCAAAAAACATACATAGCATCTTGACCTTGCTTCAAGGTCAAGGTCGCAGGGGCCATAAATGTTGCCTAAAAAACAGCTATTTTTCACATTTTTCCCATTTTCTCTGAAGTTTTTGAGATTCAATACCTCACCTATATATGATATATAGGGCAAAGTGAGCCCCATCTTTTGATACCAGTTTGGTTTACCTTGCTTCAAGGTCAAGGTCACAGGAGCTCTTCAAAGTTGGATTGTATACATATTTTGAAGTGACCTTGACCCTGAACTATGGAAGATAACTGTTTCAAACTTAAAATTTATGTGGGGCACATGTTATGCTTTCATCATGAGACACATTTGGTCACATATGATCAAGGTCAAGGTCACTTTGACCCTTATGAAATGTGACCAAAATAAGGTAGTGAACCACTAAAAGTGACCATATCTCATGGTAGAAAGAGCCAATAAGCACCATTGTACTTCCTATGTCTTGAATTAACAGCTTTGTGTTGGATGACCTTGACCTTGGGTCAAGGTCACATGTATTTTGGTAGGAAAAATGTGTAAAGCATGTGAGTCGTATGGGCTTTGCCTTTCTTGTGGTTTCATCGGCTGCCGATGTTTTTGTTCCAGGAGAGGTGTTTTTTTTGCATTTTAAATACAGTGAAAACTGTCAAATACGGTCACTGGACTTAGCGGACACTCGCAGAATACGGACAGTCAGTCTCGGCACGGACTGCTTTACACTGTAAAACACCTGGGGCCGGTAATATGAACAGCGTATTTTGGACGGTCGAGCAACCACAGTCGACTGACTGTCAAGTCAGTTGACTGCAGTCTGCTGACCGGCCGTGTTTTGACGGGTAATATGTGCAGCGCGGTAGCACTGACAGTCGGCTGACTAGACAGTCAGCCGCTCAGTGGTATTTTTAGAACATTACAACTTCCGATGTAAACATCGGTCCTGTTTTGGCGGTACCGGTATCTAAATTTCGGCGCCGACCCTAAACTTTTTTTTTCCAAACTCAAATTTTTTATTTTTTTTTGGGGTGGTAAAGGACAGGGTGAGAAAATTTGATCATTAAAAATCTGAAAAATGTAAAAAAAATATTGTTTTTAGAAAACGATCCAAATTTACGTTCATCTTATTCTCCATCATTTGCTGATTCCAAAAACATATAAATATGTTATATTTGAATTAAAAACAAGCTCTGAAAATTAAATATAAAAAAATTATTATCAAAATTAAATTATCGGAATCAATTTAAAAACACTTTCATCTTATTCCTTGTCGGTTCCTGATTCTAAAAACATATAGATATGATATGTTTGGATTAAAAACACGCTCAGAAAGTTAAAACAAGTAGAGACACTGCGGTCGATCGACCGAAAAAGGTGCCTGTAAGCACAACCGCAGTCGGGCGACTGTTTTCAGTTGGACCGGCAGTTGTTCGCGCTCATATTACTGACTTTTGCGGTTCAACGTCGACCCACCGTCAGTTTCACGGTCAGCCGACCGATGACTAGCTACATATTACCGGACCCTGTACGTTACGGCCACCTCGGCATTACGGACGCGGACACGTATTTTGGGTCCATAATAAGTCATATACCTGCTAAATACGGACATCCACAGCAAGCTGGGAAGTTCGATCGACGAAGAAGACGATAAATCCACGGACCTACATTCTACGTAGAATGTAGGTCCGTGATAAATCGATCAGTTGGTGAGTGTTTTAAGTCGACGCATTTGATTGGCTGCTAGAGTTCCAAGGCAGCCAATCCAACGCGTGGAACGTGTTCGGCGGAACAGAAGTGAAAGTGTATGAGTGAATGAATCTTCTCTTCGAAAGAGTGATTCGTGTTTAACAAGATGGCAGCAAGAAATTCAAATTCAAGAAAAGGAAGAAATGCGCTGACTTTAGAACAAAGGATAAATGTTGTCAAACAACTGGGAAGTGGGAAATCATGCCGAACGATTGCACAAGAGCTTGGGTGTGGGAGAACGCAGATTTGGAAAATCAGCGTCGATCGGGAAAAAATAATGAAGTTGTGGGAATCGGGAGACGGACGTGCTGACTAGAAATGGGTTTCGAAGAAGACAACCGAATACAAATTCTTTCAAAAGCTGATGAGTGCAGAATGAAGTGAATGTGAATGTGTTGTATGAATGAGATCCAGTAACTTTTTAACAATTTAAATTTATACAGTTGATATGATAAAAAGCTTTTAAACTTGTTTTACAACAGTCAATATTAAATGTTTCTCTATTTAATCTAAACAGCTTCTGTTTTTCTTATAAATGTACATGTACATGTGCAGTACTCTCTCTCTCTCTCTCTCAACTTGACTGTCACGTTTACTTGCACCTGTCTAATAAGGACACCTGCAGAATAAGGACACTTTTGTCTGGTCCCAAGGGTGTCCTTATTTGACAGGTTTTACTGTACTAAAAAAGCTGGACCCCAACTTTTGCCGGTTTTTGGAATTTTCCAGGTTGCACCCATGCATAAGTATACATCACAATTGCATATACCAATAACAATCGCTATAACTTCTTAATTAAATTTAGACTTAAATTATCTATAATGGGGCATACTGCACTCAAATTCGTTTTGCCCCAAGTCGGCCAGTTGAAATAATATATTCCTGGACTTTATCAAAAACAAATTAATTTAATTCTTTTGACAAACTTGCATCACCAAATAAGAGTGTTAATATCGTAATATGATCAGTGGGGAGAGTACTTATTGTTCTGGTTCGGTCTCTATCGTATTGAGGGCAATCTAAAAGAAAGTGTTTTACGTCTTCTGATGCGTGGCCACAGGCACACGCTGGATTATTACTCAAATGCCTATCGACTAGGTGCTGGTTTAAATCAGTCATGCCTAACCTTAATTTACTGTGAATCACTTGGACCTGTCGTTTTCCAATATAAAAATACGGTGGCACAACTGGATCAGGGCCAGTTAGGGTGGAGAGAGAGAGAGAGAGAGAGAGAGAGAGAGAGAGAGAGTAGTTAAGATCTCTAACATCTTGCTTCCCATTAAGCAAATAATGGTTATTGGACTGCCTTTAACTCATTCGCTGCGCAGCTAAATTTCCCCTGTGTTCCCTGCCAACGCGCGATTTAGAGCCATTTTGAAAAAAATATTAAAAATCAACAACACAAGATAACCTTACATACCTTATGTTTTTGCAAAGTTTGAAACTTACTCTTTTAGAAAATATATGAAACATTTGAAAGTACATACCTTTTGTTGTCTTCATATCCACGCAAAATATCCAATTTGAAGCAAAACAAAAAAACTTTCTACGTCATGGGTTCATCATACACAATGTCATGATCGACACTTGCATTGCCCGAATCATCACCCAAATGATCGTCCATTGGCACAAAATCGTCACCAGAATCTAAAATATCATCTCCACTATCATCATCACTGAGGTCAAGATCAGAACCGTACTGAATAACACGTTCTAGCACTCTTTTCAAGTTACTACGTCTCAGCAGAACGATCCGCCATCTTGGAAAAGTCAAAACACGTGGGTCGCACACCGTCAACAAATTTTTTATTAATCCCAACAATTTAAGGGAAGGAACTGTTTACAGTGAATGGTACCACTGTAGACAGATAGAAGTTCATTGCAGGGGTTGTTTCCCTTGGTCAGCAGGACCGTTTACACCGTTAAAAATTCGTGATATCCGTCGGAACTCAAGTGCCGGCACGCCGCCAACGCTAAACACAGGTGTCGGAATTCCAGTTCCGACGCGCAGCGAATGAGTTAACCCTTGACCTAATCTTGATATTTATTCTTGTATCTGATGCTGTAAACTCTCAAAAATGAAATAAAACTGTAAGCATGGGGAAAATGAAATGAACTGTGAGGTTGTTCTGCTACAGGTTCTGTCTGACGAAGCCAATGAACTGCTGCCTGTGTACAACCGCACAGCGTCCAAGGTGTACCACTCGGACACCCCCATCAACGACTGGAGCTCCCCTCAGCCCTGGTCACCCACCAACACACCACAGAGGTCTTACTCTACCCTAGCCCACCACTGTACAGTTAGATAGATCACACCTCCGCATGCTATGAGTATGATTGTGTGTTTGTCTTTCTCAAAATTCATATGGACGTGCATTCATGTGTGTGTAACTGAGAGCAAGTTCAGGCAGTCTGAGATAGAAGCCATGGCAATTGATGGAGGAAGGAAGTTTCACATTTGTCGTCTGTGTGTGTGTGTGGCTGACATTTCATGTGCGTGCAAAAATGAGAGAGCATGTTGAGTTGGTGTGAGATAGAAGGCATGTTGGAGATGGGGAAGCTTTCCATTTGTCTGTGTGTCTGTGTGTGTGTGCGCTTGCTGGAAAGAAGATATAAAAGTCTCATAATAGTCTTGATTGTGTATTTTGTATGCTTGTTTATTTGTTATGGTTGATTGTTAAGTTGAGGAATAACATGTATACTTTTTAATGTGTGTGTGTGTGTGTGAGAGAGAGAGAGTGAGAGGATGTGACGTGAGAAAGAATTATCTTGATTTGGTGATTCACTGATTTTAAAGGGTGTTGCTGTATTTGTTAAAGTGAGAAAGAGTGATGGTCTATAGAATTACATAACTGCATGTTAATCAGTTATTCTTTGCAATTGGTGACAAAGATTGGGTGGTTCTGACTCTTTCAACCTACCCAATAAATTGCTCTATAACATTGCTTGTATGTGTACAGGAAGGGCTAGAGAAAACGGCACAAGCGAGGGCAATCTGATTCATCTTTGTTGATGTGAGGAAAGTTGAGGGGAAAATGGGATTTTTTTCATCCACAAAGGCATCCAAAATGGAAAGGGAAATACCATCTCTGTTTGAAGCAATAATTCTTAATTTTTAACCACATAATTTATGTTACTTTTGTTTTTGTGTGAAGAGCCTTCAATGATAAAGATGCAATAGAACAAGGGTCTTTTGATTCTGTTGTCTTTGTGCATCCAACATTCAACATTTGGGTCACCGACACCTAGTTTGTTTGTTTGCTTAACGCCCAGCCGACCACGAAGGGCCATATCAGGGCGGTTGACACCTAGTGCCCTGTCCCATTTTATTGGCTTACAAAAACAACTGTCTGCTACACTATGAGGAGAACACTGAAACTTCAATCCGGTATTATCAAAATTCATACTCCAATACCTAGATGTGATTGAAGACTTCCATCTTTTAGTTTATTGAATGTATAATAACCATGTCACTTTGATAGCAACATTGATAGCCGTGTCCCAGTAACCAGTCAGTTTAAACTTCGCCGCTGATCAAAAGATGGAAAAGAACACATTGAAAGTTCACAATTGGCACAAACAATGATGTATTAAAGGCATTTTTTGTAAAGGAAATATGTAGTTGATCGAAATCTTTGAACTTCCCCCACTAAAAAGATATTCACCTTCTCTGTCACCAATTGCGAAAAACAACTGACATATGAGTTTAATAGTTTGTACAGTTGTACAGATTCAAGTAATAAAGAAAATGCATGTTCTAGTTTTGTTTACTCTTTTTTGTGTGTGCGATATGTTATTATTTGCATCATGTGATTAAGTTTATCAAAACATTGTGCAGCATGCTAGAATTTGGCTCTGTTGCTCCTTTCCCCGAATGCTGATTTGAAAATAATGTTCTTGATATTGTTATTTTAAAGTTGGCTTTTACTTGCACTTTTGGTAGCAAGCTTTATTTGGCATGTGAAAGTCAGTTTGCTAGTCAAAGGCACGTAACAAATGGACAGGTGTTGTTGAGAAATATTGGCAAGTCATTTGGAACTGGCATGGGATCGTTGGAGTGAATACCTGCATGGTACTTGCGAGTGACAATGACAAAGTGTTGATTTGGACCGCTGTGTTCCTCTTTCCAGAAAACCATGATACCAGCACAGATATACAACCCTCTTCTGCTAGTCCCAGTGACACTTTACATGATTCACTGGACACGTTTGTGCACACCTGTGTCTGCTTTTTCACATGGCTGGAGATTGTGCTGAGAAAACTGTTGGAACACAATTTCCGATTGTGTTTCTGTACGAACTTGGGTTTTGTTCTTTATGGTTACTGTGTGGTGATGCTCTATGAAGTAATATTTTTAGTTTAAGTTTGATTGAAAAAAAAGTATAGATCAACATGTGGGAAACGTGCTTGATTTTGTAGCTCATTTTGAAAATGAAAGGCTTTGTTGTTAAACAAGAACTGAACAGTGCAGTGTGTTCTAAAGCATTGGTTCAGTGGTATTCTGCCATCCTTGTTTTCAAATATCAGACACACTTGATATTCTGTGTTTTGTGCGTTAAGGCTTTGTGTGTCCTTAATTTTGTACTTATGTTATCTCCACCTGCCCAGAACTACATAGTGTGTTTGTTGTGAGGAAAAACTAGGGCAACGATTCAGTGGTCTTGCAGGGCAGGTGCTGCGAAACACTGGACATGGACAGTGAGTTGTGCACTGTGTCTGATTTAAAGATAATCACATTATAAATTGTCCACCATGATACTCTTTGTGTTAGTGTATATGAATGCATGTGTGTGTTTTAAAATCAGAATTTCAAAAGCACAAATTAACATACACAAATATCCTTAAATCATACATCACTGACTGGCAATGTTAGCAAAAAAATCCTTAACTTTTGATCAACAGACTACACATGTTATTGTTCACAAAGACGCATGGTCAGAGAGGCACATGGTCACACACACACAGACAAGCAACTCGCATGCACATTTATAGATCACATTTTCCTGTAAACATCAACATGTAAAACTGCATGGTAATAATATTTGCGCACACATAAATACTAAGGCTTGTGGATATAAGTAATTGTGACCATGAAGCCTTGCCATCAGACTGTCTTCAGCAACATGCAAGAAGAGGGTATCCGAAGTCAGCAATAATTATATTTCCTTCCCTTATTGTAAAACCATCTTGATAAAGGTTATTACATGGGTAGGACATAGATCCATCCAGGTTATTACATGGGTAGGACATAGATCCATCCAGGTTATTACATGGGTAGGACATAGATCCATCCAGGTTATTACATGGGTAGGACATAGATCCATCCAGGTTATTACATGGGTAGGACATAGATCCATCCTGGTTATTACATGGGTAGGACATAGATCCATCCAGGTTATTACATGGGTACAAAGCATCCTTCCACTTGGACACCTGACAGGACACACATTGCCAACAATCAAACAGCCTGGTGTGTTCAATTGATTTATTGTTCAATCAATTTTGTGAGAGACACAGTGTCTAAAACTGTAAGTTCCTCTTTAAGATGAGACAAACTGTTGGATCGAACCACTAGAAGAATCTTCATCATCAGCCACTCCTGTCATGGGTGTACCATTCAGGGAAAGTGCACAGCAACCTCGGTGACACCAAGTTTCTTGATGATTTTTTTCCAAAACTATGAAGCTTGCTACTGAAGATGTTCATGTGGCAGAAATATAGTTCAACTTGGCTTCAGCAAGAAATTCAATGCATGTTCATACATTTGTTGTCGGCGGAGGAAGTCTCTCATCGTGCCATGATTCTAATTCTGGGACAAGCTGTGCAACAAATTGTCATATAATGGGGCAGCTAAACAATGAGAATACAATACAAGGGACACCACTCAATATTATGCAATAACGTTACTAACAAGCGCTCAGTTCACATGTAGATTCTTCCACTGAAACTGGTCTCGCTGTGAATGATCTAATCTCTGCAAAGAATAAAACAACCAACCCAAAATACCAATTTTAGATTTGAAAGGTAAGAAATAAATATCAATGCAACAAGTTGTGTTGCCCCTGTCCCCTAATAATGAATGTACAGATAATAATGATTGTTCGTCATGTTGGTGACATGACAGCAGTCAAAGCTCAGTCTAGAAGCTTTAGTCTGACTGTCAAGTGCACGAGGAGACCTAAAAAAACATCTCACTCCAATGCACATCGTCTCTATCAGAAATGACAGTAGATTCCAGCCCTAAAACGAATGTGTTTTCAAGTAAAGTTGCTGAATGTCGGAAAAGTTGGTCTCATTTTCTGTATATTACATGTGCAGAAAGAGATTGATGTATCTGTCTGGTATTTTAACACAGTTTCAAGCATTTGTCACTCAGCATTTTGTACTTCCCATTAGAACATCTGTACATTTTCAGTAGAAAACATGAGTGAGTGTGTAATAAAAGTAAAGAAACCTTTCTTGTGCCAACCATTAGAAAGGAAGGGGATAACTAGACGGAAACTCCTACTTTTAACTCTTCTGTTTAAAGACATCCAGCATTCAAAGTCCCTACTTTTTAACTAACTGCTAACTGAATGACAGTTGTACCTGTAATGCCCTGCCTGCCTCTCCAATGACAACACTAAAGAATACCTTTAGTTGTCCCTCCCTCAGTCTAATAAATTTGACCAAAGAACACCTGCAATGAAAGGCCACCTGCAATGTACAGACATTGTGGCTGACCCCAAGGATGTTGAGGCACCACTGTACTGACAGCCCGATCTGAGAACTAGTCCATTATGGTTTAAAATGTTCATTCATGTCCTGGCTACTTTGTACAACAAAATGCTGACAATTTTATACATTGTGATTCCAAGTAGTAAGAACAAATGGATAATCGGTGATATAAAAATTCCATTTCAAACGGCAGAAATTAATATGTAAGCGCCTAGGGCTATATCTAGATTAGGCGCATAAAAATGATCACAATAATAATAATAATAATAATAATAATATACAGTGCATTTAAATAAACATAATCATTAAGGCGGTGTCACCCCTTTTTCTAGTTACATGTAACCAGATGTGATATGATACATATTAAATATAGAAACAAAGTATTGCACATGAGGCACATACAGTAAAACAACAAAAACTTAAAATTCACACACTGTGACACACACACAAAATACCAAAATGGCAAACATACATTAAACTGTTCACTGAGAATCGTTTTGAAACATGCAAGACATAAAGAAAAAACATTTCAAAAATTAAAAAAAGAATAATTTAAGAGACTAAAAATTGAGCAAACAAGCTCTACCATACTCAAACATTTTTTTTACCAAAGGAACAAACGAACAAATATTGCTTCGTCCATTTTGGAAGTTACAACAATTCAAAGACAAGTCACAGCACCATTTACCAATAATTTTTGTCTCTTGTGTATCTTTGCCACATTACAGACCGATAGGTTAAAGTTCTTGTGAATGTTTTGTTTTGTTTACAATTAATCATTCTATAAACTTAACCACTCTTGTGTTTTTATTATTCAGTTCTAGTTTCATGAACACCCCCCAAAAATGTGTTGTGTCAAATGAACACGCTCCTTTCCTGTGCAAATAAAACAGTCGATGAGAACATTCCCACACAAACATTCCAAACTGAAAGACAGAAGTTATATTTCCTAAGCATTAACTCAAAATTAACATGCAAGAACACTCTGGCACAAACAACAGCGAAGAAGAGCGGTTTTGTCTAGACGTTGATCCTGTGTCAAGAGGGACGGAGACGGCAGTGAAGCAATACTGGGGATATATCCAGAGAGAGGAGGCACAGGACGACAGCCAGTGTTAGGGACTGCTGGGGTGTGGACGCTGTGCAGGGAATGGGCAAGTCCTGTGCATGAGAGGGCCGAGGAGGTTGGTCTGCTGGACACCGGTACCCAAGGTCCTGTAAGAAATGGACACAAAACATTAGAACACATTTCATTCACACCCTCTCCCCCCTACTTGCAAAATACAAACTGGCTTCAAAGTGTTCAGAATGTGCTTGTGTTGGAGATCTTGAGATCATATCCACCCGAGGAGGTGCTTTGTGGGAGAACAAACAAAACACCAGTACAATTTTGTAGAGAAAACACAATGATCATATCGAAGTACTGAAAAACTTTATGATTTTAAGAGTTTAAATGACATGTCTCTTCTTTCGTAAATATAGGGCAAAGAAGGGACTCTGCAATCAGACGGTTCTGTTTTGCAGAAATGTTAAGCAAGAGCCACTGGAAAATTTTACTTCAAAAAGAGATGAGACAATACTTCAGTCTCAGTTCTGATAAAAAATGCTGTTTCTGTTTGCAAATGTATAATCGGTGGACAATGCTGCCATAAAACCAAGAGCTGTCAGCAATTTCTTTTAATTGTACATTTTGAACACCAAGAAAACAAAAACAAAGTTTTCTGTGTGCACATGCATATCCTTTCTTCTGGATCTGGATGCCCCACTTGGTGTAGATTGTGGGGAATACGTCACAGGTGCTGACTTTGGCTGTTTCGTGTTTCTCAATCGCTTCCAATTACGGATAACATCAAATTAGCAGTGAGAGGTTAGTGAATGTGAATACTCACGGGACAGATCTCGGTGCATGCTGGGCAGACGATGGAGCCGCTGTGCAGATAGCCACTGCTCTGTAGGAAGTTGACTTGATGTATGTAGCCCTTGTAGTAACACTGGTAGGAACGATTGGCTACCAACACCGACAGGCCTGTTGTCTCATCACAACTCACCTGCAGTACAACATACACAAATGTCTGAATGTACACAAATCCCATACACATGTTTACAAATCTAGATGAAGGCGAAGGAGATGAGAGAGAGAGAGATGGGGGGGGGGGGGGGGGGGTCAGAGGAGAGAGAGATGGGGGGGGAGGGGGGGAGTCAGAGTAGAGAGAGATAAGATAAATCTGTATTTTTCAAGGTAATAGAAGAACGATTTTTTTACTTTTTTTTTTTGCATCCACAGAGAGAGAGAGAGAGAGAGAGAGAGAGAGAGTTCATCAGCCAGAAGTATTAAATGTCTGAGAGGCAAGGAGTTCCACTGATAAAAGTGTATGTGCAGAAAGGGGGGGGGATGCATGTGCATTTTTGTGTGTATTTAAAGTTTAACCAATATGTAGGCAGTTTAAGCTTCGTCCAACCTTCCAATGCGTCAAAAATGAAAACAAACATGACAAAGCCCGCATTACCTTGTAGCAGCCACTGCCGCTGTGCTGGGGTGTGTGACCTCGGTCACATTTGTACAAAACCCACTGACCATGATGTTTGAAGCATCTGGAGCTTTCACCATAGTACTCGCCAAAAAAATTGATTTTACGATCTGAAAAGATAAATGGATATTTGATTCAGTACTGATGCTATAATGCTGTTTGAAGACACTTTTTGGAGTGCTTCTCAGTCAGACAACGAAAGGTAAAATTACAGTAAATATCCATGACTCCATCTTCTCTGAGCAAAGGGCAGCTCACTAAGAACTGTCTAAAATTGCACTTTCATGACCATTGCACAGCTGTGTCACAGTCCGAGATTTGATTACACATGATGTAAATGTAACAAGAAAAGCAAATGCTCACATGACTCTCCTACGTCATTTCCAATTACAACACCCCCTTTTTTTAGAACCCTGCCCCTCTCCCCCAAAATAAGACGTACTCCCTCCCCTTTAAGACCTTCCCCCCTCCCCATCCAATAGAACTCCCTCCCCTTTAAGACCTTCCCCCCTCCCCATCCAATAGAACTCCCTCCTTTCTTATCCCTCCCCCCGACCATCCTATACAATAGAAAACTCCCCTCCCTTTTAAAACCCCCACCCCCTGATTAGCCCATTCAAGACCCAGGTTTCTCAGATTTTCTATTCAATAACTCTGAAAGTTTACCCCCATTGTAAGACTCCTTTTTTAAGACATGATTTTCTCCTTTTTTAGGTCTTAAAAGGAGGATTCCACTGTGTATTACACCCCCCCCCCCCCCTTCCCCATTTAAAATAAAAAAAATAAAAAAATGCAGTAACAGCTTCACAAAATAATGTTCAAGAGAACATTCACATCTGACTTATTGACAGAAAATGGATCCTAATATCACCTGTATCAATCCATTCAGTAATAGAACCCTGAGAATACCCCACCTAAACAAACTTGCAGCACCCTGACCCCCTTCCCACCACTAGTGCCTTATCCCCCTTTGTGCGCACATCCTCTACATTTTCAAACAAATCGCATAATGCGAAATTACTGCATTTAGTCAAGCTGTTGAAATCACAGAATGAAACTGAACGCACTGCATTTTTTTTTAACCGAGACAATACAGCTTCGTACGTCAATCCCCGCGGCAGTTTTCCCATGCAACACGAAGTGAAATTGACGACGCAGAATAGCGCAATAGCGACTACTGCGGTAAGCAGGAAAGCGCGCTTTTTTGTATTCTGTTTAACTTTCTGAGCTTGTTTTGAATAAAACATATTATATCTATATGGTTTTGGAATCAGGAAATGATAAAGAACAAGATGAAACCATTTTTGAATCGATTTCTTACATTTTAATCGTAGTATTAATTAACCTATTTTCGTTAATTGTGATCACATTTTAAGAGTAAACATAACATATGTATATATTTTTAGATTCAAAATTTGATGAAGAATACGATGGAATCAATTTTGAATCTGTTTGCGACAATTTCATTTTAATGACAACTTTAATGAGCAAACTCATCAATTAATTTTTAAGCCTCCACGCTGAAATGCAATACCAAAGTCCGGGCTTCGTAGAAGATTACTTGACCAACATTTCAACCAATTTGGTTCAAAAATGAAGGCGTGACAGTGCCGCCTCAAGTTTCACTAAATGCCGGATATGACGTCATCGAAGACATTTATATGAAAAAAGAAAAAAATGGTTGGGACTCTCTTGTGATGAAAAAAGAGGAAATCCTTTTTGTCTAGGGGGGTTGAAATTTTTTTAAATGGTACATTAAAATCTGTGCAATCTGGTGCATTCCGAGACTAAAATTCAACTCGTTTGGATCAGGTAAAAAAGACATTCTCCTCACTCCCCCCCAAAAAAAAACCCCACAAAAAACACACACCCAACCAAACAAAACAAGAAGAGCAAACGCTCGATCGAGTCACTTTCGCAGTTCTGAATATTATATGAGGCATCAGATGGACAGGAAGAAATTGCTATTCACAACACAATACAGATGTAAATAATTTGATGTAAAGAATAATCCTATAAAGTTTGAATCAAATCCGATGAATAGTTTCAGAGATATGATATTTCAATTTTTTTCCTTCAAGACATACCTGTGACCTTGAAAAAGGTCAAAGGTCACCAAAGCAGACGTCAAAGTGTAGAGGTCACTGGGAGTCACGTTCACATAAAATTTGAGCCCGGTCACTTTTATAGTTTCCGAGAAAAGCCCAACGTTAAGTTGTGTGTTGCCGAACAGAAAAGGCTAGTTATCTCCCTTGTTTTTCTGATAACGTTCGTAAAAGGCTACAGATGTAAATACTTTGATGTAAAGAATAATCCTACAAAGTTTCAATCACATCCGATGAACTTTGTCAAAGATATAAAATGTCTAATTTTTCCTTTGACGCTGACCTGTGACCTTGAAAAAGGTCAAAGGTCAACGAAACCATCGTTAAAGTGTAGAGGTCATTGGAGGTCACGACTAAACAAAATATGAGCCGGATCGCTTTGATAGTTTCCGAGAAAAGTCCAACGTTAAGGTGGTGTCTACGGACGGCCGGCCGGCCAGACGGCCGGCCGGACGGCCGGCCGGCCGGCCGGACAGACTAACACTGACCGATTACATAGAGTCACTTTTTCTCAAGTGACTCAAAAACCACTTTCACACAACAATTAATGGTAACATTGTAATGGTGCACACTTACTCCAATACTGGCAATAGTATGATCCAATGCATTGAAGCTCAAAATGACTATTAGCTATCAGGAGTTTTCAGTCAGCACAATTTAACTCTCAAGCCTCCAGTGTTCTGTTCCATCTTCACTTCTCTCCATATCATTCAGTCAACAAGTTATAGATACTGTGATGAAATGGGACGCGGAAAAATAGATTACTCCAGCGGAATTCGTAAGTTGTGTCCGCGGAAATCCGCGGAAAAGTCCCACCCCTGGATATTATACCCAGGAACTCTCATGTGAAGTTTCATGAAGATCGGTCCTGAAGTTTTCTGGGAACTGATCTATATACACACACACACACACACACACCACGACCCTCGTCTCGATTCCCCCTCTATGTTAAAACATTTAGTCAAACCTTGCTTGACTAAATGTAAAAAGTGATTTTTATTTACAAGAACCATAATTTTCATGTTGTTGTATTATCATGTGTGTGTTTATGAATAAAATACTGTTTAAACCAATTTTCTTGACCAAAATAATTTTTGCTGGCCAAGACAAAACATACATGTGTACTCCGACACATTTCTGACACTATGACATCATAACATAATGTCATCGCCAATAGTCTAGCCAAGACTGACCAAATCAAACAATGCCATCAGAGCTTGATGAGGTCAAGACTTATATCCTTTATAGCTCAGTGGACATTTTCAGTGGCAAACATCTTTTCCAGCAAACATTTTTATGCTGGGACTCTAATTTGATGAAAACAAGCCAAATGTTGTTCATGTCTGCTGATTACCAACACCTTTTACAAACATGACTCCGCTGTGACCCCAAAATGTGACGGGGTTCAACCAAACTAGGGTATTGGCAAGTAGATTATCAAATCCTTGAAGTGTTCAAAATTTCAAAGCTCTAGCTTCAAAAACATCTGAGATAACCTCAACGTTAAGTTTTTAGGAAAAATGAACATGACCCCGCTGTGACCCCAACATTTGACGAGGGTCAACCAAACTGGGATCACTTCATGAGGTCATCAAACCCTAAAAGTGTGCAAAGTTTCAGAGGTTTAGCTTCAAAAACTTTGGAGATAACCTCAACGTTAAGGTTTTTGTCCACGGACGGACAGAACGACGGACCGACTGACAAACGAACGGCCTGACACATATGAATCCTAATACTCACCAATTACTCAGGTGAGTCAAAAATGCTGTAGCTCCTCTCAATACGTTTCATCTTTGAACAGAGTGCACATAGAGAATACATGAGATGACAAGGACAACTCACTGAGTGTGTTGGCTTCTGTGATACAGCTAGACCCCCGCATTGTTTTACCCTCACTTGTCCATGAGAACTCCTGAGGAAAAAGAAGACACAGAAACAACTTTATAATAATAATAATAATAATAATAATAATAAACAACTTTACTGGGCACCATTGCACAAATGAATTGGCAGCTGAATGTGTTGTGTGAAAATACCCTTAAATTTCAGAGATGGCAGAATGCAAAATTAAAAATGAAACTTATGCAGTCTTGACAATACAATCCAGAGTGTTAACAATACAATCCAGAGTGTTAACAATACAATCCAGAGTGTTAACAATACAATCCAGAGTGTTAACAATACAATCCAGAGTGTTGACAATACAATCCAGAGTGTTAACAATACAATCCAGAGTGTTGACAATACAATCCAGAGTGTTAACAATACAATCCAGAGTGTTAACAATACAATCCTGCTTAATTTACAGACCCTTTTCCTGTTTTTTTACTGGGTTTAACTGAAACTATCATAACATGAGCGCAGTAAAACTGAACTGACGGTGTATATATTTCTGAATTACCTTAATCATTACTCAATGAAAAACAAGACTACTGGCTTGAAGCGTTGGACGAAGTGAAGACTACTGAAGCTAAGAGGTGACCTACCTGTAGATAGGGGCAGTAGTCGGCCAGCATGACCGAGCCTCCAAATTTCTTCTCCTGCCCTGGCGCCACACCATCCAGCTGATTCTCACTGAAATACTGTCACAGACAGACAGACAAACAGACACACACACACAAGATGAAGGATTTATTTAACATAGAAGGTTAACGGCTTTTACGTGCAAGACTGTTTTTACCCCGCTATTTAGGCAGCCATACCCCGAAAGAGGGGTAGGCATGCTGGGTATTTCCATGTTTCTGTAACCCACCAAAGTCTGACATGGATTACAGCATCTTTTCCGTGCGCACTTAGTCTTGTGCTTGCATGTACACACAAAGGGGGATAGGGCACTAGCAGGTCTGCACATAAGTTGACCTGGGAGATTGGAAAAATCTCCACCCTAAACCAGGCGCGACCGGCCGGGATTCGAACCCACGACCTTCCACTTAAAAGGTTGGCGTCTTATTCACTAGGCCATTGTGCCCTTCAAACACATGCAGCTTTACAGTGTCTTCAGTTATGCAGTAAAAGTGGCGGAATTGTGAAGAGTTAAGCAAAGGGTTGCATAGTGGCGGGTAGAGGAGGCACTGGTACCTGGTACTGTGCAGGCAGCTCTGCACTGTATTCCACCAGGTTGCACAGCGCCACAGCGTGTCTGTTGTGAGTGCAGTCCGTCCACAGCCCGCCCCGCTTCACACGCCGGCAGTACGGGTAGATGCTCTCGTTCCTGTCACAAACACCATAGCGCTTTCACTTGAAAGAGACATTTTCATCAACAAACACAAAAACTGTATTGCAACATCATAGGCTTTTGAATGCTGTCATTTTCTGCACTCTGTTGTTTCACACCAGGCATAGAATTATGAAAACACTGTGCTTTTTTTTTTTTTTCTATTTAAACATACTTTCTGATTCAAAGAGGATATTCTCGTGCACATTCGTTTTCCCTTGGAGTGATATTGTGCTCTTAATTTGTAAATAACATATATTTGTGCAGCTCCTTCAACCCTCTCCCCTTTCCACCGTGCCAACTTTCACTTTCCCATCTAGACCACCTACAATGGGTGCCCGATGGATTTCCACCTTTGACGAGGTCGATAGAGCTATGCAGACGAGATATTCGTCTCCTGGTAGGGCCACCCAAGCTGGACAGATGAAAGGGTAGAGGTCTGACAAAGAACAATCCACAGGTCCTACAGGTTGGGGGTGGGGCACTGGGATAACAACCCAGTCCCTTAAAAAAGGTTTGTTGTGGAAACAGCAACAAAGAAAACCAACACTACTTCGTGCGACAGGCTTCCAGAATCATCAGAAGATACTTGTAACTGTCACTTAAATCAAATTTGCTACCTTCCATCTCACTGCCCACACGTCAATGTCTTTGAGAAACAGTGAGACTCAACAAGAACCCCTGCAACAAACGTTCTACCTGGCAAGTCGTGTTGATATCCAGTGGAAACAGCTGGTGGTGACGAAGTCGCAGCCCAGGCCTCGCCCCCACTCATAGTCACCCGCCTTGCTGAAGTCAGCCTTGTACCAGCTGTGCCATGAAACACAATGTAAGTATCACACAGTCTGCTTTGTACCAGCTGTGCCATGAAACACAATGTAAGTATCACACAGTCTGCCTTGTACCAGCTGTGCCATGAAACACAATGTAAGTATCACACAGTCTGCTTTGTACCAGCTGTGCCATGAAACACAATGTAAGTATCACACAGTCTGCCTTGTACCAGCTGTGCCATGAAACACAATGTAAGTATCACACGGTCTGCCTTGTACCAGCTGTGCCATGAAACACATAGAGAATACTACATGGCTTGCTGTGTCGTACCAGATTTACACGAGTTTTTTTTTTAAATATTGAACTGCGAACGAAAGCGAGCTGTTCACTATTTGAAAAAGCAACGAGTGTAAATCTGGTACGACACAGCAAGCCATGTAGTATTCTGTTTATCCTACATTCTGTACTTACATGTATTTTGCTGAAAATGTCCTGCAGTCGAGGCAGCTAACTTGAAGAGGCTTGTTTTGGAACCTCGATCTCTTCTAAAGCCTCGTGCAATCTATTACGTCAAAGTAAAGAAACGTCACTCTGAAAGTGTGGCGTGACGTGTTAATTCTAAAAATTCATCGAGGGTAATTAGCGAGCGCAATTTTTTTTTCTATGACGTTTTTCTCGGTGACTTTGGCATCATAAGCAGTGGAAAAACAGGTCCCTGCCAGACTTGCTTGACATGACCTCATTTACATGATATACACACGTGTGATTTGAACGATTATTATCTCACGAGTGTCTCTCTCACGTATGTAGGATAAAGTGCATTAATATCACACAGTCTGCATTGTACCAGGTGTGCCATGAAACACAGTGCATTAATATCACACAGTCTGCATTGTACCAGGTGTGCCATGAAACACAGTGCATTAATATCACACAGCCTGCTTTGTACCAGCTGTGCCATGAAACATCAATCAATCAATCAATATGAGGCTTATATCGCGCGTATTCCGTGGGTACAGTTGTAAGTGCAGGGATTTATTTTTATTTTTTATTTTTATTTTTATGCAATTTATATCGCGCACATATTCAAGGCGCAGGGATTTATTTATGCCGTGTGAGATGGAATTTTTTTACACAATACATCTAGCATTCACATCGGCCAGCAGATCGCAGCCATTTCGGCGCATATCCTACTTTTCACGGCCTATTATTCCAAGTCACACGGGTATTTTGGTGGACATTTTTATCTATGCCTATACAATTTTGCCAGGAAAGACCCTTGGGATCTTTAACGTGCACACCCCAATGTAGTGTACACGAAGGGACCTCGGTTTTTTGTCTCACAGTGCATTAATATCACACAGTCTGCATTGTACCAGGTGTGCCATGAAACACAGTGCATTAACATCACACAGTCTGCATTGTACCAGGTGTGCCATGAAACACAGTGCATTAATATCACACAGTCTGCTTTGTACCAGCTGTGCCATGAAACACAGTGCATTAATATCACACAGTCTGCATTGTACCAGGTGTGCCATGAAACACAGTGCATTAATATCACACAGCCTGCTTTGTACCATGAAACATAATATAAGTACCACACAGTCAGATGGACAGCAGCAACACTTTCCTTGTTCGTAAAGCCTTTTCATCACTTGTTTGTCCATAATATCAGATTAACCGACCACAGTTTTCTAGTGTCCTGCCTACCAATTTTGCTCACAACCAGCAGAGGTAGAGACAGCTGGTGCAGCACTCATCAGTGCAGTGCCCCTACGACCTTGGCGGGTTACGGGATCAGTAAGTAAGTAAGCCTACCAATTTGTACCTTGTTATCAATTAAGTGCAGGAATTCCCTGACACACAGGGGCATAGAGACGCAGACACGTATACTGACACAAGGGAAGGGGAGTCTCTAAATGCTGCAAGAGAAACTAACCCTGTGTCTTCCATCATGGCCAGTGTGATGCGTGAGATGACAGAATTCTGAGTGTACGTGCCCGTCATTGCTTCATTCTGAAAAAAAAAACCCAGAGAGAAGTTGAAGTTAGTTTTGTTTTTCACATGTTAAAACATCACCCAACGTTCAAGCTTCGAGACGTAAATAAAGCTGACAATTACCACCTGGTAACCAATACCAAATAATAAAGTTGAATGTAACCTGCACAGAAACATCTGTCATATGTCAGTATGCTGCCCTCATTTCAAACTGCTTTGTTTCTGTACATAACAACCTGTTTGCAGACCAAAAACATCTGAAAATACACTGCTAAAAAGATAAGACCTTTGACAAATTGTGCCATAATCAGTGTGTTGTAAGTGTAATAATATAAAATTTCAAAAATAAATTTTGATTTAATTAATATACTTACCAACTCACATAGATAGCATTAACTTCAGTTAAAGTGCTAGGACACTGAACTACGCTTCACCCCAAAGGGGAAGCAACCCCCTAAAAAAGAACGGCATTGACCTATAACCCAAGCTATACAAG
Source organism: Littorina saxatilis (assembly GCF_037325665.1). NCBI lineage: Eukaryota > Metazoa > Mollusca > Gastropoda > Littorinimorpha > Littorinidae > Littorina > Littorina saxatilis. The sequence continues at coordinate 35,645,963 of NC_090258.1, forward strand.
AGTCGAGGTCATACCGTCACGTGACCTATCACGCGTGACTCGACCGCCGCCTATGTTAGAAACTCACTCCTACTGAAGTGATCTGTTCATTTTTAGGGAAACCCTAAGCAATAACTTCGTTTTGTGATAAGACATGGAAGCACTCTTACATGGCAACGTGGGGAAATAACTCTGAAACAAAAACCGTATGCCATATAAGGCATGGTCCTTGGTGATTATTTACACAACCGGTGTACTGCGCCTGCGCAGGATGTATACCGGTGAAACTCATTCCGTATTGAAACATATAACCCCTTAAAAAATTTGCGGGGCAGGCTGGGAGGGAATCCAATATGTGAGTTGGTAAGTATATTAATTAAATCAAAATTTATTTTTGAAATTTTATATTAAATTACATATTCTTACGCAACTCACATAGATAGCAGATTGCTAATTTAGGTGGTGGGCAAATGAACTCATAGTTAACATCTTGCAAGTATCTGGCCTGTAGCTACAATAGCTGGCAGACCGAAATTACTGTTCTGCCGAGCACCAGATACGTTCCCAGGAACACATAAAAAGACATCTTCTGCATAAGATGTATAGTAGATGTGTATTAAAACAGCGGGTACTTAAAATACCCCGCCGATAGAAAACTCATGACTACGTCCTTGAACGGTCAATAAGCTGCATTCATGACTTATGTAAGTCTCTCAGACTTGAGAACAGATAAAGAAGAGGCCTATACACTCTGACCTCTTGAGCCCGTGCTGCCTGAAAAGGGAGGACTGACTGCCCCCCCCCCCCCCCCCTTTTTCCCTGCCACCACTGTAGGCATGCCTAATCAATGTGGCAGTCCATTTAGCTAAAAGTTGACTTCACTAAATCATTGCCTCTAGAAGTGTTGATGGAAATAAACAAAAGCCTTTGTTCTGGTGATCTAAACAGATCAGTTTGTTTATTTGTTGCTTAACGTCCAGCCGACTACGCAGAGCCATATCAGGACGAGGAAGGAGGGGATGAAGGGGGCCACTAGTCAAGCGAGTCAGAAATATATTTAAGCTCGAAATGTACAATTGGTTAAATATGGCTCTAGCAGAGCCAAAATATTGCAAATTGGTAGAATTGTATTATCGGATCTGGTTACTCCTGTTTCTGCTTATTTGTCAGAAATTTTGAATTAAACCTAAGCGCTATAGATCAGTCTTTCTCCAAAGAGATGTCTAAGGCAAAAACCAGACAGAAAATGCACTTACTCGCACTTCTCTCAGAAGCTACTAGAGTAAGTATGACGGCTTCCCGTATTTAGAATCTAACCTGTAGAGCGTGAACGCTCCTCGTATGAAGTAAACACACTCCTCTGCGTGCACGTCAGCCGAAGAGACTGTGCATGAAGGCGGAACCTCGATGCGTGACAACAAACTGCGTCGCCCACTCCCGCCGGGAGCGAGCGCAAACTCGACGAATGGCAACATGTTATACATATGGGTCGAAAACATCTCAAAAAGGGAAGCAAACTATCTTTAACACAAGTAATCTCTTTCCCACTGCGTTTGCCTTGGCTGAAGTAACCTAAATTTAACCTGCTTCAGCACTGGCATGATTGGATTCATAGGGTCCAAAATTTACAGACATTCTTTCTTTCTTCTTTATATGTTGTTTAACGTCGTTTTCAACCATACAAGGTTATTTAACAGACGCAAAAGTTAGAGAAGCTGGGTCAAGAACGGAAATGGTAGTGCCTTTGCCTTTCTCTTTATGCGAAACGTAAAAGGAGAAACCTCAGCAGCTACTGACTAGTCTGTGGTTTCTAATTCTCCTTGTCAGCCATTGCTGACAAAAACCAGTCTGAGTTATGATATTGATAAACAACAATCAGACCGAACAACGGAGAAAGAAAGAAACGCAAGCAAAAGCAAATAAATTAGAACGAGCTCACCCAAACTTGTGCATGAGAAGCAGGGACCTGTAGACGGGGTGAAACACTGTCCAGAAGACAGTAGGCTAAAAGCCTGCAGCGTAGTGTGAAAAGCGTCCGAGCTACTTGGTGGCTGAAGTAGGAGTGAGTTTCTAACATAGGCGGCGGTCGAGTCACGCGTGATAGGTCACGTGACGGTATGACCTCGACTCTTGTATAGCTTGGGTTATAGGTCAATGCCGTTCTTTTTTAGGGGGTTGCTTCCCCTTTGGGGTGAAGCGTAGTTCAGTGTCCTAGCACTTTAACTGAAGTTAATGCTGCTATCTATGTGAGTTGCGTAAGAATATGTAATTTAATCAGTGTTGCAAGTGTGTGGGTTTTTTTCAGACTTGATTTGATTGTCTTTCCATTGTGAACGCAAAATTAAAGAACAGGAAGGTCGTAAGCACTTAAACTAATCCAAGTTTGACTCATTCAAAACTCCAGAGCACCAATCCCACACATAACAACAACCGGTAGCTATGACGAGTAAAACAAAGCTTAATTCATGCAGAATTGTGTGTTTTTTCAAAGCTTACTTCATGCAGAATTGTGGGGTTTTTTTCAACAAGATATAGAAGTATTTAAAGTCAGATTAAAATACTGTGAGATTCTGTGTATCTAAAGAATACAACAAGGACAAATCTGGCCATAAGATAAGGATCTCTTTCAACAAAATACATAAACAGAGAACTAACTTCAAACACACGCTTTTCCCAGTGTGTGATGGCAGTCCCGTCAATACCCTGATCCTCCAGTTCAGCACCCTCTAGTGTCGGGCAGTTAAAATGACGACGCACTTCTTCCTAAAAAAAAATCACACACTCATCCAATAGACGTTTTCTGGAAATAACTCTGTCAGGATTTTTGCCGGTCTGGAGGAGTAGGAGCCCCTTTACTGCAGTCAGATTTTTCACACGTTCCACACTTCCGATCGGCTCTATCCTGCGATCGGGACGAGCGACTGACTGTGATGTGTATGATTTGCGGCGTGCGCTAGATATACCATTTTCTTTCAAAAATATGATCATCGGAGCCACGAATCGCCACGGATGGCTTGCTGATCACTGGAAGTGTGTTTTCATAAACTCACGTGACCTCAAGCCAAACTCACATGGCCTCGATCAAGTTGTGATACATGCTAGTGATCCTTTCCACAACAAATTCTGAACTTCAATGAACTCGTGAACGCTGATTTTCGAAAGATAAGCGTATCATATAGTGCTAGCGCTGCACGGCATACACATCAAAGTTGGTTGTTCGTCCCAATTCCGGGATACAGCGTGTCGGAGGCGTCGAGCGTGCTCCGAATGTGTGTAACACGTTCCGGGTGTTGAGAAAAAACTGACTGCGGTACAGGGGCTCCTACTCCTCCAGGCCGCTGATAATACTGACAGAGTTATTTTCAAAAATTGTCCATTATGTAAATAAGAATTAATCACAGATTCAAATTGACGAAAAAGTTGTTTCACAATTAAACTCTCCTTCTCTCTCTCTGTGACTCTCTCTCTCTCCATTATTCCAACACGAAAATTGTAAAATACCCTCAGAGAAAAAATGAAAAATGTTTTATAATTTCTCATTCTGCAACCCCTACCCTCCACAAACAACACAAAAACATGATGGAACATTTAAATGTATGCAGTGACACTTTCATGCTGTTTCAGCTTTGGCAAAAGACTTGTCACAAGGTAATCACTTGCTTCCGTAAAATGATAACCAAATGTGACAGGGTGACACAGTAATCCCCCTTTGCCACAGGCAGTTACTCTGCATTTATGGAGTTGTCTCCCTGCCAATGCGTGAGCTATTTACAGTAGCTCCACGTTTTTGGTACTGTACGTTGGACAGCACACCAGTGAAATGTTGAGTAGCTGTTTGTGATGGGGTCTGGCTGCTGTAACGTAACCTTTGCGTACCCATAGCAGTTTTTGTAGGGCTATTAAGTTAGCTCTAAAATTCTCAACCCTGTTTTACTGGCCTTTGATTCCTTGTGCTTTGTGCACTCAGTTACACACAGTCTGCAGACAATCAGACTGACCTTGACCTTTGGTGTGACTATCATGCTGACGACCTTGGAAATGAATCCTTTGTGTGTGTCCCAATTATGACGCACAAATTCGCCCACCACTTTGTCACTCCACACATACATGGCTCTCCTGACAAAACAAAACAGTGTAATATGATTATATTATGTTGGCAGACAATCACTCCAACCTCAGTTTAGGGTTCTACAGCAAACTAATCAAAAGCAAAATGGCATTAAACACAAAAAGACAATCAATGAGAGGAAGGGGGAGGGGAGAGAGAGGGACAGAACATTGCACAGGGAAGAGGGAGACAGAGAGATAGAACGAGAGTTCTGTTAAAGGCACAATAAGCCTCCCGTAAACCATCACAGATAATGTCAGGCTTTTACACACAGTACAAACACCCTTTCATTTAAACACTCACCGCTTTTGAACATCTTAGGTGCCCTCCGTAAAGAGCGAGTAATTTTCAAAGAATTTTTTTGGCGTGGTTTATCTTACCCCTGAGCCATCGCGAACCTGTGTGATCCAGTTTCCTTTTTTCACAATGTAGTCGTCAGTTTGTGATTTCAATGCGACTCATTGTAAGCTTATCTGCAATAGCACGTTATTGTGTACCTCTGAATCTAAACGCAACAAACGGCTGCGATTCACACGAACTAGAGCAGTGACAGTTGACTGTTCAGAGGAACGAGCGCTAAGGCACAACCGTCGTCTGCTACGAGAAAGACGGTTTGCGTGACACGTTTCCGGGCTTTTCTTTTTTCAAAACTTCGAATTGTACTGATCTTGTCTTGATGAAAAAAGAATTCTTTTATGATTTAAGAATGTTTGTGTAACAAGCTGTCAATTTATTATCTAGATTTTAAAAGTTAGTTCTAGCGCCAAAACGAGGCGCCTGATTTGCCAATCAGACGGTCCACGAAAATAAATTTTTGGAAAATTGCTCGCTCTTTACGTAGGGCACCTAGGATGTTCTCAAGCGGTGAGTGTTTAAAGAAAGGGTGTTTGTACTGTGTGTAAAAGCCTGACAGTATCTGTGATGGTTTACGAGAGGCTTACTGTGCCTTTAAGCATGAGCTACAATGTGTACACATGCACACAGCAGACCTGCCTACCCCCAACATTACAAGGTGTAATGAGCCAAGCCAAAATGAGTAATCAAGATTCCATTCGGCAATCATTTCGCACATTGTTACTTCTGCTCGGACAATTTCTCCCTCCAGTTTTGTTACTGTATCACTCGACTCAGACTTCCTCATAAAGAAACAGGTAATTCGAACGTATTTTGTCTTTTGGTTTCCATGAGCTCTCTTTACTGCATCCTTGTGATCATTTGTCCCAATGTGCTATGCACAGTCATATTTTCCACCGTGTGCACACGAAAAGTCACTGTGACAAAGGGAACACAAGACGTGCTTTGGGCCTTTTGATTAAGGTCCTAGGCATGGCCACGATTCCATTTAGCTGCCTTTGTATTTCTGTTGAATAGCTTTTTTTCTTTTTCACAGCAATCCTTTTACCACCACTGTGACCAGCTTCCTCATCAGACTCGTCCGTCTCATGGGGACTCAGATTGTCCACGCGTCACTAATTCATTGTAAAGCAAACGGCGTCGTCTATCTTGTATGTGGCTGAACAGACCGGACATGACCGGATATTGCCCAAACGATCTTGCGCAGGTGCAAACGCAAGCTCTGCGAGAGCAACAATACAGATCGGATTTACATCAAGATTAGATGAGAAAAATCGAACTTTTGGTTTCTTAAAAAACGTACTTCCATTGTGGAAAGCGTGGTGGCGTAGTTTGGGTTAACAAACATAGTAAATTACGCCCAAATCGTAAGGGTAGGCAGGTCTGACACAGGTAATAACACACACACACACACACACACACACAAAGATAGAGGGAGACAGGAGTTCCTTTAACTGCTTGTTTGACATGAATGATATTCTGCTATTTCTGTCTGTCACTGCAAGAATGAAGAAACAAGTCGCGTAACGCGAAATTTCTACATTCAGTCAATCTGTCGAACTCACAGAATGAAATTGAACGCACTTCATTTTTTTCCACCAAGTCAATTTAGATTCGTAGATTTCCTTTGGTAAGAAAATCAGTGACCCTTTCACATGAAAAATGCACTGAAATTGACAAGCCAGTATAGGGCGGTAGCGATTGAGCTTCACAGGAAAATGCGCTTTTCTCTATTCATTTCAACTTTCTGAGCTTGTTTTTGATCCCAAAATAGCATAACTATATTTTGTTGGAACAAGGAAATGATAAAGAATAAGATGAGATCCTTTTTGGATCAATTACTCAAATTTTGAATAAAAAAACAAGAAAGGTAATTTGTTGGAACGTTTGTTGTTGACAAAACAATACGTTACAATCACAAATATGTTGACCCAACGGTCTTTTAAGTGCACAGACAAACAATAAGTAATAAGAACTTAGCTTGGTTGAGTTTTCGTCCGCTTGCTGGTAAACCGCAAGCACATTTTTTGGATTTACTCAAATTTTAATTAGAATTTTCAGATTTTTTATTACCAAACTCATTAATTTGTAAGCTTCCTAGCTGAAATGCAATCCCATAGTCCGGGCTTTGTCAATGATTGCTTAACCAAAATTTGAATCAATTCAATAAAAAAAAATGAGGGGCCTCAACTTTCACAAAAAAACGGATATGACGTCATCAAAGACATTTATCCAAAAAGGAAAGAAAGGTCTGGGTATATCATACTCAGAAACTCTCATGTAAAGTTTCATGAAGATCAGTCCAGTAATTTTCTCTGAATCACTCTACACATACACACACTCGTCTCGATTCCCTGTCTATATGTTAAAACATCTAGTCAAACGTAAAAAGGAATGTGAAGGACTCAACATACTTTCCATCAAAATTCCTTGGTTTGCCTGTCAATGGACTTCTGTCTGTCAGAGGATTTCCATCAGCGTCACGATAAAATGCATACAGGCCTGCGGTGAAGCCCTGGCAGTATGGAACAGATCTGAATTATTCTAAAATTCATCCTGTGCAAATATTTTCATTCATGACCATTTTTTTTTAATCATGAAAACAAAAGAATTTCAACATCTGAAGTTGACAAAATTGTACAACTAACATATCATATACAACGTATGTTCCCAGATTATAATTATGTCAAATGCCCTGGCTTAGTTTGTTTAGTCAGAAGACCTCCTATATATATATCAAAACTTAATCGGATGGTCAACCAGCTAGGGGTCAAAGCCTCTCAGTTCATTTCACTTGTACAGAGTATGGCTTCACTGTCATAAAATCTGTGTGTGTGTGTGTGTGTGTGGAGGTGTGTGTGTGTGTGTGTGTGTGTGTGTGTGTGTGTGGTGTGTGTGTGTGGAGGTGTGTGTGTGTGTGTGTGGAGGTGTGTGTGTGTGTGTGTGTGTGTGTGTGTGTGTGTGTGTGTGTGTGGAGGTGTGTGTGTGTGTGTGTGGAGGGTGTGTGTGTGTGGAGGTGTGTGTGTGTGTGTGTGTGTGTGGTGTGTGTGTGTGTGTGTGTGTGTGTGTGGAGGTGTGTGTGTGTGTGGTGTGTGTGTGTGTGTGTGTGTGTGTGTGTGTGGTGTGTGTGTGTGTGTGTGTGGTGTGTGTGTGTGTGGTGTGTGTGTGTGTGTGTGGAGGTGTGTGTGTGTGGGTGGTGTGTGTGTGTGGGTGTGTGTGTGTGTGTGGAGGTGTGTGTGTATGCATGCACAATGCACATGCCATCCAATGAGAAGCAGAAAGCAGGGTGGCCTACCAGAGCATGGAGTATTTCATGTTTCATGGTAGACAGAAGCTGCTGTCGTTCCTGCCAGCTGTCAGAAATAGACTGTGGACAGATGCTGAAATAGCCCGCCACGGGTCTGAAACAAATTCAACATAATGCTGTAACTACTCGGCAGTGAATGTTTGCAATAAACACACAGGGGTTGAACGAAAGCACACACAAAGATGAAGATACATAGAGGTTACATGCCGAGTCTCAGTGGTTATTAAAAATAATGGTCGAAGTTCGTGGATCATGAAAAAGCTCGCTCAAGCTCGCATTTTTCATGATCCGCGAACTTCGACCATTATTTTTAATATTCACTGAGACGAGGTATGTAACCTCTTTCTTCCTCCTTTCTTCAGCTTTTCAAAGAATAAGGGTGTTTTTTTGCTGCAAAACAGTGTATGAAACCGCTTTATGTTCTTTAAATTGATGGGGGGATGTGTGCATTTGATTGCGTGTGATCTGTTTATAAAATGAAATATTGTTGAAAACTGACCGTCGGATTGCAGTCTTTTGTCGAAGCAACTGAATACAGAAATTTGAAAGGGGAACTACTCTTGACGCTAGACATAGTATGAGAGTTACTTGCCTTGGGAATTTGCTTACACTGATCAGGGATCTGAAGCGAGTATCTCTGCACTGATCGTTAGATTTGGATTCAGAAAACAACCGAACTCATGGATTTTACATGGAGATTCATGTGTTCAAGCCTGTAGTTGCTAGTTTAAATGCAGTAAGTTTGTATTGTTTGCTCCAGAGATGTATATTTCGTACATTAGAGTATTCGGAACTTTTCAATCGCTAAAGTAGTTTCCACAAAGTCTAGCTCCTCAACATGTGAGCTATCGAGGATTCAGGCCTGTTGTTGGGTAAATGATTTTGGTTGCTGGATAAGTTACCAAAACATAACTAGCCCTACAAGTTTACAGAGAGAAAGAAGCAGAGGGGGGAATAATACTCAGTCTCATACTGGCAAAGTTTGGGTTAAAAAGTATCCCACACGTAAGGACTGCCACACGTGTAACCCTTTATAGACGTAAAGAGCTCAGGCAGTGCGTTGAAACTGATGCAAAATGGTAGCGAAAAACGTCAATTAGACACTGAACTTTCACTCGTTCCAAAAAGTCTATTTTCACTTTCATTTCAAGGGAAGTAACTACACTGCCGTACTGATGAGTAGAGTAATTTAGGACACTATACACTACTCACCTTCATACTTCACCGACACGATTCTGCAAACAATTTATTGATTCATACGAATACGTAGCTGCATATCACAGCAACCAGTCATGGATTGGGGAAAACAAAACAAGTCGCGTTAGGCGAAATTACTACATTTAGCCAAGCTGTCGAACTCACGGAATGAAACTGAACGCACTGTATTTTTTCACCAAGACAGTACAGCTTCGTCAATCCCCGCATGAAGGAAATCGCTCACCTTCCATGTGCAAAACGTAGTGATATTGACACGCCAGATTAGCGTGGTAGCGTATTGTGCTAAGCAGGAAAGCGCGCTTTTCTGTATTCTTGTTAACTTTCTGAGCTTGTTTTGAATACAACCTATCATATCTATATGTTTTTGGAATCAGGAAATGATAAAGAATAAGATGAAATCATTTGTGGATCGATTTCTTAAATTTTAATCGTAAGACTAATTAATCTATTTTTGTTAATTGTGATCACATTTTAAGGGTAAACATGACATATGTATATATTTTTTTATTCAGAATGTGATGAAGAATACGAAGCAATCAATTTTAAATCTGTTTGCAAAAAATCGATTTTAATGACAACTTTAATGAGCAAACTCATTAATTAAATTTTAAGCCTCCAAGCTGAAATCGAAAATTTACATATATGCATTGACGTAGTCAGAGATGCTAAGGTCTGAAAATCGCTACCCGACTCTAACAGACAAAGGGAAGTAACCCAACACACAAAAAAGTGTAAGTGGAAGCGTAGCTAGGGACGCTTGCCGTGTGGGTTACCTCCCCTTGGAGTGACCTACGTCACTGCCGCTTCCCGAGCACGTGATAGAACTCATACGACTTATAGAATACTTAGAAACTATAAAGCGGGGAAGGCAGGAGGGAATTACCTATGTGATTCGGGTAAGTATATTAATCAAATGAAAATTTACTTAAAAATGTTCGATTCAATTACATATTCTTACTCCGAATCACATATATGCAGATAACTCCAACAAGGTGGTGGGAAAGATCAAAAAGTTCTAACTCACTCTCAAGTTCTGGAAAGGCACTGGCCCGCTGCCACCAAGGCAGGGAGGGACCGTGAACCATCTTGACAAACAGCGGCGACGTCTCGTAGATAAAAGTGTATAAAGACGTCGTCAGAGCGCCAGTAGGCTGTTCGTAGGACCTCATCCAGTCTCCGAGACCGTAACACGGCAGAGGAGGAGGCCCATGCCCTGGACTCATGGACTCTGGCCGAGTCAAGGGGGAAGATAGGCTGCGCCCCCCCCCCCCCCCTTCTTGAAAGGCTCCATACGTAGGCCTGCTTAATGAGAGCCGACACCCACCGGGCCAACGTTGTTCTGGCGATATCCTTATCCCTTGCAGTGTTAAGGGAAATGAACAGAAGCTTCTGCGAGCTTGACCGAACAGGACGAATGCGAGCAAGATAAGCATCGAGGGCCCGAACGGGACAGTTAACCAAATCCGGATCGTCCGGGGCCAGGATGTGAGAAAGTGGTTTAACCCGAACCACAGGCGAAGGCTGATCCGGAGTCTGATTCTTGGCTAGAAAGCCCACCCCGAATTTCAAAGTCAAAGAGCCATCCTGCTCACGAGAGATGTCCTCCGGACTACCTGAGAGGGCATGTATCTCACTACCCCTGCGCGCCGTAGCTAAGAGAAGCAGAAAGAGCGCCTTCCGGGTAAGGTTAGGCAGGCTGGCGTCCCTTAAAGGTTCGAAGTCCGTAGAGCGTAAGAACTCAAGGACCAGGAAGAGATCCCACTTGGGAAAGGGAGAGCGCGTCTTGGCTTCTTCCAAGGCCGCACCCCTAATGACTCCAGCAATAACCCCACTGACGTTGACAGAATGCCCAATCTGTCTAAGTGTAGCAGCGATAGCCGACCTGCGGACCCTCAAAGAGGAGGCTGAGGCACCCTGAGCGGACAAGTCCGACAGGTGGTTGGCCAAATGCATAGAGCGGGGCGCTACGGCGCTCAGCCCGTGAGACTGACACCATGCGGCCCAGGCCTTCCAGTGGGAAGCGTAAACGGAAGAGGTAGATGATCTGTGAGAGCGCTGTACCAAATCCAAAGTTCGTTCTGAAGCCCCAGAACGCCTCAGCGAGGACCGAACAACTTCCACGCGTGAAGGTTCAGTGACTGAGGGTCCTCGTGGGGAACGCCGGTTCGAGGCTGCACGAGCTCGCCTCTCACGAGAGAGAGAGGGATGGGAGGGCCGTGAGCCAGTCTCAGAAGGTCCGGGAACCAGGTCTGAGAGAGCCAGAGAGGGGCCACCAGCAGCAGAGACGGACCCTCCAGATCCGCTTTCCTGATGACTCGTCCGAGTAACTGGAAAGGAGGAAAGGCGTAAGCCTCCAACCCCACCCAGGGGATGTCTAATGCATTCGTCCGCCAAGCCTCCGGGTCGGGGAATGGCGAAACGAATATCGGGAGGCGCCTTGGAGAATCTGGTGGCGAAAAGATCCACCATCGGCTTCTGGACCATGGCCCAAAGGCGAAGCAACGCCCCGTGCGTGATGGTCCATTCCGACTGAAGAACCTTGTCGGAGCGGCTGAGCGCGTCCGCAAGCGTGTTCAGGTTCCCCGGCAGGTACCTTGCTGAAAGTGTGATCTGGTGAAGAGCGCACCAAGTCAAAATTTCGCAGGTCCTGCGCGAAAGAGTGGGGGACCGCGAACCTCCCTGTTTGTTCACGTATGCAGCGACCGTGGTATTGTCTGTGAACAGACGAACGTGCTTGTGCTGAAGAGAAGGGAGGAACTCGGCCAGAGCTAGAGACACCGCCTCTAGCTCCAGGGAGTTGATGTGCCAACTGCTCTGGTCTGCTGACCACAGACCAGACGCTGTGAGCTGGTCCGTGTGTGCCCCCCACCCCGCCAGAGACGCATCTGTAAAGAGGTCTGTGTCTGGGGGGGGAGAGGCGATCGGCACGCCCCTGCACACCCAAGCCGTGTCCAGCCACGGAAGGGTAGCAGTCTGGAACCATTCCCCGAGAGGAACGAGAGTGTTCCAGTCCACACAAGGAGAGTCCACAAATGGCTTCAGGGCAAGCTGAAGTGGACGCTTGTGAACCCTCCCCAGTGGTACCAGCTGAGACATAGACTCCATCTGCCCCAGGATGGAGGCCAGAGTCCTGAGGGAAGCCCAGAGAATGCCGATCAAGAAGAGAACTGACTCCCAAAATGGAATGTCCTGCAGCGTCACGAGCGCTAGCGGACCGGTTCGAAGATCCAGGAACGGACAGCAGCGGCGATGAACCAGGGAAATCCCCACTGGAACAGGAAGCGGCCGGTCCCTGAACAGAAGCCAAGGAAAGAGTGCCTCCCACCTCCGGGTGGGAAACAGAGCTGGACGCCGGAACGGAGCGCTTCATCTCCTCGCGCACGAGGCTACGGATCTCTGGAAGCAAAGAGCTGAGCAGAGAAGACACCAAAGGACCAGGCTCTGGTGCCGAGGCAGAAGGCAAAGTAGAAGAAACAGTAACGCTAGGCTGAGAGCTAGCGTGAACAACTTCCGGGGGAGAAATAGGCACTGAAAACATCGTATTGCGTGCCTGATCCGATACTACAACCACTAGAGGCTGCTTAGACGAAGATGCAGAAGACTTAGGCTTAGAAGGACCCTTGCCCTTGCCCTCTGGCTTAACATTACGTTTCTTATCGCTGTCAGCCATGCTGACGCAAAAAGTAAACAAACTACTGAAACAATTACAAGTCCGTAACGGACGTAAATCAGCAGAAATAACAACTAACACCAGTCAAAATAGCTGCTCAAACGCAGCTAAACAACCAACTACTGACAATATGAATGTCCCAAATGGACGAACACGCTCAGTAGAAAGACAACATGTGCTAGAACAAAATGGCTACCAAAATGGCGGCCAAACAACAAGCTGCTGAAAACTTCAAAGTCCAAAAAAGGACAGAAATTCAGCAGAAACACAATGAAAAACGCTAGTCAGAAAGACTAACTGGAAAGAGCTCACTAACTACGAAGCAGTCAGCAAGCAGACGGGTGAACAACGTGGCCGGTGGGTGCCGAGCAAACAGCAAGCAGACAGCCACGAGGGCGAAAGAAAATGCGACCTCCTCCTCTGAGTGAAAAAAGTCGTATGAGTTCTATCACGTGCTCGGGAAGCGGCAGTGACGTAGGTCACTCCAAGGGGAGGTAACCCACACGGCAAGCGTCCTTAGCTACGCTTCCACTTACACTTTTTTGTGTGTTGGGTTGCTTCCCTTTGTCTGTTAGACGGGTAGCGATTTTCAGACCTTAGCATCTCTGACTACGTCAATGCATATATGTGATTCGGAGTAAGAATATGTAATTTAATGCAATACTAAAGTCCGGGCTTTGTCGAAGATTACTTGACCAAAATTTCAACCAATTTGGTTGAAAAATGAGAGCGTGACAGTGCCGCCTCAACTTTCACGAAAAGCCGGATATGACGTCATCAAAGACATTTATCAAAAAAATGAAAAAAACCTCTGGAGATACCATACTCAGGATCTCTCATGTCAAGTTTCATGAAGATCGGTCCAGTAGTTTTCTCTGAATCGCTCTACACACACACACACACACACACACACAGACACACACACACAGACACACACATACACCACGACCCTCGTCTCGATTCCCCCCTCTACGTTAAAACATTTAGTCAAAACTTGACTAAATGTAAAAACGTTCCAGGATCCGATAACATGGTCGCTGGCCATTTCTTCTGGAAAACATGACGAACATCACACAATTTCCTGATGTTATCACAAGTTCCGGTTTGGTAGCCAGAGCAAAGAAGTACGGATTACTTTCACAACGTTTTTGTAACCTTGCATGTGTGTATGGTTGTAGTTGTTGCTCAGTTTATTGCAGAATAAAGTAAAGATCTGGCAAATGAGCTTTATTGAGACAAAATAAAGTTATGAGCTAAAATAGATATGAAAGAGCGTGGCTGTAATCCAGTTTGCATGCCAAAGTTGTCTTGTACACAGAGAGGATTTCAGCAAGTTTCCACATACTGACTCGACTGGAGATGAAGTTTAAATGAACTAAATCACGCGGTCGTATGTTGTTACAGTGAGGGGGACGTAAGATAGAGAGAAAAAAATATACTAAGAAATAGAAAGCGAAATAATCTGTCAGAGAAAAATGGGTCGTAATGGTGAGGGAGCCATAAAATAGAGGGGTTGTTCTGGGAAGTACCACTGTATAACCATTACAGTGAATATCAAATTACAATTAAGTAAAAGTGCAATGCATACACCCAGCTAAGGACAAATCGTCTCTCTCTCTCTCTCTCTCTCTCTCACCCCAACACACACACACACACACACAGATAAACACCCACAGACTCACACAAATCTCATACACACAAAACACATGCACATACGCACATAGACAGACGGACACACACACCCATGCAAACAAACACACACACACTCACTCACACAAACCCCATACACACAAGACAGACACACACACCTTTACAAACAAATACACATACACACACATATATGCATGTACGCACACACACATACGCACACACACACACCCACATACACAAACACACTCTCTCTCTTACACACACACACACACATACGCATCCTCCCCCCCCAACACACACACACGTTTTCCCTCTTTTTCACACACACAAAATGCACACACACACCACACGCGCGAGAGAAAGACCGCAGAGAGGGGATGATGTCATGATGCATTGACGTCAAAGCCTCTTGGCGTCATCTTCTTGCACGAGCTTAATCCATAGACTTGGAAACTACGGAATTTCAACCCACTTAAAGCGGCCTTGGGTGATGTTATATAAAAAATCGAATCCGTAGAGAACACCCACCGTATCTAAGTTAGTATGTTTCCAAAGTTTGGTGAACTTCTGTCCCCAACTGTAGCCATAGTTTGGCAACAACAAATGCTTCTTTATCATGTATTATCGGGGAAGAAAATTTCTCAAGTCGATCTCAGTATGTGTTCATGGAATACCTCCAACTCCGCTGGGATTAAAAAAAAGCTACTAATTTGACAAAAATAATTGTGTTTGCCAGTTTCTTTCTGTGCCTTACATTGCCTTGCTACACCCAGTAAGAATGGTTGTCCTGACCAAGTTCCAGAGACGTTGGACCTATTCACTGCTTTATGATATCAGTTTGTCAACCTGTGACATATCCTAGGCCACCTGGCCTCTGTACCATCCAAGTAAAATTACTGCCATGCGTCAATGATCATTTTTCTTGACTGCCTCCTTCCCCCCTGGACCGGCCCCTGAAAACCTTTTGTGGGAGAAGACAAAAAGCACGGAGATAGAAGGTAATCCAGTTGTACCTGTCGAGAGCTCTCTCCTGCTGGCAGTGGGCAGCGTAGGCCACGGTTCGTCCCTTCTGGCAGCGGTCAGACTGGATGCTGGCAATGTACAGGATAAAGTCGGTCTCGTTCACACCAGGACCAGCATTGTTGTCTACAAGGTATTCACTCGTCCCTGGAATCCAGAAGTAACAGCCCTGCACACAGTAACAATCACAACTTAAAAATGTAGCACCCAGTCAAATACTCTGTCAGATTACCAGGATAATAGTCCAAGGTTGTGACACTCACACACACTTTAATAGTTTTTACAACAGCAAACATTGTTGTTACGAAACCTAGTAAAATCAAAACTTACAGAGGCACAAAAGACAATGAATAAAGTTGAGTTTTGTAAGTGTTACTACCTCCAGGTGATCGTGTGGTATGACAATCTCTCCACACACAGTGTGAGGGGAGCACTTGTTGAGACAGTATGCGCGCTGATTGGAGTAGCTGACTTGTTGTGAGCCGCACTGTCGACGCAGTCTGATGGGAGCGTTTGTGGCCCGCACCATCAGCGTCTCCTGCCAGTACTTCACCGCCTTCTGCACCTCCGTCTGCAACCACAAACATGCCTTGTCAGCAAGTCTTTACCTGTGGTGCACATACCTAGGTCCAATATTTGTCTGCAACTTATAAACGCTAAAACATACAGATCAACATTCATAGAATGTATTCTATCAGATACAATGTAGCTAAAAAAACAAACGCCTCCTTTCGATAGTGTGGCTGTCAGAACAAGTCAGTGAAACCTTTGTAACTCTCAGAGTACCAAGTCATTCTGTACCGTGTGCAGCACGCTCACCCAGTCGCTGCCAACAAAAGACAATACTGCTTACCACTGCTGTCACACATTGGTTTTCATTTTGTTTCCCAACGAGTAAAGTACTGAGAGATCTTTCACTGGTGGAGGCAATATTATCCGATACACATGCATTTTTTCAGACATAAACTGTTAATATTAAACAGAGATGTTCCTAGCACTCAATTTCGACACATTTGCTGAAATGGCCATACAACTTACAAGTACTGAAGTAGGGGCAATGTTACTATTGTTAGGTCCTGTAATGGAACTTGGAAGTCCTTGGCCGGTCACCTTTCCTCTACAGTGAAAAAGACCAAAAGCTCTGCTGAACTGACAGCTAAGTTTTTGAGTGATTGGAAATATTAGTTTGAGCATTTTGCAGAAAACAAACGACATCCCTGTTTTAATTCCATCGCACACGCTTTCATGTTCTAAAACAATGGTTGATTTACAATTAAAAGGTTGAGTTATCGCGCAAGCACGATGTGATAAGGAAGGTGGCTTAACGTCACAGACCTTGATGAGCTGACTGTGAGGTAGAGGCAGATTGTTGACGCTGTGGTCAAAGTGCAGGTGAATGCGCAGCTGATGGTCAACACTGCGACGACGAATCACATGCTCCGGTTCAATGTCAACGTCATAAAACACCTGCAGATGTACAAACAGATTTTCATGTGCAAAAATAAAGCTGACATAAACAAGAACACAGTGTTTAGATCTGACCATCATATTGTAACGAAAGCGGATTGCTCTCTTTGATTGTTGTGATGTGTGAAATAAATGTTAGTGATGATGATGAATAAAAGAAGACACAAATTGTTGCAGGTTTCAAGACTCAGATTTAATTATCTGATTTTTGTAGTCATTGTCAATAATTCACATCTCATGGCAATAATCATTCAAACACTCAGTTAGAATGACAAGAAATATATATCTGGTAATGTACCAGTAATCCATTAACATCAAAACATCACTGGAACGTCCATACGATTAGAAGACTCTTCCAACCATCCTTTACATTAGACTGCTCCCAAAATCTTCTTGTTCCCATTAGACAACTTCAATTATTCAATTATTCCTCTTCTTCAATAACTTGTTCCAAATCCCCTTTTTCCCGTAGACTGCTCCAGTTACTCTTCTTCGGTAACTTGCTCCAAATCCCCTTTTTCCCGTAGTTACTTCTCTTCGGTATCTTGCTCCAAATCCCCTTTTTCCCGTTAGTCTGCTCCGTACCCAGAAGAAGACGTAGTCAAAGACCATAAGCATAAAACATAGCCCAGCCGCATAGCATAACATAGTATAGCATAGTCTAGTCCCGATTTCTCCTTTCCCCTCTCTATTTATCCCCTTCCTTGTTTGTTTACCTGTTACCGCTAGCTACCACTAACATTTCGATCATCTATAACGATCTCCCCTGTTTGTCTACGTTACCCCAATACATGTCCTAACAACATACACAACATACCTTTCTTCACCTTGCTGCTTGCGTTTGTCTGTTTTGTCTCGTACCTTTAGCAACAAACCGACACTTTCGATCGTCTTGAAGTCAAGGCGATCGAAAGTGTTTGTTTACGTTTCTCTAGGTAACCTCTAACAACGTACAAACAATTTATCTTACCTAACTAAATCTCTGTTTCCTTTCACTCAATCATTATCTTATCAATAATGAATCAATTCTAAAATGCATACAGTAATAATTACATGTACATTGTATAAAACAACAATCATTCATCGTTCTTTCCCGATGAGATCTCGTGTAACACATCATCTAAAATGGCGGCGTCGAAGAGAAGATTATGTTTCATTGTGTTCGTATCGATCGCGTTCTCATGATACAAACGCGATTCCGAATAAAAACTATATGAACTGGTCAACGAAAGTATCCTGCTACGAACTGTGCAGTGGTTTTCTGGTAAGTACATTTTAACACAGTTGATATCATGACATTTGTCCACAAGTGTCGTCCATTCATTGTCGACCTTGAAATTAGAGTTCCCTCACGTGCGTCGACGAAGAACACTTTTAGATCTGTATCACAGGTTTCTCATTACGAAAGTTAGATCTGTTTTGTTCAGGTTAAAGTTTCTGGATAATAGAGACAATTCTGTAACAATATCTAGACTTCATGGAAAAGCATGATTCTATTTAATTTTTCACAATGAAAAAAGAAAGCTATGCACATTAAGTAACCTGTTCGCTGCCAATAAATATTTGTATACAAAGGATTAACTAATTTAACTGTATGTACCTGAATTGACAACTTACATTTACACTGTTACACCGTTACACATTTACACGTCACTGTTACACTGCCCTTGATGTTTAGGCAATGAGTGGCACTAGAATGACCAAAAGGAAACATGAAAAATACATGGAGTAACTTAGTTTTCTGGGTAGACATTGAAGTGACTTATATAAAGAAATGAAAAAATTGCGAAAACTAAAGGACATAGATTGCCGTCGCTATGGAAACTGGCATATACAGCGCCATATTGGATTTCTAGGAACCGGTTTACAGCAACATCATACATCAGAAATGCTTAATATTTGGCACAAAGATACACAAGACTTTTATCTACAATCATATAGAACGATATTTTGACAAAAAACTACAGTTGAATATAAATTATTTTTGAAATAAAGATTAATGAACATATATGCAGTTAGAAATTCATTAATCCTTATTACAAAAATTTATTTAAATTCAACTGTAGTCTTTAGTCAAAATATCGTTCTATATGATTGCAAATACAAGTCATGTGTATCCTTGTGCCAAATATTATGCATGTCTGATGTATGATGTTGCTGCAAAACCGTTTCCTAGAAATCCAATATGGCGGCTGTTTCCATAGCAACAGCAGTCTGTGTCCATTAGTATAAATTTTTTTTCATTTATTTGTATAAGTCTCTTCAATACCTACCCAGAAAACTAGGTTATTCCATGTATTCTCCAAGTTTAGTTTTACTGCCGCTCATTGCGGGTACTTATTTTCTACGAAAACCCCCGAAAACCTACGAAAACCCCATCTAAATCTATCTTCAAAGTTAAGAATTTGACATGCCTGTCAGAAGTCGTGCCTGATTCATGCTTCATGCACCCTAATTTATGTGTTAAAAGCCAGATTTTCGACGAAGTCGATGCAACAGTTTCAATGCAAGGGAGGTAACTCTTGTTACTCGAAAGCACAAGTATTGACGTTATGTGATTAGTGCTTCCGCTCCGTCGTAAATCCTCGCACAAACACGAAAATAAAGCCAGGAACAGTGAAAGTTGCAGATATACGTCATGATTTCAAACAAATATGTCACAAAACACGATCTAAGGACGAACTTTCTTAAGTTCTGATTAAGTTTTCAGGGGTTTTCGGAGACAAGTCGTACCGCTCATGCATTGCCTTAAATGCATTACAACACACATGTATATTGTTTGTTTGTTGTTTTTCTTCTTGAACATCTTCTCTTGTTGTTGCTTATATAAATACATTATACTGAATGGTTTGTTGGCCATCAAAGCAAGTTACCTTAGGACGTCAGGCAGGCAGCGAAAGGGTTAAAGATACAGATCGAGAAGTTATGCCTAAAAGTAAAAAATATTAGACCAGCTTTCTCATTGACTTAGAAGTCTTCCATGCCTCGAGACAATGCCTTGTGGTAGTGGCCCTCACAAATGCTAAGTACTTGCACTCTTGAGTAAGTTGAAGAGTAAAAAATTTGGTCTCAGCAGAATTAGTGTCAAAATTGTCGCATGCACATGAATGAAACAGCTGGTCCAGGAGAAAAACTCAAGACTACTGCATTACTCTTATTTGTCTTACACTGAGAATATGGGGCAACAAAACATCCAATACATGCCACACCTGCTTGCTGGTATCACTAACTGTCAGTGTCAGTCAAATTAGCCTATGCAGAACCGCAGTGTTGTTGCCAGCCTAAGAAGACAATAGGTCATTTGGACCTCCCTAAACAAAAACAATAGGTCCAAATGTCCTGGCTTTAAAAAAACAATAGGTCCAAATTACCATACCGTAGTATTATATTGATGAACTTTCCGCTGTTTGCGCCGTTTTCGGTAAATAGGTACACCGGCTGGATCGGGTATTTCCGTAAACGCAGCCTCGAGTGTCAATGACGACAAACACGGACTCGGCACGGAGTGCATTTTCACTCGTAGTGAACATGAGCATTTCGATCGGGTTTGTTTTCCGACTTTGCAACTCCCATTCCATTCATTGCAGACCTTGTCCGGCTTGTAGGAATAAGTATCGGTCAGTTGACCACCAAAACGTAAAAACTAACAGTCCATCGACCGGACAAGGCTAGGTCCAGTGCGTCAAATCAGAAAGGAATGCTCAGAGACCGAAGACCGAAGACCGAGGCCTGGCAACAACACTGAACCACTTTACCACAGTTTACAAAATCAAAACAAATAATGCACTTGTCTCTGTCAGTCTAAGCAAATGCGCCCACTAATCCACAAACCTCGTGCTGCTTTGTGAAGGTGTGTGTGCATCTGTGGTCTTCTGCAGAGAAACTGCCCCTCACGCTGACTGTGCATGCAACCGCAAACAACACTGCACACACTGTCAACATCATGATGGCAGTTTTCTGCCTCGACTTCTCGGTCACTAATGTGCCAGCCTTGCCGAGGGCGAGCAAGCGGCCAGTTCATGAGACACGAAATACTTGGAACTGGAAGGCATTGTTGTCTTCTCTCCGCCTCAATGGAAGTGGAACGAAGAAGTTCTTTCACTGTGCCCTTTCACTTTCAATTTTTCATGCAGCCTTTGTGGACAACAGAGCTATCGCTGGTGTTATAAGTGTGCTACTTTAGCAAAGCAACCGTCTGTATAACATGTTCACATTACTGGACCTTTGAGATTTCAACAACACAAAAATAGCTTGTCAATCTTCCAATGCATCAAAATCGACGCTTGTAAAAGTTGAAGTTGTTTTTCATCGATGGATTTTCACTGCAACTTGTGCAAAGGACTTATCTCTCATAGTCATAGTGCCTGTTCTGCTCAAGTAAAGCTTCTCTCTTCCTTTTTCTGTTCCAAGTATTCACTCCCTCCGTGCCAGTTCCTTTGTAAAAAGCAGGACAGTTTCAACTTTCGTTTTTGATGTCCTGACTGGACCACGAATGGAGAAATTCAGTAGCCGAATATCACATTTCAGGACAGGAAGTGCAGAATTACGTCCCTTCGTATAGACGAAAGACAACTGTTAAAATCTTAAATAGTGTTAATCTCTATAATATTACACAGTTAGTTCCCTTGTTCTGAATTTTATTTTTGTTGCCTAAAATATGCTGAAATATCGTTTCCATGACAGTCATAAACGCTATTTGAAACTATTCATAATTGCAGTCTAACGTGAGATATTCATCCCATTCGACGCGTACAAGAACATGCCCAAGATAAAACAAGATCTGCAAATTAATAAATGTATTGCGGCGTTGTCACGGTTTTGTTCAAAATGTACAATACACCTTCTTTCACTGAAGCTGTACTTGTTTTGTTTGAAACACAACAAAAACGACTTTCGTTGGTGTTTTAAACCCTCGTGAAACGCTCGGAATCGTCAGTTAGCAACTGTTGTCATCATTTTTTCAACCGGCGAAGGCCATCAACATTGGTTCCCCGGCAAGTCATGTAGATGTAGGCTGCCTCTGTGGGTAGTCCTGACCACCTCTCCCAGTCATTTTCAGACAACCCTTCACAGTGTTTGTGGTGCCACGTACTGCAAACCTGCAAAATTCATTATAAAGTCATTGATTTAAGGACAATGTTTGGGATCAATGAATATGAGAGAAAGAGAAAGAGAGAGAGAGAGAGAGAGAGAGAGAGAGAGAGAGAGAGAGAGAGAGAGAGAGAGAGAGAGAGAGAGAGAGAGAGATCAAATCAAATCAAATCAAATTTTATTTTACGAGGGTTGTGGCATAAGCAATATAAGAGAGAGAGAGATAGAGAGAGAGAGAGAGAGAGAGAGAGAGAGAGAGAGAGAGAGAGAGAGAGAGAGAGAGAGAGAGAGAGAGAGAGAGAGAGTGATAGAGATCAAATCAAATCAAATCAAATCAAATTTTATTTTTCGAGGGTTGTGGCATAAGCAATACAACGAGCTTTTTTTCAACCAGCCCTCGCCCAGAGAGGGGACTAATCTAATCACATATTTACACGGATATTCACGTAGAAAAAAAAGGTAGAAAAAACAACAACATATGAATATTTACACATTACATATTATACACAAATATAAAGCGTCGTATATGTAACGTAGTGAAAACAATGCTGAATACACATGCATGAGTAAATGTGTTATTAAAGCTTTGAGTGTTTTTGTGTGGATATAATGAACACTGATGCTTTGGACAAATGAAAATATAACTAAACGAAGTCTTCCATCACTGTGATTTTTCGTAATTTAACATTAAATACAATGAAAGGTGTTTTTGGAAAGTATTGAGACTCATTGGGACTCTCACAAATTCCGGGAGAGAATTCCACAGGACGCTACCAGAATAGGCTAAGCTTGATTTGAAGAGATCTATCCTTGGAATTGGGACGTTAAACTTTCGGTTTGGTTTGACTTTAAAGTTTGCGACGAAAGTTCGTGGTGCACGGCCGGAAAGTATTTTGTGAAGGAGCACGCCTTCATTTAATTTAAATCTTTCTTTTAATGGGAGAATCTTAAGTTTCTTATAATCATCAAATACAAGACTGGATTGTTTCAGTAAAATTAGTTTCAGCGCTCGCCTATGTAAACTAAACAATGGTTTTAAAATATTAGCACTGGCAGAGTCCCAGATGGTTGAGCAATAATCTGTGATGGTTTGTATATATGCGTTAAAGTATAATAACCTTGAGTGCTGATCAAGAAAGTGTTTAATTCTATTTATTCTATTTAGAGAGAGAGAGCGAGAGAGAGAGAGCGAGAGAGAGAGAGAGACTTACATCACACATGATCGCCTGGGTCCGTCTGGTGTCGCAACCGCACACACCGCAGGGATATCGCAGTCTGGAACCTCCGTGACGAGGCATGGTGCAATGGATGACGTCACGGCCGTCACACTGAAACTGACCGCTACAATATACATTTTAGCCCAATTGCAATCAACCTGTACATCACATGACACATACCTAAACTGCTATCAAAACGTACATAAACTGCAATGAACATTCATGAGCATTTTTCATTTTTTCTGGAAAAATCTGTCTTTTACTTTGAAAAAAATATTACATCAAAGTAATACTATGTGTGTTTATTTTAAACTAAGTCAGACTTTCTTTGACATGTTTACAGTAAGTTACAATCTATTTCAATAATTTTTGAAAAATGCTCTCATACATTTATCTCTCTAAGACAGTAATGGGAAGAACATAGCATATCGACGTACCTGTCAGTCACGACTTTCTGACGAAAAGGCCGGGCAAGTTGGCAGCTGGACTTTACGTGATGAACGATGTGAAGACACAGGCAGGCACAGCAAATGACAGTCCGAAGTCATAGCCTAATCATGTGAAGCATCGACACAAATCGACACAAATCCTGACAAATCCTGACAACAACTCAGTTATGGACAAGTTATGTTGAGCCGATTATCCCCCGAATGTGTGAGCGGCCCCGTGTGAGTGCAGCACGGAGCACGGTGACCTCTCTCTCTCTTTCTCTCTCTCTCTCCCTCTCTCTCACCTCACCATGTAGTTACTGCCTTTTGTGCTTATTATCTCCTTTGCTTACGTTTTTCTTTTGTTATAGGATCTGATGGACAAAAGTTTGTATTAACTTATTCCGTATTCCTCATTAAAGAAGATTTTGACTTGACTTCACACACACACACACGGACACACACACACCATGCACACAGACACACACACACACAGACACACACACACACACACTGTCCGGGGCAGGTACGGGGTCTGGGGCAGTCCGGGGCATGTCCGGGGCAGTCCGGGGCAGTCCGGGGCAGTCCGGGGCATAGAATTACCCTACCCAGTTTTCATTCACAAACACCTGGGAAATAAATCTCATGTTCATGCAATAAATCCCCGGTTACCATAGTTGCAGGAAGCAGGTTATACATGTATGGATAATCAAAAGCAAACCCAATAGAAACGCTCGGGGATTCTTCGGCTCTTTTCATTGGCGTTTCCCCAGACCTAGACAGACGACACTGCTTTGCAAAGTCAGTTCCAAAAACGAACTGGCAAACTGGCACAAGTAAACGAAAACGAACAAAACTACTTCATGAAAGGTCATAAATTCATCACAAACAAATGAAACCTAGCGATATGTTTTGTCTTCTTACAAAGTCATGGAGTGTGTGTATCTGTGTTTCGATACACAGACGTTCGGAGAAACACGAACGTCAAGTTCAAGTCAATCCTATTGACCCCTGACACAAAAAATTTGACCCGTGCACAAGACGTTTTATCGGTAAACGAAGCGCAAATAATAAATAATAATAAAAGCAAAGAACAGTGCAACAAGATATGCAAACATCTAACAAAAGCCGAGCAAGCAGAATGACAGTGATGAAAAACAAAGAGGCAATGAGTCGGAAACAAGATCGCGATTCTTTCCTTTGTGACTGCATGCACGATGCAAATCTTCTGTGACGGCTTTGACCCAATTTTAACGTAGCTTCCACATTCAATCACTAAGCTTAATATTTACAACTGAATACCGAGGGGGTGGAATACTGAGAGGAACCTACAGAACTGTGCATCCTCAAACCTGACATACTTATCCCAACATTTTATGAACTCAAAACACAGAAAGTTGCTTTCACACGCCAGCTTTGATTGCAACAACGTGCTGGGGAACCAAACCATGTATTATCAAAACGGAATTTGTGTTTCCAGGTTACCGAACCTGGACTAAGCCTGGACCAAGCTACCGAACCTGGACTAAGCCTGGACCAAGCTACCGAACCTGGACTAAGCCTGGACCACGCTACCGAACCTGGACTAAGCCTGGACCAAGCTACCGAACCTGGACTAAGCCTGGACCAAGCTACCGAACCTGGACTAAGCCTGGACCAAGCTACCGAACCTGGACTAAGCCAGGACCGCGCTACCGAACCTGGACTAAGCCTGGACCAATCTACCGAACCTGGACTAAGCCAGGACCACGCTACCGAACCTGGACTAAACCTGGATCAAGCTACCGAACCTGGACTAAGCCTGGACCAAGCTACCGAACCTGGACTAAGCCTAGACCACGCTTCTGAACCTGGACTAAGCCTGGATCAAGCTACCGAACCTGGACTAAGCCTGGACCAAGCTACCGAACCTGGACTAAGCCTGGACCAAGCTACCGAACCTGGACTAAGCCTGGACCACGCTAACGAACCTGGACTAAGCCTGGACCAAGCTACCGAACCTGGACTAAGCCTGGACCAAGCTAACGAACCTGGACTAAGCCTGGACCACGCTACCAAACCTGAACTAAGCCTGGACCAAGCTACCGAACCTGGACTAAGCCTGGACCACGCTACCGAACCTGGACTAATTAAGCCTGGACCACGCTACCGAACCTGGACTAAGACTGGACCACGCTACCGAACCTGGACTAAGCCTGGACCAAGCTCGCAAACCTGGACTAAGCCTGGATGAAGCTACCGAACCTGGACTAAGCCTGGACCACGCTACCGAACCTGGACTAAGCCTGAAGCTACCGAACCTGGACTAAGCCTGGACCACGCTACCGAACCTGGACTAAGCCTGGACCAAGCTAACGAACCTGGACTAAGCCTGGACCAAGCTACCGAACCTGGACTAAGCCAGAACCACGCTACCGAACCTGGACTAAGCCTGGACCAATCTACCGAACCTGGACTAAGCCAGGACCACGCTACCGAACCTGGACTAAACCTGGATCAAGCTACCGAACCTGGACTAAGCCTGGACCAAGCTACCGAACCTGGACTAAGCCTAGACCACGCTTCTGAACCTGGACTAAGCCTGGATCAAGCTACCGAACCTGGACTAAGCCTGGACCAAGCTACCGAACCTGGACTAAGCCTGGACCAAGCTACCGAACCTGGACTAAGCCTGGACCACGCTAACGAACCTGGACTAAGCCTGGACCACGCTACCAAACCTGAACTAAGCCTGGACCAAGCTCGCAAACCTGGACTAAGCCTGGACCACGCTACCGAACCTGGACTAAGACTGGACCACGCTTCTGAACCTGGACTAAGCCTGGACGAAGCTACCGAACCTGGACTAAGCCTGGACCAAGCTACCGAACCTGGACTAAGCCTGGATGAAGCTACCGAACCTGGACTAAGCCTGGACCACGCTACCGAACCTGGACTAAGCCTGGACCAATCTACCGAACCTGGACTAAGCCAGGACCACGCTACCGTATCTGGACTAAGCTAAGCCAGGACCAAGCTCGCGAACCTGGACTAAGCCTGGACCAAGCTCGCAAACCTGGACTAAGCCTGGACCAAGCTACCGAACCTGGACTAAGCCTGGACCACGCTACCGAACCTGGACTAAGCCTGGACCAAGCTACCGAACCTGGACTAAGCCTGGACCACGCTACCAAACCTGGACTAAGCCTGGACCAAGCTACCGAACCTGGACTAAGCCAAAGACCCCAGAGGAGTGTGAAGGGAGGAGAGTAGACAAGATCGAGGAGACATGAGGAACCTGTTTGGATGTTAACTCCAGGACGGGGTTCCATTTTCTTGAGTGTCAAGACGGGGTACGTGTTCGAAGAAACTTGTGGTCAGGGGAAGAAACCCTAGCTATGTCAAATAAGTAACAATGAGGAGCCTTCTGTGGGGGGGGGGGGGGGGGGGTGGGTGGGTTACATCCTCACAGGAAGATTTCATATTAGGGACATGTGTGTGATGTGATATGGATGATAGACGGGAAGGCATACTTATGAATGGCTAACCCGCCTAGCCTTCTTCAGTCCTTGTGTAGCTCCAAAGAGGGTGAGAAAAGGGCCGACTCTCGGTTTTCGGTGTGTCCAGTGATGGGTGCGGCTCTGAGGAAATTGCGTGATAAGGCGGCCGTGGCATCGTTGAAGGCAGTACACGCGAAGAAGAAAACAGTCACCAAAAACTGGACAAAATACACGAATTGAAATCATCCTTTTGATTTTGGCAATTCCCACGATGAAAAACATTGTTTGTTTGGTCGTTTTTTGTATACGTTTAATCAGCATTTGAATGTGTTTCGCGCGTTTGTGGTGGTGAATGTGCGTGTCAGTGGATGTATGTGTTTTGCGTGTATGTGCGTGTCAGCGGTTGTATGTGTGTGTGTGTGTGTGTGTGTGTGTGAGGGGGGGGCCGGGGATCAATGTGTGTGTTTGTGTGTGGTAGGTAAGTAAGTTTAAATAATTCATTATTGTGTCCAAAATCCCAATGTGCTGTAACAGATTCAATCAGTGATCTCCTTCAGTTTCAAAACGTAAGCTTGCAAAATGTGTTTTGATTACTTTTAGATGATTGTGCAAAGACGAATACGTTCATCCAAAACAGATTTAAAAAAATAATGTTGTGAATGTGTTTGCTGAATGAAAACTGTAGTCTTGATTTCTAGAAGACTGGCAGTGCTTGATGACATCAGTCTTCTTTTTGAAACAGTACACTGATCACTGAAGAGCATTCAGGAAAACAATGCATAAAAAATACATTACGCCAGCAACAGAATACTGTGACCGAGTATCAATTGTAAATATGTCTCTATAGCTCCCCTTGCCGTGCGTGTACACACACACACACACACACACACACACACACACACACACACACACACACACAGTACACACGTACACATAGATAACACACGTGCATATAGAATAGAAAGGTACACACAACTAAGTTGTGTTTTGAGTGAAATGTCAGAATGCATTGCTATATAACTATCGAGAGATACCCGGTAAAACACACCGAAAACACTCAATCAATCAATATGAGGCTTATATCGCGCGTATTCCGTGGGTACAGTTCTAAGCGCAGGGATTTATTTTTTTAATTTTTTAATTTTTATTTTATGCAATT
Source organism: Littorina saxatilis (assembly GCF_037325665.1). Taxonomy (NCBI): domain Eukaryota; kingdom Metazoa; phylum Mollusca; class Gastropoda; order Littorinimorpha; family Littorinidae; genus Littorina; species Littorina saxatilis. The sequence continues at coordinate 35,674,110 of NC_090258.1, forward strand.
TATATCGCGCACATATTCAAGGCGCAGGGATTTATTTATGCCGTGTGAGATGGAACTTTTTTACACAATACATCACGCATTCACATCGGCCAGCAGATCGCAGCCATTTCGGCGCATATCCTACTTTTCACGGCCTATTATTCCAAGTCACACGAGTATTGTGGTGGACATTTTTATCTATGCCTATACAATTTTGCCAGGAAAGACCCTTTTGTCAATCGTGGGATCTTTAACGTGCACACCCCAATGTAGTGTACACGAAGGGACCTCGGTTTTTCGTCTCATCCGAAAGACTAGCACTTGAACCCACCACCTAGGTTAGGAAAGGGGGGAGAAAATTGCTAACGCCCTGACCCAGGGTCGAACTCGCAACCTCTCGCTTCCGAGCGCAAGTGCGTTACCACTCGGCCACCCAGTCCTCTAGTACCGAAAGGCAGCGGAGGGCCAGTTATCACGCAATTTGGGCAGTTGGACTCACTCTGCACAGAGCAGAAAACCGATTGAGAGTCGGCCCTCTTTCTCAGCTTCTACCCTCTTTGGTTGAAAAGGAGAGACACACAGAGAGACACACAGAGAGACACACAGAGAACATAATTAAATGAGTTTGCGAATGTGTGTGACACGGTTTTGTTGATGACAGGTGAAAGAGCAAAATCATCAAATTAAATGTTGTTGTTGTTGTTGTTGTTGTTCAGTCGTAGTGGTGGTGGTGTGTGTGTGTGTGTGTGTGTGTGTGTGTGTGCACGTGTGTGCACGTGTGTGTGTGTGTGTGTGCGCGCGCGCGCACATCAGTGTGCGTGTTTATGTGTGTGAGAAAGCCGGGTCAGCTATTACATCAAACAGCTACCAACTCGTGGAGATTATTAACTTTTTCCATTTCAACAATAATCAGCAGAGGCCTTTACCTTGTGGTGGGTTTGAATATGAAGCGTCGGTGTTGCTGTCTGATACAGGCTGAATATTCCAACGCCTGGGCGGCAAAGATGTTGTGAGGCATAAAAAGAGAGCTTGGAGTATTTTCTCCAGTTGCAACCGCATTACATGCTCAATTATGGTGTAGGCCTAAATGTAACGATCGCGGAAAATTCCTGTTCCGGGGAACGTATATTACATCACAATGAGCGTATCCGTCCATATCGATGTCAAGGTAGCGAGACACAGCGTGCAGTAATTAGCATAATCGATAACAGACTGAAGCGGTATTATATATAACATCAGGTTTTGGTGACTGAGTGGTAGACACTATGTAGTTGTGTGACTGTGTGAGCGGTTTATGTTTTTAAGCTGGAGTTTTTTTCTTCTTTTTGTTAGTCAAGTTTTTCAAATGTTTTAACATAGAGGGGGGAATCGAGACGAGGGTCGTGGTGTATGTGTGTGTGTGTGTGTGTGTAGAGCGATTCAGAGTAAACTACTGGGCCGATCTTCATGAAATTTTTCATGAGAGTTCCTGGGTATGATATCCCCTGACATTTTTTTTCTCATTTTTTCGATAAATGTATTTGATAACGTCATATCCGGCATTTTGTAAAAGTTGAGGCGGCACTGTCACACCCTCATTTTTCAATCAAATTGATTGACATTTTGGCCATGCAATCTTCGACGAAGGCCTTACTTTGGTATTGCATTTCAGCTTGGAGGCTTAAAAATTAATTAATGACTTTGGTCATTAAAAATCTAAAAATTGTAATTAAATTTTTTTTTTTTATAAAACGATCCAAAATTACGTTTATCGTATTCTTCATCATTTTTTGATTCCAAAAACATATAAATATGTTATATTCGGATTAAAAACAAGCTCTGAAAATTAGAAATATAAAAATTATGATTCAAATTAAATTTCCGAAATCGATTTAAAAACAATTTCATCTTATTCCTTGTCCGTTCCTGATTCCAAAAACATATAGATATGATATTTTTGGATTAAAAACACGTTCAGAGAGTTAAAAAGAATAGAGATATAGAAAAGCGTGCTATCCTCCTCAGCGCAACCGCTACCGCGCTTTTCTGGATTGTTAATTTCACTGCCTTTGCCACGAGCGGTGTACGAGTGTACGGTCTTGCGGAAATAATGCAATGCGTTCAGTTTCATTCTGTGAGTTCGACTGAGCTTGACTAAATGTTGTATTTTCGCCTTACGCGACTTGTTTATTTTAGTTTTTTAGAGCGCAGAGCAAGTTCAATCACGTGTTAACCTGGGTTGCTCTTTTTATTTCAACGTAGCCGTACGCAGACTCCTGACATATGAAACGCAGGCCCTTTTTTGGAGAGTGACATTTTGGGTTTGCCTTGTCGCACACCCCAACACGCGACAACTGCGCGCGCTGTGTCCCAGCTTGCGAAGCGGATGTCACCTGCATTTTGATTGGCTGTCGTCAGCCAACTACACTACATTTCTCTCCAGTGATTCAGCGTGTCGAGCTTTGAAGACAGAATTCAATAACCATTTCAATTTGGAGCTTGTGTTCAGTGACGTTTGACGTACTGCCAACCACAGGGAAGCTATCATGGCGCGCAGAGCTATACAGTAAGTGCTGACGGTTTTTTTCTGTATGTGATACCATCAATGTACACGTCTTGTATGCATACTATACCGAGGTGTACATACCTGAAAATATGCACAGCAACACATGTCACCAGTTTAGATAGTGTTATCTGCTAGCTATCATTATGATCCCAAACAAGGAACTTAGTCGATAAATATCGACAGGGGGCCGACAAATGGTTTAAATGGGAAATGTGTGTATATGGGTGTGGGTTTGAAACAAACAAACAAACCAACCCATGTGAACCCCGGGCCGCAGGCCTTCGATGTAGTGATTGAAAAAAAAGGATGTTCTCAAATGGTTCAATTCTCATTTGGTCTGATTCTCAAATGGTACCGGTATACTCCCCCCCCCCCCTGGCCGCAGGCCTAGGAGTAAAATTTTTATAGACACTGACCTTCTTCCCAGGGGTCATTGACCCAGTTTTAGCTATGAGAGGTGGTTCGCCCAGAGGCTGTAGAGTATACTGGGGCGGTCTCTTTGATGTCTTGAGAGGAAACTTGGCCAGGGTAGTACATGCACCAGAACTGGTGGACACCAAGGACAAACATGAAATCGAAGCAGTTTGCTTTCAGAGAGAACGGTCGTCAGCAACTCAAACTTCTCTGTTTTCTTTTTTTTTTTAAATCTGACTTTCTTTGTGGCCCCCTGACTCCGCCCCCCTCCCTCTGTAAGGACCTCCCTCCACAAGGACCGATTTTTGTCAACATTTTAAAGGTCGCTAGAGAGGGGTTCCACTGTATGACCTAACCGCTACTGGCAGACGGCCTCAATCTTCACGCGCAAAGACGAGATTAATAGGTGCTCGGTTTTGGTATTTTGAATTACATTACATTAAACCTTTGTTGGGTTTCATGGTCATGGCAACAGCCATAATAATATTACATGATGTATAATATCATATTTCAGCATATGTGAATTACATGTCATCATACTAAACTGTCATACATTTTTATTCCTACATTATTCTGATT